>NW_017729032.1:58561814-58562515 GCF_001723915.1 Gavialis gangeticus | reverse complement strand
GGGAAATGTTAAAATTCAGTCAGATAGAATTATTCAAATAAGTTATGTGATGTTATATCTCTTGGTTCAGTACCACTCAAGATTCTTAAAAAAAAAAAAAATCACTTTTATTAAAGTTAAAATTATTACAATGGATTGCAAAAAGTAGCACAATAGAAGTGCAAAAAATCAGATAATTAAACTTGGGGGAGTTAAATAAAACCATTGTACTGAAGTGTACTGCACATGTGAGTTTCCACCATACATTCTTTCTTTTATTGCATAGAAGATCAGCTATTTTAATTGCTTCAGATTCATAGTTGGGGAATGTGTCAGAGAGAGATCTACATTCTTTAGCATTAGAAACATGTTTTAGATTAATTCCTAATGCTGCCAATCACAAATATGTAGTGCATTAACATTCATCACTTTCACAAACTGGCAATGATGAGCACAAAGTGTACAAGTGGGGTGATGGAGTGTTTGTCTTAAAATCTGAGCCTGTTTTAGGAGGAAGTGCTTCCTTTTGAATAACATTTTTTCTGTGCATAGTTTCCTCCCTGCCCTTGCTAAAGCAAAAATTCAGCAAAGGGCCATAAGGCACATGCTTAAGTCCTTCAGCTTTTATTTAGAAAAAGGATTTTTTGATAATGCATCTGAAAAAAGCAAAAAGAGTAGTATCTGCTGTGGCGGGCCAGTAGGGGGCGCTCCTGCATTGAGCC
>NW_017729032.1:58558036-58560943 GCF_001723915.1 Gavialis gangeticus | reverse complement strand
GTCTCCTTTGCTGGGCCCATCCTAATCAAATTGTCACAGCACAGAGATTTTGGGGAGAAACAAATGTAGCTTCCTGCCACATCTGCAAATCACCACTTTATGTCCTGTATAACCATATCATAACAGCTGATGACTTTGGGGTACTTTCTCACTGGCACAGGGCTAATGGAAGCAGATGCATAAACAAAAATTAGTCATGCTAGGAGAGGAGGTAGAAACTCTTGTGATAGCAGAGGGTTAAAAGAGCTGCATGGGTTTGTTGCATTTGGTATAGTTGGTGGTTAGAGGAGCCATGTCTCATGCCAGGGAGCAAACTGACTGTTGGCTGCCCTCTGATTTAGAGGTATGCAAAAGTGTGCTACAGGGTATAGATAAGCCTATGTCTCTAGCTGCTTTAAAAGGAGGGAAGAGGGGGTGGAGAGGGGGTGCACACAGCAAGTGTGATGCTATAGCTTAAGGGAAAGCAATTGTTTTTGTTGCAGGGCCGCTTAACGAGTTTTGGTGAGCTGTCGAGGGCTGCAAGGGTAGCCCCACCGCTTGACAGGTGCCTCACCCCCTGGTCACTATCTTGGGACTGGAATTCCTGCCCCCTAACACTCTTTTCTGGAAGTCCCTCCCCTCACCCCAGATGTACTCCTTTTGGGAAGGGAATTTGCGATCTTGGAACTGGGAAAAAAAATTATATACTAAGACTTGAACATCCACAAAGCATATTTTAATTTTATTTAAAAAATATATTTTGGGGAGTGCTGGGCAGTGGTGATGAGGGAGATGTTTTTTTCCAGTGCTCTGGGAGCAGTTTCTCCTTGGCCAGTGCTGCTGCTGTTTAGTGAGCAGGCATGTCTGGAGCAGGGGCAGGGCAGGTTGGGGCTGTGTGTGTGTGTGTGTCTCTGCTGGGGCCACAGGGCTGTGGCCAATGACAGTGGCAATGGGAAGGAGCCACCACCACCTGAACTGCCTAGAAAGGCATCCAGCCATGGAGCTGCCCCACCCCGCTGCATGTCCATGCACCATGGCATGGTGCCTGAACCAGGTGGGACCAAGGGACCTGCTGCAGGCCAGACAAAGCCCCTCCATGAGTTGGATTCAGCCCGCAAGCCATATATTGCCCACCCTGCTATAACTGTTGATGGGCATGATCCTGAAGTGATACAAATTAGCTAAATCATCCTAACTTTGGCTCTCAATGAAGCAGGGTTAAGCTTACAGGGGTTTTGTTACACTTGCATCATTACAGAATCAGACAGATATAACAGTAACAGCTTGTATCAGTATCCCTTGATTTCAATATAATTGTTATGCCTGTCCATAAAAGATTTTTTTTGTCCATTCCACTCAAATCTTGCACCAAACACAGCTCAGTCAGAGGTTGTGCTCTTGAGATGCCATGAGTACACTGATGTGTTACCATTACTATTGCAGCTAGCATATATTACTCCTTGTCAAGATGTTCCAGAATTGTGTGATTCCTTAAGGGCTGTGATACACAGCTCAAAACAAGCCCTGAATTAAGAATGCTAACAAAAGCTTGTGGACTTGTTTAGCCTATACCAGTGGTACTCAACTTTTTTTGGTTGAAAGCCTCCATGGGCTGGATCTGGCTAGGCCTCATCTGTGGGGGGTAGGGGGTGGTAAAGTGGGCAGACTGGCTCTAATTCAACCTCATGGTGGAAGAGGGCTGGGGTTGGCCCCAACCTGGCCAGGCAGAGGGAAGGGTGCATGGACCAGCCCCGCAGGCTGGAGGAGGGAAGGGGTGTGGCCCAGTTCTGAACCAGCTGCGCAGGGGTTGTGAGCATGACCCAGGTCCAACCTGGCCAGGCAGAAGGAAAGGTATGTGCCCCAGCTCTATTGCAGAGATGGGGGGGCTGGGGGAAGGGAGCATGGCCCAGGTCTGTGAGGAGAAGGGGATCATCCCAGTCCTAACCTGTCTGTGTGAAGGTGTGGCTTGGCTCTGATCTGGTCATGTGGGGGGAGGAAGGGACATGGCCCCGGTCTACCCTGCTTTGTGAGGCTTGTGATTTTGGCAGCGGGGAGGGATGGCAGTACTGCTACTGATCCCCAACTGCCAGCTTTTCCAACCTGTGGGGCACAGGTGACTCATGCCTCCTGAGACTGGAGGGGTAGGGCAACCGCCCACAGGTGGCGATGTGGGCATTGGTGGCAAGGGTGGGCCAAGTGGGGACCGTCTGCAGGTGGCCATGGTGGTGTCGGAGGGGGGGCACTTCTCAGAGGGGGGGGTCACCAATGCTCTGCCTGCCCCCCTCGCCTGTTGCCTAAGCCAAAAGCTCTTGCTCTCAGGGGGGGCACTAGCATCCTCAGGCGATGCACATGCACTCCCGTGTACCCTGGACATGTTGGCTAGGCTGTGGGGAGTTCTGCAGGTCAGATTCTAAGGTTCTGGAGGCCATATGTGGCCCACAGGCCAGAGGTAAAGCTCTCCTGTCCTATACTATTTTAATTTTTTTTGGATTAAATTGCTTGGAAGGATGCAGAATAGATATAAGCCTCAACCCGCAGCTGGTCCAATTTCACAAAGCTCTTCAATGGACTTTTAATGAACTATAATAGCTGGGCATCTGGCCCATAGAGTACATTAAAGGAGAGTTCAGCACTCACATACTTTTATCTATGTTTTTCTCTTTATTAAATGCAAGTTGCTTTCTGATAACTTCTAGTTTTGGACAGAACTAAAACTAATTTCATAGTTTCATAGTTTCTAGGGTCGGAAGGGACCTGAGCAGATCATCTAGTCTGACCCCCTGCCATAGCAGGAAAGAGTACTGGGGTCAAACGACCCCAGTAAGGTGGTCATCCAACCTCCTCTTAAAAACCCCCAGGGTGGGAGCCTGCACCACCTCACTTGGAAGCTGGTTCCAGACCCTAGCCGCCCTGACCGTGAAGTAGCGC
>NW_017729032.1:58553770-58557700 GCF_001723915.1 Gavialis gangeticus | reverse complement strand
TGGCGACCCATTGGACTGTATGGGTGTCTACGCCACAGTCCCCCAGCTTCCTAATGAGAATGGGGTGAGAGACAGTGTCAAAAGCCTTCCTGAAGTCCAGGAAAACTATATCCACTGCCACCCCTGCATCCAATGATTTAGTGACCTGGTTGTAAAAGTGGAAAACAAAATTTTTGAATATTAAGATTATGCATACTTGGCGGGGGGAGGAAGACACCATCACCAGTTACATATGCATGGAGTTGTTGGATACCTGTGTTTTAGTCAACTGCATTATTTTAATTGTATATCCTACCTGTCCTTTTTCAAAAGAAATTTCATTTCATTTTTGAGCTCATTGTTTTAATGAACCTAATTATTAAAATGGTAAGATAAATTTAGGTGAAATGATTTAATAGAATACCATAATTTCATAAAAAGTATAAACATTTTATATACTCCATGGATCAATTTGCGCTGCACAAGAGTTATACAGTTTCGAACTGCACAGAGGTACTGTGTTTTTCTGTTAATTCTTCCCATAATTCTGAATGACAGGACAGAAGCAGCTTCTACACCTACTCATTAAATCAGGAGTTTAAATCCTAATACTAGCAAAACTGAGATTCCTCTAAGTACCATGAGTACTACAACAAGCAGCTATCTGTGATACTGGCTGCAAGTAAGTAAGCCTATAAGGAGGCATTGGCTTCACACCTGCCTGGTGGACCTAGTCATGAGAACATGTGGCACAGTTGGTCCCATCCTGCTAATCCTGCAACTGATATCAGACATGGAAAGGGAAGGTAAACAAAGAGGAGATCTAGCCCAGCCACGACTCTGCTTCTTGCCCTGCATGAAAAACCAGATTGCAGCCAAACACATCAAGGCAGCTTCTGGTTAGATATACATCTAAATGTCAGAACTGGGCCCAAATGGTGACGGGGGGGTACTTTAACTACAACTTGTTCAATGAACTTTAGTTAAAGCACCCCCACTTCCATTTTGAAAGGTGGGGACACTGAGTACACATGATGGTGAGGCTGCTGAAGCATTCTAATTAGAATATTCCAGCAGACTCAATTAATCTAGTCTAATTAGAACGTGTCAGAGCAGGCATCCCACACATACACAGGCACCCAGGGAGACTATCCAGATGACAGGGCCTACATAAAATGTTGGGGGTTACATCAAAGACTCATGTTTTAGGGGACCTTGATATTCTGAAAAATGTGGCATCAAAGTGTACCTTAGTGAGAGAGTTAAACTAAAGCACCACTACGTCAGGTCTCATGAGGACTATGGCCAATGGATGGAGATGCCATCACTTGGTGAGCTGTGAGCCACAACAGAGTGAGGTGGAGGCCAGCATGGTCACAAAATCACATTTGCAGTCTCCTGATCCTAGGGCCATCTTGAGCTGCCCCTGTTTCCAGTACAAGTTAGTGCAAAACGAAGGTCTATCTAGCCTCATGGGCCAGCTGACCAGCACATGTTCTTTGTTGGTTTTTCTCTAATAGCATGGAGGTAGTTTTTATTCAATGATTCTTGAGGCAAGAGTAAGTTCAGTGGCTCTAGTAGGGTTTTGTCCTGCTAAAATATTTTATTTTTATTTATATATAAGGGGTTGCATTTAAATCATAGAAAAATGTGGATTTGGGGTTACTGTTTTTCACCAAAAATTGTGGATTATTGTAAATCAGAGAAATCCAGGATCCCTGCTAACCAGAAATCCACATATTCAACTGCAGACATGGCAAATAGTTCTGGGAGGAAAAAGAACATCCTAGTAATATCAGATCACAGGTCTCTCCCTTTGTCATAGTGAGGTGAGTTTGCTCAAAATGATAAATGCCTTGTACATCATAGCATCACTGGGGACAATTCAGTGCTCCAGTCTCCCAGGTACTGACCTTAATATCGCATTCCTTCAGACTGGCTTTCAAGGCATCCTTGAATTTCTTCTTCTGCCTCCCTCTAGAGCAATGAGTTGGGAGCATAGGACACATTTTGAAAGCCAGTTGTCAGAGATCCTAAGGACATCATGTTCCAATGCTGGTGGTGTCTGCTTGAGCTAGAATGCTGGCATCCATTCTTCTGCCTTCCAATTGCTATGGAGGATTTTCCAAAGACATTACTGATGGTAATATTCCAAAGTTTTCAGGTGCTTCTTATATCTCATCCAAGTTTCATACCCACACTAGGGGGTAGGGATGACAACAGCCTAGCAGATGGGAAGTTTGGTTTGGGTCCAGATGTCATGATCAAAAACATAATTTTGGAGATGGCCAAAGGCAGCACTAACAGTTTTTATTTGATGTTGAATATCATCATCTATGTTTACTTAGGAAAGGCAACTACCAGGTAGGAGAAATTCTCAGCATTCTCCAAGGCTTTCCCTTAAAAAAAAAAAAAAAAAAAGAGTTCTTATATAATTAAGAGCTAGAACAAAGTATTAGAAAAAAAGAACAGACATGAATATAGACAATGTCATATAAGGGTTTCCCATCCCCTGGGGCAATTTATATAGAAACTACTGGTGGGTACTCTGTGTTCAAGTCTGAGAGAAAGACACAACTGCCACTTCTCTTGAGAGACTGTCCCTTTTTAAAAACCTGACACAGAAATAAATAAAA
Organism: Gavialis gangeticus; assembly: GCF_001723915.1. Lineage (NCBI taxonomy): Eukaryota > Metazoa > Chordata > Crocodylia > Gavialidae > Gavialis > Gavialis gangeticus. Next base: position 58,555,085 of record NW_017729032.1, on the reverse strand, counting down.
TACAATAATAATAATAAAAAACTGAGCAAGAGTTGTAAACCATGTGGTCTTCTTCCCTTCCTTGCCTTTCCCCTGGCTCCATTTGGTTGCTATGTGCAAATCATAAAGAAATAACCCTCAATATTTTGTGTTAGTTGCATTTAAAACATTGCATGTGTTTTGTTTCATTCCCACATTATTTAACTCTTGGCACCTTTCTTTTAAAATATGGTCACCTTCAAAATGCAAAATTCTTTTGAATCCAAACGTTTTGGACATTTTCAGAACAAGATGCCTTGAATTTTCTTTTCCTCAATGCCCCGCCCCTTTTTGAGCCAAGATTATTAATTGAATTCAACCTGAATTTGCAGATAGTTATGGTCTTCCATGCATTCACTGTTTGAATAGCTATATCTAGATCTAGTCCTTTTCTACTTCTATACTTTTCTTATTTCCTGGCAATGATGCAATGATTCAAGAGCTGTTTAAAAACAATGCTTCTTTTTCCTACCTGCTTTTATTCATATCACCCTATTAAGCTAAACCAATATTTTTATACTTTAAACATCCCAGTAACAGAGTCAACATCCATTATTCATTACAGAGCAGGTCCAGATGCATGCCTAAGTGCATCAGATATTGGTCCGTAGTGTTGTATCAAGGAATCAGAAAAACTTTTCATTTTACCTGATATAGCCAAGACTAGGTTTCTTCTCTTTTATAAGGGATTTTATAACCTCTGAAACAATATTTTTAATATATTTGCCTGTTCAGAATAAGATTTTTAAAGACAACTTGAAACAAGAAATATTCACATAGATTTCAAAATCTAATAACCTCATTTTTATTCATCAGTTCACATTATTATGGTGCACATGCAGAAAGAAAAATCACTGCCTGCTACAATTCATTTGAGGAAAACAGATATGAGAAACCTATAATAAACTGTAATTATCGTTATAACAACATTTTTGAGGTAATAGCACTAGAAGCCTTATTTCAAAATACACTCCAGATTATTGTTGAGGACAGCCACCTTCTGGCCTCAAATGCATGGGATGCACCGCAATGAAAGTAATTAAGGGCCTTGTTATACAGTAATTTTGGGTGGCTCTTAGAGTTCTTAAGACCTGAAACTGTTTTGAAGCACTCCTTATGTGGCTGAAAGTTATACCACCCCAGGGCAGGACTGTCTTTGATTCATGCTAATCACTTACTAGCCTCCTCCCCTCTGCCATCAATGGCCCAGATCAGGCCCACTTCTCCACACTCCTGCACTTCCCAGAACCCCACACACTGCCCCCCCCCCCCCCATTTATTCTGTGCGGCTTATTCC
>NW_017729032.1:58550660-58553649 GCF_001723915.1 Gavialis gangeticus | reverse complement strand
CCCCCCCCCCCCCCATTTACTTGTGGCTGCTTATGCTGTCTGTCCTGATGGAGCAGGCAGGGAAGGATTAACTTGCATGCCTAGCCTTCAACACCTCTGCCGTCTGGGTGCAACTGCTCAAAACTCAGTTAGTACTGTCAAGGATCAACATTTGTGTGGCTCAGTGCAAGGTGGAACAGAGTCCTAAGTTATTAATGTCACAGATGTTTTGGTTTTCTTGCCTAATCTCTCAGGTTGACAGGAAATCTGCCATGGAAAAGAAACTACAGAAGGAAATAAATGTGTATGTTCCATATTAGATTCAACAAGTATCTTAAAGAAAATGGGAAGCAATGGCTATTTTATATACAAAAGCAAAAGAACAGTAATGTATTTGCATGTAATGATCACACTTTCTTCACAGACAACTTGTGAAGACAAAAGATTAGATTTGCAAAAGAAATTGTTCACAGTGTACCTGTGTTGAAATACTCATTCACATAGGTAGATCTAGGATTTTGACAATGGGGGCTATAACGGGGTCCCTGCCCCATTACTGGTTGGGGGAGGGAGTCCAGGGCCCACTGGCCAGCCTGAGCTCCTTGAACAGACTTGTAATGGCAGAGGGGACCTTAAAAAAATGGCTTTACACACTAAGTGCAGGCAGTGATTAGGAGGAGGTGACCCATGGAGGGGCCCATAAGCCCAGGGCCTGGCTCAGAAGGGGCAGTCTGGCCGTAGGAGTCTCAGGCAGCAGAGCTCCAGGAAGGAGCTGGGCTGGGTTGCCTCCAGAGGAAGGACTGGGCCACAGAAGAATGGAAGAAACCCAGCATTGTGAGCAACAAGTGATAAGTGCATGAGGCTTTTGGGTTGGGACTACCATGGGGTGAGACTAATCCTGACCAAAGAACTTTGGATTTTGGGAGTGCACACTTCTGTATGGATTTATGCTTACACCAGAGGACTGGTTTGGCTTTCAGGGAAGGATTAGAGGCCACTGAGTACTACAAGGGCATCCAGCACAGGGCATCTCCAGGGTTTGAAACCCAGTGGGTGGTGTGGGGCAGAAACCCAAACACTGCAGAAGGACTTTTGTGTGCTGAAAGACTGAGTGTCTGGCAGCAGAGACTGAGGGGCTGCAAGTCCAGAGCCCTGAAAGGTACAGCCAGAGGGCCAAGGGGCTCAGACTGAGGGGCAAGATGTGGCCTGGGAGTCTGGGGTCCTGGTGCAGTGGCCTGGGAGTCTGGTGCAGAAAAACCCAGCCAGATAAAAGTGGACCAGGGCCAGAGGGGGTGTGTGCATGTCACGGGGGGTTAATCAACCCTAAATTTAAGTTGTGTTTTTTAAGACCCACTACTTCAATTTATGACCCCTGTTTTGTCTACACACACCCCTTAGCTAGAGTTAAAAACAGTTTGTAGGGCTCTGAAATCTGAATTACATTACCAGGACAAATATCAGTCCTGGTAACAGACAGCAGAATTACAGAAGAAGGAATAGCTTGATAAGTAGAACCTCAATAACATAAAAGAGGAGAGAGGGTTGTTAACACCTGTGAAATGAAGAATTTAGCAGGAATCAGGCAGATTATGAGCCATCAAATCAAACGACTCTTTCCCTGCAGCTGAATCAACCTGGAAAGATATGGGTAGTAGGGTCTGGCAGGGTTTGGCCCTTGGACCTGTACTCTTCAATATCTTCATCAGTGACTTGAATGTGGGTATGAAGTGTACTCTGTCCAAGTTTGTGGATGATACTAAATTTATGGGGTGAAGTGCACACTCTGGAGGGTAGGGAATGATTGCAGGCAGACCTGGACAGGTTAGAAAAGTGGGCAGTACAAAATAGGATGCAGTACAGCAAGTCCTCACCCCCAGTGGAACTATCTTGCAGGACTCGGTTTCAGTGGGGCTGGGTTCCTCCATCCACTAAATCAGGCAAACAGACACAGACACACACACACACACACACACACACACACACACACACACACAGATTAATGTGACACACCTGACCTGGCTGGGTTGATCAGCAAGTACATACTGACACCCTTATATTCCAGGAATCAGTTCATTAAGGTAACAATAAAATGCAGTCAGACACAAGCACACAGGTGAACAAAATACCTCTGAATCCAGCTGGGTGTCCAGTTGACACCCTCATGGGCCAGCATTCAGTTCATTAGGGCATGTCTGAGTCAACTGGGTCAATCAGCCTGTACAAGCTGATCCCCTTATGTGTCTCAAACTCAGCACATCCCAATCTCTTGCTCTAACTGTCCTAGTAGTAACCCCCTTGATGATCAGACCCCACTGTAGGTTTGGGCATTACAGGGATCTCTTTGGCTTAGGTAAAAGAAGTGATGCTGTGGATCAAATGGGGAGGTTGAGGGGAAGAAAGAGTAGGTGAGGGTCATAGAAAAAGTATAGCAACCAGCTTGACCATAAAAGTTATTTATTGCCAGGTATATGAACTTATGATGATACCAGTAATAATAGCCATACAAGACAGAGACAATTTAATATTTACAATATTACATAGTTTCAATTAGGGTTTTGGGGAAGTCTAGCTTGAGTTTGATTAGCAAAAGTCAGGTTCCTGGAGTCAGAGAGGGAGAGAAAGAGAGAGAGCTAGGGTCTCACCACTCAGTGAAGCTTGAACCAGTCGAGGTTCCCAGGTGTTGTTGGAGTTGGCAGACAGGCAGAGTCCTCAGCACGATCAGTGGGGAGATTCCAGGCAGAAAAGGAGTAGAACTGGTGCAGCTTCTGCATCCAAGCACCAGAACAGAAACTTGAGCTTGGATTGGGGTTTTTGTAGAGAACTAACAACAGCTCAAGGGAGAGCCCTAGGTTTGTTCAGGGGTAAACATCAGTTCCTATGCTGGATAATAGGAACTGATCACTGCTGGCAATGGGTAGCATTACTCTGAGGGAGCTCACAATACAGATAGGAAGATTCAGTGTTTTGAATACCAACAGAGGAGTCATTACTAGAATTGGTCTGATAAATG
>NW_017729032.1:58550442-58550649 GCF_001723915.1 Gavialis gangeticus | reverse complement strand
GCTTTTCTGATCCCAGAATTCAGTGCAGTCCTTGCCTTGAAATCTCTGTTTTCCATCCTGAATGGTAATGAAGGTGCTTTCCTGTCCCCTCTTCCATTTAAATGAGTTGTCATCTGATTCCATCTCAGATGCAAATGAGACCAGGGGGGTTGCTTCACTCTTGTCACCCTTGTCTGGAGGGCTTTAGGCGCATCTCCCACTGCATCT
>NW_017729032.1:58541048-58545442 GCF_001723915.1 Gavialis gangeticus | reverse complement strand
GGGGTTGCTTCACTCTTGTCACCCTTGTCTGGAGGGCTTTAGGCGCATCTCCCACTGCATCTTTGTCTTTTGTAAGTCCTTCCTCTAATCAGTTCCTGTTCAGGCCGAGGTGGGGAGGGGGAGAGTTTTTTGTGAGTCAGACAGGCTGCATCCTGTGCCAGGGTTCCCCAAGAACACAGAGCTGAGAGGTAACAGCAGGGGTAGGGGAGGAGGAAGGGGTACGTCTGCACCACTATACCACCCCCCTATGCCTCCTCTGGATCTCTGTTTCCACTTCCATGCATTCGGAATATGACATTCAACAAACTCTCCTCAGAAGATGAGGGATAGCACATTTCTTCAGCTTTCTTTTACAACTGTTGGAAATAAAAGGTTACACAGAATTCTACTCACTTAGAGCCCAGTTCTGGCACTCTTCGGTGCCTAGACACGAGCCAGGAGGTTGCTCCAACATGCTGTAATTACAGAGCATTGGAGAAGACTCGATTAACCAAGTCTGCTGGAGTGTGATAATTACCATGCTTCAGCCAGCTTCCGGGTCCCCACGCTTCCAAACGGTGGTGGGGTTGCTTTAACTAAAGCTTGTTCAACAAGCTTTAAAGTGCCCCCTGCCACCATTTTGAAGAGCAGGGACACTGGTGTACAAGACACTCTGGGCACTTTAATTAAAGCAGCTCTTGGAACTGCTCTAATTAAAGTGACCCTCTCTCCCCCTCCCTGGTCCTGAAGCATGTTTAAAAATGGCCCTTATGTTCAGCTGTATCTTACTCTCCCTTTTGTCTCGCTGAAAACAGTGCAATTCATTTTAGGAAAAATATGGATTTTTACTAGATTAATATAAAAGGGCATCCAAATGCTCTGGACACCCTTATTGTCAATCCTTTACGAACACATTCAGAGCAATCTTCTAAAAAATATTCTATATGGATCAAAAGAAACAACATAGCAGCAACAAATGTATGAATAATTTACCTTCTCATACACTTCTCAAAGCTCCATACTACCATTACTCAATATGTGCCAATATACATTTTCTTATGGGCAAGGAATTATGACACTGAGTAGTCTACATCATTTTCTTAGTAAGTGTGGTTAGGATGCTCGGGTTCCATCCACTTCACCACCAGTAGTAGGAATTACTACAGCAGTTCCCTAATTCCTAAAAGGTCATATCCATTTGAGTCTTCAGGGAAAGAGGAAGCAAAACCTTCAGGAAAGGGGAAATGGGAAAAAATTTCTTCAAGAAGATTGTATCATCATGAGTGATGCATCATCAGCAAACAAACTGCCAAAAGTACAGTGGGTAATACTGAAAAACTGGACATATGTTCTTGGCATTGTATTTGCAGTATGAGGTAACAGCTTTGAAAATTTTTCTGCAAGAATCATATTGTTGATGATAAACAACCAGCAAGAGAGAGAAATATTAGACACTTACATTATCATTGGTTATGGCAGCAATAAAATAGAACAGCAACAAATTATGATTAAGGGAGTGGCTTCTCCAATATTTTTTTTTCATTCTGTGGGTCATTTCCTGTTTTGCAAAGTTTCACTAGTTCATTTTTCTTTCTAGCTATTCAGTTTTGTTTTTGCCTGCTGCTTATACTAAATAAAGGAGATTACCTACTTAGTTACATTTAGTCTTTGAAAATTGGGAATTAATTGCTCCATGATTAATTGCCAATTAATCAGAATAAGATGAAAAGTTAATTGTTAAGTGTTGGTCCTCTAACAAAGTTAAGATAAGTAATGGACCGAACTAATTTAATAAAACATTCTATTCTGAAGTTCATAGATTCTCCTGTTCTCATATTTACAACTTCAGCCTGTGACAGGTGTGGACTGTTTCTGCTTCAGATTAATGGAATGATCTAAGATAAGCATAGACATTTGGGGAGGTTAGATCGAGTTCAAAATGGCTACCTGATTTAAACTTAGCTTGTCCCGATGCTGACCTTACACTTACAGACCTGGTCTTGGTGACTGGCAATCAGTGGATCACCTGTAACTGTACAGAAGTTCCATGCATACAAACCTGTCTAAAAATTGTAGAATCTATATTAAGATAAACCTGGATCAATGTAATATCAAACTATTCAATTTAGGTCAAACTGGTGCATGGAACTGCTGTACACTTCCCCTGTGTAGCCCTGGGACTGGGAAAATCCAGCTACTGGCCCCAGTCCTGGGGCTGCTTTTTTTCCTCCCCTGCTCCCCTCACCCTGCACTGGGCTATTTTTGCCATCCCAGCCCCTTGCTCTGCCCCCACCGCCCCTCAACTAGCCAGCCCTTTCAACCCCCAATCCAAAAGATGCTCTGAGTGTAGCTGCTTTTATCAGCATTATCTGCTGCTGGAGCCAAGCAAGTCAGTCCCAGTGGGGGGAGGGGTGGGAGCAATGAGGGTTTAGACTTGTCAGGGGAGTATTGCAGGGCAGGGGGTGGGGGGTTAAAAGTGGCCCCTAGATTCCAATCCCTCATGGAGCCCCCGAGCCCCCACAATCCCATGAGATCCCCACAAAACCCTGTGGATTGCATCTGTCCCCACCTCTGCCATGGGTCATGCCTGCCTCTTCACCCCTTGTGGGTTCTGTCTGCCCTCCCCCACCATACCCACAAGTCATGCTTTCTCTGCATCCCTCACAGGTTGTACCTGCCACTTCCATCCCACCTGCAGATTATGCCTTATGACCTCTCATGGGTCATGCCTCCCCCCATCCCATAGGCTGGTGGACACCCAATTCCCTCAAGCCTGCTGGCCTCCCACCCCCTCTGGTAGCCCCCCTATTCTGAGCTACCTAATATTAGGCAGCCATTCTGAACCTATTTAACCTCTCCCTAACACCCCTGAATGTCTGTACTTAGGCCTTGAATCAAGAAGCTACATGTAACATTATTATGTGGTTGTGAAAATGGCTGCATAATTGCACTTTTTAGAAACGAGTACATCAAAGAATAAACAGCAGGAACAGATGAACTCATCTAAACATCCACTTTTGATGCAAATGTATCCAGTAATAACAACCAACAAGGGAAGAGAGAAACAGAATATGCACAAGAACAAATTTGAGATTGATTTTGTATGAAACCATTATCATTTCTCTAATTCCTTTACTGTAATAATGTTTTCCCTTGTGGTTTTTTAGTTCTTATCCCTTTCATACATCTATAAACAATTTTGACAACTGACTTTCACAATACTTTGTCAATATAGTCTTCTTTGGGATATCTGATGTTTCTGAGCATGTGTCTAATTATGCTGTCTTTTGATAAGCCCCTCAGTTTGTCTACCAGATCTATTTTTCTTCCAGTGTTTTGAGATAAAGACTAGATTAATTATTAAATATTTGCTTTGATGCCATCAAGGTAAAAGGCTTAAATAAAAGCAATCATTTTAAAGGATTAAGTTGTTTTTAGTTTCTAAATTAATTTCTTTGAGACTGAAAATGTTGTATTTTCTTTTCATTACTAGCACCTTTAATATTGTGTATTGCCAAACTCTTTAAATTCTGTTCTGAAAGGATACATTCAGTTCCTTAAGAAAAGGGAAAAATCCCCAACACCTGACAGTCGCACTGCTAGTGAATCCAAATGCACAAATCCTAACCCCCCCCCCCAAATTTCCACAACGCAAGCAAAAAAATTACTGGGCAACCCAATCCCATTCAGAAGACCACTGCATTGTGCAGCACTTGCTCTAAATTAGAACTAAAGGGAAGGGAGAGAAAATGTATAACTCCGGCTTGTTTTGTGTGAAGGAGAGTAAAAGAGAAAAAAGGAGGAGAGGATATAAAATTAACCACCTGCAGCCCAGACCCTCAGCTGGTATATAGCCATAGAAAGGAAGATTTAAATCATAGAAGTTAGGGTTGGAAGGGATCTTGGGAAGTCATCTAGTCCAACACCCTGCTCAAAGCAGGACCATCCCCAATTAGACTATCCCAGCCAAAGCTTTGTTTAGCTGGGATTTGAAAACCTCCAAGGATGCAGCTTCCACCACCTCCCTGGGTAACCTGCTCCAGTGTTTTACTAACTTCCTAATGAGAAAATTCTTCCTAATATCTAACCTAAACTTCCTTTGCTGCAACTTGAGACCTTTCTCCCTGTTCTGTCATCTGCCACCACTGAGAACAGTTGAGCTCTTGCAAACTCCCCACCAGGTAGGTGAAGCCTGTTATTAAATCCCCTCTCAGTTTCCACTTCTCTAGACTAAATAAGCCCAATTCCCTCAGCCCCTCTTCATAATTCATGTCCCCCAGCCCTCTCACCATTTTGTTGCCCTCCTATTGGACTGTCTCCAATTTGTCCACATCCTTTCTGTAGCAGGAGGCCCAAAACTGAACACAGTACTCCAGCTCTGGCCTCAACCGTGCTGAGTGGGGGGGGGGGGGGGG
>NW_017729032.1:58537282-58540982 GCF_001723915.1 Gavialis gangeticus | reverse complement strand
CACTTCCCTTGACCTACTGGCAATACACCTGCCAGTGCAGCCAGTCTTCTTGGCAAGAAGGACACACTGCTGGCTTATATTCAACTTATTGTCCACTGTAACCCACAGGTCCTTTCCTGCAGAACTGCTGCCCAGCAAGTCGTTCTGCAGCCTGTACTGATACATGGGATTATTCCATCCAAGTGAAGGACTTCACACTTGCCATCTGCAAATAGTCAAATGCTCCAGGTGAGGTTTGATCTATCAACTTTCATGTCACTTTCTCAGTACTGTCCTGTAAGTACCACATGCTTACCCAATGTGCTAATGGAGCTGTTTTTTTCCAGGCTGAGAATTCAAATGTTATGAGATTGAATGCTATTCAAATTTATATTCAACTGCTGTGTGTTGGAGTAAGTACAGAGTCATCCAGTTACAGTACCAAGGTACAAGAACTATGTTACAGTAATTGCAATCAGATGTGTTGAAGTTCCCTGTAAGGCAGTGATTCACAACCAGGGTGTTGTCAAATGCAGCAAACTCCTTTTAAAGAGCACCATGGGTGCAAACACCAACAAATAATTCACAAGATATTTCAAACAAGAATCTATAGTGTCAAAAACATTCTGATCTATTGTGGTCTTTCTGAACTCTTTGCAACAGAAAAATTGCAGTATTTTTTTTTTCCATAGTCAAAAAATGGAGTGAAAGCTGGTACTTTCCAAGAGGTGCTTGGCATCTACTGAGGAGTGTTTTAGATCTTTTTGAATTAAAAAGCTCTTGAATCTAAAAAGTCATGCAGTATTGTACAGTTTTAAATTTATCAGACCTGTGTTTTCTCTATAATGTCTGTCAGTGCAATACTTACCAGTGCTGGAAGCAATGGAGATCCATGGAGAGAGGACCCTGATAGCAACAGTAAGTTTTTGGATCCCAGGACCTGAGATGAAGACATAACTGCATGCAAGAGGACTTAGTTCTCCCCCCAGATCCCGCAGTTCATGTAGCACATAGAAGTCACTCAGTGGGTTTTGTTCAGCTCTAATTCTTGCTTTTATCTTTTGAGTCATGCAAATATACAGCAAAGTTCTCAACCACCAGCTTTTTCTGTTTTTTTTTCCTTTTTGAGCCAGTGGTAGAATCCATTTTTCAGTTATCTGAATCCTTGGCCTGTCACTGTATTAAATCCCTACTACTTTAAGACTTGCATAACAATCCAAATGCTTTGTCCTTCCAAGTAGTATTTAAATTAACTTGAGGGGACACTTCGTTTGCAAAGAAAAATCCAACATTTCTGTCAAGAATTGCTCATACAAGTCCAAGACTTCCACATGGCTCCTGAGATACACTATTATATGCTAATATGTGCAGTGAGGGCTGCAACAATTTAAGGATTAATTATTCGAGCTATTAATAACGCTAACAATTTGTACTTCTTCATAGTTAATTATTGAAATATAAATAACTTCTGTCAGCACATCCTTGGTGGCTCTACCACTAGCTTTATTTCTCATGACATTACAAACCAGTGATATTATATTTCATTTATGAAAAATAGGGCATTTCTGAAAAACACAAGCAACATTTTATGAACTTAAGGCTGTAACCCTGGTGGTGGCACTACTTGCAACCACGTCCAAATTTTTGGGATTCTAGGGTGCCAATAGGTCTTGGTCTACTCCCAGTTCATCTACAGGCTGGGAACACAACTCATTGGAATGCTCTCCCATGGGCCTCCTCGCACCAGACCACACATTAAATAACTGTTTACTATAATTTATTATTTACAATAATAACTGAGAGATTGACAAATTCAACATCCCATGTTTTCAGAACAACAAACAACATATTTTCAATGAGCTCAATAATCTATACCAGCAGATAAAGAAAAGACTTATCATATAACAAAAGCAATTATATTATCAACTTTAACACTCAGGCAACTAATAACAGGTATATACACTTAATCAGCCAGGTCCCCATAAAAATCACTCTCCCTTCAGCAAAGTAGCCCACTGTGGAGAGGCTGCAGTGGAGCCCCGGGGAGCAGTGCTCGCTCTGCATCAGAAGCGGGGAGGCGATGCCATTTTCTGGACAGAAGATGGGGTTCCTGTCAGGACCTCAAGTATGGCTGCTCCAGAGACCTGAGTTTCTTCCCTTGTCCAGTCCTTTCTGGATGCCTGCAATCAATCACACCATTCCCCAGGCACTTCCCAAGGCAGCTCACCTGGAGTGCCCCTTCTCAGCTGTACTTTATTGAGCTCTCTGCTGGAGCTCCCACAGCCATGATTCCCTGCTGCTTTCTCTAGCTCTCCCGGAAAACCTCCTCTAGCAACCCCTGTCCCTGATTCCCACCCAGGGATCTTCAGAGTGGGAAGGGGAACCCATTTGCACAACCTCTGCTCCTTTAGGAAAGGACACCAGGCAATCCTGGGTACTCATTAGCAGCTGGTGGCTCCTCTGCCCCCAGCAGCAGCTCACTCACTCACAATTCTTCTGTCAGTCATCCTCTCGGAAGCAATTCTCCTGGTAGCAGCCCCCTCAGAAGCAGCCCTTCTCCTCACAGCTTCAGCTACCCTCTCCCCAGCTAGTCTCCCCTGTTTTTTCCCAGGCTTCTTGCCTTGGTGTTGCAGCTGTCCAGTCTTGTATATGTATTTTGTGTGCACAGCCAGCTGCAGATCCTTGTCCCAAGAGTGCAAGCACCCTGAATTAGCTTGCAAGCTCTGAGGAAACCCTTCAGCACCTTTACAGGGCCTTAGTCTCCTCTCATGCTATCTTGAAGCTTGACTCAAATGGAGTTATTTTTTGACTGCTAACAGTGGAACTGAGAAGAGAACCAGCTAGTATTCTTTCAACAGTTGTTACACATTGCCATATAGATCTAAACTTTCGAAAATCTTGTTATCTGTAACAATAGGACTGAAAACGTCATCTTAAATGTCTAGTTTTGTTCCATTCCAATTTAGCCAGCACTACTGAGTGTTTTTTTTTCTACATTAATTCCATTAACTGTATTTCTCTCTCTTTTAAAACTCTATAAGGACAAAGAATAGGTTGTTTGTATAAAACACTGGTCAATGTCTCTCCATCAATTCCCAGGCATTCCCATTTCCTAACCTGAAGAGTAGCACAGATACATTTTTCATCTCATTTGGATTCTGTGAGTGTTACAGCATAAGTCCTGTCTGCATTTCAGTCCACACTCCTGAACCATGCAACCTAAACCCCCCATTTGCCATAAAACCCCACCAACCCTTATACCTTCCCAACATGAGCGGTATTAATCACTTGAATGCTTAAAGTATCGCTGTTCTGAATGAGAATAAATGTATTAACCTACAATGCCTATTAAACTGACTCCATCACATAAAGTACATCAAAAGCATATAGTAGAAAAGCTACAAACCCCCTGGTTTAATGCAATTATTTCTTGCACTGTTTGGGTACAAGTTGTTTTCTACTTATTCAGAAAAACCATAGCAACCACAAGAGAGAGTCATGGGTGATTACAAGCATAAATGGTATCATATTATCAAGCAGTGATGGTCCTATTGATAACCATTGCCAAATGTAGTTGTACCATAAGGGCGGTAAAGGGTTTGCGGTTAATGCTTTTAAGTTTTGTATGAAGAGCTATCCCTTTAGTCTGCAGGGTTCCAGGCTCATATTTGTTCTTAATTTAGCAGTAAAGAACAAGTCTTAAAAAAAAAAAAAAAAAAAA
>NW_017729032.1:58533308-58537175 GCF_001723915.1 Gavialis gangeticus | reverse complement strand
TTTGTGGACACTCGTTTAAAAAAAACAAAAAAAAAAAAATCAAAGCAGAATGAGGTTCTGGGAACCAGATTCAGTCTTGTATATTAAAGTTAGGGTCCTCTTCATTCCATTAAGGACAATGTTACAAAAGTCTTTATTATGTGTTGTTAAAATACACTACGCAACACTGTGAGGCACAGCATCTTTATGGACCATGTGAACTACTCAAGAAAGCTAATACATTTCTACTGGCTCCCAAAAAAATTAATTTTGTTTGCTAGGATAACATCCATGTTCAAACATGATTTAAATCAAGGCAGACCATCAGAAAAGAAATCCAAGTACAAAAAACCATAACTCTTCTTAATTAACTCAAGTTCTCCTATCACTTAAACTCAGCAAGTTATCTTTCTCTGCCTGGGGATGGGGAGGGACCCCAAACCTTCTTTCAAAGTGACCTGAAAAGTAGGAGATTCTAAATTTGGAAAACCAAAGTAGACTATGGATCCTACAGTTAAGGAAATACAACAAGAGTTTTCTGGGAGCGCTTCTCTTTGCAGAGGTCAGGGTCAAACTGAACCCTTAGCTCTTGAGGCAAGCTCATATAGCTTTTTATTCCTCTTCCCTCTGGTAACTTGACTCCTTCTCCCCTTGCAACAGGTTTCAGGTGCTGTTCCATCCATCACCAGTCTCACTACTCAAAATTCACCCGTGCAATACTTCTGCTTAGCACTAGGTGCAGGGGTTTCCTATTATCCCCTTTAAAGACTTGATTGAGCAATCTGCCAATCTTCCCTGCTGACTGTGTTTTGCCTTCTCCTCCAGACCTTACCCAGCAACTGCCTGCCCCACTCTTAGTAACAGGGATACCCCCTTGTTGCACCCCCACCCCATCCCTTGAGCAGCTCATAGCCTGGTGGTTACTAGCTCCCACTTCTCCTGGAGCTTGTCCTAGTTTGAACTACTTACACTGAGGAAGGGGCTGAATCCCAGTCCCTCATATCCTAGATAAGTGCTTTAACTACTAGGCTATTATATAAAAGGGGTTGGCTTCTTCCTTTGCTGCTGTTTTTAAAAAAAAAGTGGCAGCCACTGCATTTCATGTGAAACCTGAACTTGGAGATAGGCCCTTGGCATGTGTTGAGAATACCTACCAAATCAACCCTTTTATGGCCCACCTAGAAGAAGACTTCCTCAAGAACCGCACCATCAAACCCTTACTATACCTGAAATACACAGATGACATCTTTGTCATTTGGACCAAAACTCTGCAGTCTCTGACCAGTTTCCACCAAAAATTCAACAATCCTTACTACTTCATTAGACTATCACTTGACTACTCTAACACGAACATTTCTTTTTTGGACACTATGATCAATATTCAAGATGGAAAAATTCAAACCACCATATATAAGAAACCCATGGACCAACATACATATCTACACAGAACCAGCAATTACCCTAGACACACCAAAAAAGCTCTCCGATACCACTGAATTTGCAGCAAGGAGAATATCCAGGACAGCCACCTCACAAATCTCAAAAGGGTCTTCAGGCATCAAGGACACTCCTCCAGAGAGATAGATCATACTTTTGAAAAGGGAACTTATAAAACACCTTCTGTAGATGAGCCTATGAACTTTACTTCATAAATCTACTGGATACTAAAAATCATGGACTCAATACAGACATTGGTTTTATGACACACTACAACCTGCCTGACACCTGATTCACCAGGTACTTGGCTGATGTGACCTCTTACATTCTTCTTTTTCCCCACCTTTTCTCCCTTCCCCTACTTTTCTGCCCTTTGCCTCCCTGATTTCCTACTATTTCCTTCTTCATTGAGAGCCTTTTTCTTACCTTGTATAATTACCACCGTAGTGTTTCACTTTGGCCTTCCCCCTCACCACCACTTCCTTTCCTCTCCCTCCCCTGCTTTACCTTTTGTTTTTCCTTTTTTACCTATTTATATTTTCACTACATCCTCTCACATTTTCAGCTTCTCTCATCCTGTTTTCCTGATCTCCAGCTATTAACTTTTTAGTTGACAGCCTCTTTTCTACCTTGTATTCTATCACTGAAATGTCCCCTTTAGCTTTTTTTTTCTCTGCTTTCTTCCCCCTCCCTTCTCTGCTTTACATTTTATCATCCTCATTTCTACCTCATTTTTACATTCTCACTGACATCCTGCCACACTTTTAGCTTCTCTCATTTCTTGCAGTCTCAGAACAGTAGAGACTCCCTATGCATGATGAAGGATGACTGCATTCAAAAGCTTGCCAATAACTTTCTCCCAACTATTCAGTTGGTCTAATAAAGGATATCATATCTACTCAAAGAACCTTGCCTGCCTATTGAATCAAGACTTCAGGGAAAATTCTGAGGAAGGCCTAAATTTGGATCCTAAACAGAGTTGCATAAACTGGGCATGTTCACACATGCAAGCATGTGTGCTTGTAGCAGCTCAAATAGAAGCAGTGCAAATTTGAGCCGGGGCTTTTTACTTCAGTGCACATGCTCAGACATGCACTTTGTTGTGGAGGAAATTGTGCCCTTGGGGCAAAATAACCCTGCCTGGCTCCTCCTGGATCTGAAGCCAGGGGGAGCTACAGCCCTGGGCCGGCACCTGTGTTGTCCCTAGCAGTATACAAAGCTGCCCTGTCTTGGCCCCAGCAGTATAAAAAGCTGCCCTGAACTCCTTGCCAATAGTTGGTCTAATAAAGGATATCATATCTACTCAAAGAACACTACCTCTTGTGCCAGCTGGACTGCTGAAGCAGCCCTGAGAGATGCCTGCACCCTCCACCCACTGCAGCAGTCTTGCAGTAGGGGCTGCTGCCTGGCTGTGACCTGCTGTGCACCTGCCAGACCCGGATGGGGAATGCACAGCTAGTAGAGGCATCTGCCCCTCTGGGCCAGCTGCCAGTAGACTGTGGTTGCAGGGTTGGCCTCTGTGCGGCACTGCTGCTATGTGTGCCCCCTGCCCAGCCATCTGGGCAGCTATTGTCCAGAAGATATTCTGGGTGTGGTGGCCTGCTTTGAACTGTCAAAGCATGTTCTCCTGGTCCCATTTGGCCAGGAGGTCAACCACAGCCAGATGGGTCCAAGGTGCCAGCTCTGAGCAGGTAGGGCCCTGTCACTGGCCTTTCTAGCAGGAATTCTGGTGTTCCGTATTAGAAAACTGAAAAATCCCTGATAAAATAATCCCAAAGTCACTCTATAAAATACCCTGAAATCCATGTTCCTCCACAAGTAAAACAAAAGACCACTGTAAAGAGAGAGAGCGAGACAGAGACAGTGATCAGGTGGACAATGTTTTATTGATATATCTACAGTGTTAAAACAAGTCTCTTATCATAATAATAAAGTGAACTCTAAATACATGTTTCGTGAATTCATGAATACATATTTTGCTGCCCTCCCACAGGGGCGATGGCACCTAAATCCTTTTTTTTTAAGGTTCTTGCTGTTTGTGTCTGAATAATCCTCAGAAAGTACAGGATGTACAGAACTCCCATAATTTCTGAATATGGAGATCTTTCCAAATTATACATTTGTACTGATGATAGCTACACTGGTCTTGGTAAAACAGAAAATGAAGTAAATAATGACTGTTAGAAAGAGCTGATTAACAACTGTAATAAAATGTTGTTTTGTACTCCTTGTCAAATCTATTTGTTTTAGTCCGTTAAATACTCCAAGTTAGCAGTTACATACTTCCTTAAAAAACTGCCTAAATAGATTTGTTCAGAAGTTTCCACTGAACATTGTTTTGTGGATATAGGGTTATAATCCTTTTGGTTTGGGATTCAAGTTTAACATAAGGTTAGATTAATAAGGTTTTTAATTGATTTTCACAACAGGGCCCAGGTTAGTTTCTTTGAA
>NW_017729032.1:58533041-58533297 GCF_001723915.1 Gavialis gangeticus | reverse complement strand
CAGGTCCCTTCCGACCCTAGAAACTATGAAACTATGCTTATTTTTAAACAACCTACTTGTAATTCATCCATACACAATATCCACATGCAGACAAACTTGACCCTATGGACAATAGGGGTGTGCAAAACAGGCCATATTTGATTTGGATTCAACCTGAATCAGGGACAGTGATTTGATTAATTGATTCATATCACTGTCCCGATTCGATTCAGCCAGATCCAAATCTGAAGATTCGATGCTGATTCTGAGAATCAGC
>NW_017729032.1:58524655-58528041 GCF_001723915.1 Gavialis gangeticus | reverse complement strand
CTGATTCAGAGAATCAGAGATTTGGCCATAGACACAGCTTTAAATATTTTCTCTACATACCTCAAGGTACCAGGCATGACTTGTGAATTCTGTAATGGTGGGGTGGATGGAGAGTCCCACAGGAGTGTGCCCCCCCGTGTGCTCAAGACTGTGGACAGGAAGTACTTCTAGTCCACTTCTGGGTCCACCACTGAGCGCATTGGGCCCCGTCCCTTTCCCCCCACCTCAGTGCTCGGCTGGGGGGGGGAGCTGGTGCCCCCCAGACCCAGGAGGAGCCAGTCACCAATGCAAGGGAAGGTGGGAGGTCTCCCTACTGCACTCACTGGTGGACCTAGAAGTGGAGTCGAAGTGCTTCTGGTCCACTTCCAGGTCTGCTGCTCAGCACAAGGGGAACCCCCAGTGCTCCTGTGGGATGCTCCATCTACCCCACCATCACAGCTTTGACAGCATCCACCCCACCTTCACAGCTGCCTGGTACCTTGAGGTATATAGAAAAAAAATTTCTGTCTATGTCCAAATTGTTGAATCTTTCCAAATCTCTCTGAATTGATTCAGAGGGTTCCAGTTTGATTCAGAGAGATTAAAGGGCCTCCTGATTCAATTCAGGTTTGGAGATTCAGTGACCAAATTGGGCTGAATCTCTGGTGAATTGAATCAGCAACTGAAGCTTTGCACAGCCCTAATGGACAAGCTGCCAACCACCTTGATGCTTGAGGTCTGTTCACTGCTAGCTTACCTTCTGGCAGCACTAAATGTGATGCAACTTTCAGCCTAGCCAAGAAAAGGAGCACCTGAAGTACTAAAAAAAATAGCTAGCCACATTGTCAGAGCTACCTTAATATGAGGGTCTTGAGGGATCATACCTTTTAACCAAATTCAAAAAGGGGTTGGACAACTTCTTGGACAAAAGGTACATCAGTAACTAACTGAGTATAAGAATTAAGGGTGCAGCCTCAGAATAAGCAACAGTGGAAAAAGCCCTAGTCATACACTGTTCACTCTCCCTTTCACCACCCACTCTCTGCCAGTGTGATACTGGATGCTAGGCAAGATGGACCTATGGTCTGACCTACTAAATGGGCTCTTATGGTCTTACCCATATGCTTACTATTGATACTCCTGATAGCTTATGCTTCCTGGATCTGTGAGAATTCCTTCCTGTTACTGTATTGTCATAATTAAGTACCTCTCTGGGCTGCTGGATGAATATTTGGATTTTACCAGGAGAGGAGGTTACACATAGGCTTAGCAATAGTGAGGGACTCTAACTTATTGTGCCAGCAATTTTCTAATAATTATGATTCCAAACCCAGATTCCAGAATTCCAGTGTTTGCCTTGGCAAATTCTGTTATTTCCTACAAATCTGAATTTAAATGATCAAGTATCCTTCCTCATTTATTTTCAGCACACCCTCATTCATCCACAAGAGGGGCATCAGTCATTATGGAACATGCTACTTCATACTGTTGTATTTTTTTGACAATCTGGCTATGATTTCTAATGACATATTTCTCTCCCCAGTGTATATTTTTCTCTTTTCACTTTCTCACTCTCCATTAACCATAAATGACTACATAATGAAATATTCACTTTGTTATTTTTGTATTTGATAATTTATGTTATAGTTGTGCACATTTTACTGTTATTCTCATTTATTTTTGATTTTATAAGAGTTCTTTCTGGGAATATATGCCTTTAAGACAATAAAATATGAGTTTATTAATAAGCTTTTTTCCTGTTAGCCGATAAGTTGTTTTTTGCAACTATTGTTTAGAGTAGTTTTTACTTTTATCTCAGTTGTTTGGAGCTACTTTTATTTTAACACTACTTTACATAAAACCTGGCTTGTGAAGAAACTACACTTGACCAGCTATTCTCTTTTTCTAAATAATGGAACAGATGATTTATAAGTAAAACCAAATCCTTGTTCTCACAAGTTATTCCTTCCCTTGCTTAGAATCTATGGACACTTTTACACGTGCTCTGGGGATGGTACTTTAATTAGAAATACATGTGGTCCGGGGGCAGCGCTTTAATTAGGCACTCTAACTAAAGCACCCCAGCATCTCATGTATCAGCATCCCCGCACTTAAAAATGGCAGCAGGGATGCTTGAACTAAAGCTCATTCAATTTATTTCATTTCTATTAATTTCATTTCTATGTATTTATTTCATTTCTATTTATTTCATTTAGATCAGCAGTAAAGAGTTAAGAGTTCTGTCTTATGATTTAGCTCTTGCTCATGGCAATTATATGTTTCCAGTCGTGTTCCTACTGACATCCTTTGATATCTAGAATTCCAGGAAAAGCCTTAGAATTTGAAAGTTTGTCAAGTGAAGATTACCTTACTAGCACAGACCAAATGTTACATAGATGTTATATAGCAGGTTTATTGTTTATTTATCTCCACAGCTACTGTATTATAGGAATAAGCTTTGGAAAGTTGATATGTAGTACTTAGATGTGTTGAGAACACTGTCCCACTCATCTCTGGCACTAATTCAACATTTTGTTCAGACTGTCCTTTTGTCTTGATAAGAATAGTAAAGTGATAAGAATAAGATGTCATTTGTTGGCATCTGTGCTATTTGGACTGTAGACTCAAGCCCTTAAAACTTTAAAAATACAGAAAAAAGTGAAGGAATTAGAAGTGTAGGTATACATTTTAATTGACTGACTACTGCAGCCATAAGAATGTTTCTCAGGGAAAAATGTAGCTGATGTTTATGCAGGGCGGCTCTTGTGTAAATTTTTAGTGAAGAAAAAAAGAATGTATTTTGGAGGGACTTTAAAGCTAATTCATTCTAAAACTAAGTTTGTTGTTGCTCATGTATATTTTAAAAGTGCAAATGTAGTTTTTTTAGAACTGCTTTTTTTTAAGAGCTATTTTACAACATATCTGAATTTACAATATTTTAACTGCTTTCCTTAAATCATAGGGCTCATCTACATGTGCTATTAGCATGCAGCATTAAACTTTGGTGTATATCATGCTGGACTTAATTGCTCCTGTGCACCATTTGAGTGTGTGCCTGGGACTGCAACATGTTGAGCCAGGTTAGAGCAACGCCAGCTGGCAGCGGGCCCCAAGGCTCAGCCTGATAGCCTGGGGCTGGTCTGACTTGACTCAGTGTGCTGCAGAGGGTAAGAGGGTACTTTTATTTTTTGATCATATGGCAGAGAGGCTGGCTGTGGCATGAGGGTGCTCCAGTATAGGGCTAGCCAGCAGGCAGCTCCCACACTGAAGTACCCTCATGCCCTAGCCAGCTCCATCAGTGTCTACATATACACTGCTCTGCAAAAAAAAAAACTCTGCAGCAGGACAGTGCTTGTATTTACAAGTACTACCCTGCTGCCCAGTTAATTGGTTTCCAGTAGCGTAAT
>NW_017729032.1:58518203-58519655 GCF_001723915.1 Gavialis gangeticus | reverse complement strand
CCTAGCCAGCTCCATCAGTGTCTACATATACACTGCTCTGCAAAAAAAAAAACTCTGCAGCAGGACAGTGCTTGTATTTACAAGTACTACCCTGCTGCCCAGTTAATTGGTTTCCTGTAGCGTAATAGGGCCACACATGTAGACAAGAGATGTTTACTGCAGAGCTAATTAATCTACTCTACAATAAACATCCCACGTATATGGGCCCTAAGTTACTCTTGGGTAATTATACGTAGAAGACCTTGACCTTTAGTTCAGCAACATTTTTTCATGAATCATTTTCCAAATTCAGGCTGCAGTTCTACCACTCATAATTATGTTGAGTAGCACTCACTTATGCAGTCCCACTGACTACAGTTTACATGCATAAATATCAGTAAAAGAATATGCAACTTGATCATTGGATACCTGACTTGGATGTCACAAAAATATAGTCAGAAGGGACCAGCAGGGGAAAGACTAAAATAGCTACCTGACACATGCACTGAAAAGAGTGAGGGGTGGGAAAGGCAGGGTTGCATTTTACAGCTGGAGTAGAGGTATGAGGAATCAAGTAGTAGACAACATAGAAGGGACAAACAATGTTAGAATTAAGAGGCTGCTTGTAGTACCAGAGTAGCAAACCCCATCCAGTATGTAAAATATACTGATGGGAGTATTGTTAGATCTGAGATCTTTGGAAGGGAAAATCATTCCTTGCACTGGGATCTGTAATGGATACAGAGATATGATCATGATTTTTTATCATCAGTTAGCTGTGATGCAATATTGAGACCTTTGCTTTCCATTTATTTATTGTTCCAAACACAATTATTACAGTACTTTTATTTTTGAAGTTTATATAACATATTATTTAGTCTTGACAGTTTCCAAAATAGTTGTTTAAAAAAGAATCATGAAAAGTTAAAAACACTATGGTAATCTATTGTTTATGGTGCAATATACAGTGATATTAGGTAACAATTTAAGAATAATGTCATGTAGTTTTTTATGAAATCTATATGTGATTTAGTCTATGAGTTGAAGTTACTGGGTTAAAAGAAAAACATTTTTCTATGGATGCATTTTAGCCTCATGGGGCACGTCCACATCAGCACATGTGCCTCTTCCCCACCTCAAACCCCTTTGAGGTGGGGCAACAGGCACGTGCAGGAACAAAAAAATGCAGCTCAGGGAGAAAATTTGACCCATATACCCAGGGGTCTAAAAAAAGCAAAGTATAAAAAGGTGGCACAGGGCACACCATGCCCTGAGGCAACAGGAGGCTGGGTCCTCCACAGAGATGCTCTGACTGCTAGAGTGTCTCTCTGGTTGGCCCCTAGCCATGGTACTGAAACACGCAGCCGTCCAGGCCATGTGTTTCAGCACCAGAGCTCCGATGCCAGTGAGTAAGGGGTTGGAGGGGCTGGAGGAGGGGACTGTGGGGAGGCCCCACCCAGTCCCCCAGCCCCA
>NW_017729032.1:58517512-58517912 GCF_001723915.1 Gavialis gangeticus | reverse complement strand
GTTAAGTTTCCTCCCCACCCTGCCCCAAACACCCCATACTTTAAAACAAATAAAAAAACCCCCAGCACTTACTGACAGCTCAAACTGCCATGTGGCTGACTGGGGCCCTGCCTACAGAGTGTGGGGCAGGCTGACAGTCCCAGCAGCCCCAGCTCAGGGCCTTCCTGCCCCTCTGCTGTCCTGTGCCACCCCAGGAGGCTCTGCCAGGAAGCCCTGGAGCCCGCCCCCCCACTGCTTCTAAGGTAAGCAGAGGCTTTTTTTCCCCATTTTTTTCTGTTCTTTTTCTGTTTCTTTTTCTGTTCTTTTTCCATGTTTTTTTTTTAAAGTGATAGTGCCTGGGGTTGCAAGTTGGAGGATGGGGCAGTCTTTGGGAGGTCTGGGGAAGCAGGGGGTGGGGCTG
>NW_017729032.1:58503924-58512512 GCF_001723915.1 Gavialis gangeticus | reverse complement strand
TCCTTCCCCTGTTACAGTGGAGAGCTGCACTTCTGTTTGCATCCTGTGGACACGTCCACACATGCAAGCATGTGTGCTTGCAGCAGCTCAAATAGAAGTGATGCAAATTTGAGCCGGGGCTTTTTGCCTCAGTGCACATGCTCGGACGTGCCACTTGGGGTAAAATAATCCTGCCTGGCTCCTCCCAGATCTGCAGCCAGGGGGAGATAGAGGCCAGGGCCAGCACCTGTGCTGTCCCTAGCAGTATAAAAAGATGCTCTGTCCTGGCCCCATCTATACAAAAAGCTGCCTTGGCAAGCAACTGGGGGCTACTCGCTCTCTGGAGCTTCTGGGCCCTGGCCAATTTGGAAGTCTACCAGTGTCTCTGTCATCATGAAAAAATAAATTCTAAATACCTATGTGTTGATCTGTGCTTTTGGTTTTCTTCACACATGATGGGTGTGTGATGGGTAGATGTGGTGTTTGCAGAAAGGTGGTGGGAAGGGATGTGGGAGAAGGTGGTGGGTGGATGTGAAGGGATGTGGATTGGTCTGTGGGTAGGAGTGGGGCACTGTGGGTGTGGGGGACCTTGTGTGGGGGCTGCTCGGGAGGGGTGGGTCCCCTGGCCCCCACAGGGTGCAACCTCCCCAACACAGCACATGGAATGCCCCCTCACCCAGGGTCCAAGATCCCCCCTGGACGGCCACAGGCCCTATCCCCCACAGGATGCCAGCCCCCCTGCCCAGGGTCCCAGGAACCCTGGAGGCCCCCCTACCTAGGGTCTCAGCTTCACCCTGGAGGACCATAGCTCCCCTGCCCAGGGCCCATAACTAACCTTTAACAGCAGCAGCTGGGAGGCCATGCACCAAACCCAGCCTGGTTCTGCTGGCCGTGGGGCTGCTTTTGCCACCCAGCCGAGCTGATCTTTTGGCAGCAGGACCCGGTGCAGCATGCAGGGACCATGTGCCAGGCTCAGCTGGGGCCTGGGTTCCCTCTGCAGTCCAGCCAGGCTGGGCCCATGTTGATAGGAGCCAGTGCAGCATGTGGGGACTGTGTGCCAGGCCCAGCTGGGTCCTGGGGCCCCTCTGCAGCCCAGCCAGGCTGGGCCCAGATCCCTGAGGGTCGCTAGTGTGGCTTTGCACTGGAGCGGATTGCATGGCTGTGGGAGGTGTGCACAGGAGCCACACCTCCTGGAGCCCTGTGACCTGCTCCAGTGCAAGGCCAGACTAATGAGCCACATGGGGAGGGGCCAGGTCCTCACCACCCTGCAGGTACAGGGGGCAGAGGCGGGAGCCAGCCCTGGGGCCTGGCCCATGCTGACAGGAGCTGGTGCGGCATGTGGTTTCCCTATGCTGTGCCAGGTCCTGCCATGGCCAGGCCCTTCCTATAGCTGCAGGACCTGGCCTGGTGTGTGGTGACCGCACAGGGCTGAGCTGGGTCCTGCTGTCCTGGGGCTGCTTATACCATCTGGCAGCCGGACAGCATGAGCAGCCCCAAGGCCAGCAGGACCTGGCTCAGTTCTGCAGAGTTTCCGTGTGCCGGGCTGGGCAGGGGAACATGAGCCACCTGGGGCTGGCAGGACGCAGCTTGGCTCCAAATGGTCCCCAAGTGCTGGGCTGGGCCAGACAACATGAGCTGGCCCTGGGGTGGCACAAGCACCCCAGGGCCAGCAAGACCTGGCTGGTCTCTGTGCGGTTGCTGCATGCCGGGCCAGGTCTTGCATCTATAGGAAGGGCCCAGCATGCCACGCTGGCTCCTGTCATCATGGGCCAGACCCCAGGGCCAGCTCCTGCCTCTGCCCCCTGTACCTGCGGGGGGGTGAGGACCTGGTCCAGCCTCATGTGGCTCATTAGTTCGGCCTTGCACCGGAGTGGGTCAGAGGGCTTTGGGAGGCACAGCTCCTGTGCACACCTCCTGGAGCCATGCAACCCACTCCAGTGCAAAGCCACACTAGCGAGCCTCAGGGATCTGTGCTGATCCTCCCCCACTCCACCCTGCAGCCCCAGGGACATCCCTCCCCACCACTCTCCAAACCACCCTCCACATTCCCCTGCCACCCCTCACCTCCCCAACACCCATGATCCCCCTCCCCCCCTCAACTTACCTTGGACAGCACTGGGGGCAGCAGAAACATAAAAGAGATGCTCTGGCCAAAACCAGAAAATTTCTTTTGGAGGACTGGCTCCAGGCACAGTGTTGAACTGTGCCTTGCTCCGCTCTATTGCAGAGTGATTTTTTTAGACCCCTGGATATACAATTTTGCAGCATGGGGAATATTTTTTTCATTCCCACACATGCCTGTTGCCCTGCCTCAAAGGGGTTTGAGGTGGGGCAACAGGCACATACACGCTCGTCTGGACACGTCAATAAGGGCTGTGGAGAAAACAGGCATGAAAGCAGGAACTATAAATAATACCTATGGCTTTATTTAACATTGTTTCCCATACTTTGGTTACCACTACCACTGTCATTTTTGGGGGGGAAGAGAACTTCAGTTGCTGAATAAGTCACTGTCAATCACAGGGAATTGAAAATAGGACTCCATCTAAGAGTGGAAAAAAATTGTATACCTCTATCCCAGGCTAGAAGAGGGGCCAAGGCCTAAGAGAAGATTCATTTGAGTATACCAAGAAGGCTCAATGTAATATATTGTTTTCTCTGTAAGCACAATGCATATCATATTAACTAATGACATAATATATGACATAAAAAATAAAACTAGATACAGTAGCTGGACTTTGAGGCACTTATAATAGTTCAGAAGAGGAGAGACCCTCTCCACAAAGTGAAGGGTTAGAAAACTGGATTGTGGAAGAGCAAGAGATTTTTTAATGTTAAAAAAATAGATACACAACAAGTCTTCTAAACCAACTCTTAAGTAGAAAATTTCTACCCCCAATAAAGAACAGCATCAAAGATTCCCTAAGCACTTTACTTCTGCTATTGCTTTTACATAGAAGGCATAGAAATGAACAGCTGAGGCAGAAGGCTATTTCACTTTACACTTCTAAGTGACAGCTTTCCAGCCATGTAGCTACTGTTTTTAGCTGTGGCGATGTATAGGGGGTGCATGGGGGTGCACATGCACCCCCTGAGAGTGCTGGTGCACCTCCTGACTATCTGCACTTGCCGCTTAGGCAATGGGCAGGGGTGGCGGGTGGGAGCGTTGTTGTCCCCCCTGCAAGTGCTGGCCGGGGACTGGGAGTGCCGTGGTGCTCCCAAAAGCAGCTGTGGCTGCTTTGTGATCAGCTGTGGAGGACCCCCCCTTTCCATCAGTGAGATTGGCCACAGGGGCCCCCACCCTCGACTAAGGTGTCACCAGTCACCCATGGTTTTTAGAACTTCTCCAAATCTGTGATCTTATTCTACATGATGGGTGGCTATTAAACATGTAAACTGTACTCTGGCTGGGTAGGTATGTGGCATATATGCTGGACAAAAGTAAATCACAGAATTCTACCCAGTAAGAACTGTGTCTAGCAGGTGTTAGATACTGGAGGAAGAAGATGGCCCTCCTGTATTTTAGCTCAATACCATAGTGGCTAGGGCAACTTTCCACATGTTTTTAACACCCTCCTCCTGAAAGGATTTGAACTTGAATGTCTCTAATTTCTTAACACAGTACTCTAAGCACCAGGCCACAGGTTAGGCCTTATCTAGTAGCCTCTTCAAGTTTACAGGCAAAAGATATGTGAAACCAGGAAGAAGAGAACAAGCTAGAAAATGTGACACAATGAGATGGAGGTGTTTCTGGTTTATGTCCTACACCTCTTTTTCTACTGGAATACAAACTCCCCCACTGCTCTTTATCTAGTGATCATTAAAAGCAGGGTTTATTTTTATACTGAGTCATGTACCAGCTTGGCCAGAGCACAGCATACTGAGTATGTGGACATTTATGCATCCACACTCAGCAGAGAATTGAATCACAAGCTGTGTATACATCCCCCAAACTTGGCTGTTTTGTGATTGGGTAACTGCCACTTAGGCATGCAAAGTGAAATACGAGTTTATCCTTAGATCCCCATTGAGTTCAAGGAGCCTGAGAATAGATCATGACTAAAAGTACAATAGTGCTCTAAATGCTTGAGTATTTACTACTTACTACATGATGCAGTGAATGTTCATGAAGACTCTCAGAGTTGCCTTTTTAGGACATTCTGGCTTGCTAGATTGTTTGTTTATTAATGGTTCAGAAGAGCTGAAGGAATGGGTAACAGATAGAGAACCTTACTCAACTCCTCCCAGAAAGTATTTCTTTCTTTCTCAACTCTGAGAAAGTATTTTTGGGAAACAGAAGTATCCATGGCTTCAGGTTGAATTTGGCAAATTTTCTAACAAAACAAATTTGGAGGAACTTATGCACCATTCATAATGGTGAGATGATAGGAAAAAAAATCTCCTGTATGTCTTGTATCCTAGGGGTTAGGACACTCACTGAGATTATGGGAGACATTTTCAGCTTCTATTCTTCCTGATATAGAGCAAGGAGACCTGCCTTACATGTTCTAGGCATTTTTGGGGCAGTGCTTTCCCCTTAATCTCTCCTTGACCTAGAGGACAAAACAGGGACTCACTCCATGGACAAACTCTTGTTAATTTTGCCCTTCACTAGTATTAAAATTACCCAGGAACATTTAGTTTTAGGTCAAATGATGCTTCATTCAAAGCAGGTATTTTTTAGTTTGATTAGAATTAGTTTCATAGGCTAAGGCCACACATTACACAAACTGGTATAAGTGATCGTAAAGTGGTTTAAACAGGTAACAGAACAGAAGTTCAGTGCACATAAACCTGTTTCAAAATGGCCAAACACACTTTAAGATAAACTTGGGTGGATGTAGTATCAGACTTAACTGACTTAGGTTAAACCAGTCTATTGAACTTCTGTCCCAGATCTCCTCCTGACTCATGTTACCTTGCAGTCCACCAGTGATAAGATGAATTTTTAGTCCACTGGAGAAATCCCCTGCCTAAGTTGTTATAGTTGCTGTTTGAGTATGTAAGATTTTCTACTGTGCATGTGCAGTAGTCAGTTCAGTTAAGATTATTCTAACAAAAGCGAACTCTTGCCCATTGCTGACACAAGTGACCTTGTTTTGCTGTGGAGCATGTGTAGTGGCTAGTATCTGTGTGTTGAGCGCTAAGTGCAAGGTATGGTGCTGGTTGCAATAGTGTGGTAGCATGTGCACAGGCATTTGATTGGATAGGACATTGTCTGAGTGAGTGTTTGATGCAAAGTTAGATGATGGGAATTGTTGCAGGCTGCATAAGGTAAAAGGGAATTTGACTGGAGATTATATGATCCAAGTATGTGCTTGATACAAAACTTGATGAGGCTGGAGCATGAAGTGCGTGGATGAGTAAGATGGGATGGTTTATCACTCTTGAACACTCTTTTCACCTTAGTATTTTAATTAGTTGCCAGTCCAATCCAATATAAATTCATTAGTGATTTCTAGTTTAAATATTGATGGATTAATAGACTGGTGTCCCCCGAGTGGGTGTGGCCTATGAATATTAGGTTATTTGCATAAGAATTAGTGTTGGCAGTAAGCCAGATGTGCTGATTCTGTGCAAAGATTTAGGATTGTGGGAGTTCATTTTAGACTGCTGTTTTGGTATTGGTGAGCATGGATCAGGAAGTTAAAAGGGGGCATGACAGGGTTGGTGAAGCTGAAGAGAGATTAGAGTTGGGTAAAAGGGAGCATGAAGTAGAAATTGAGAGGATGAGGAACCAGGTGAGCTCATTACAGGGCAGCAGCCCATAGGATAGTAGAATTAGCAAATTGAGAGGTTTGCAAAAGAAAGCAGAAATCTTAGCATCTGACTGTGCTCACTGGAAGGCACAGAATGAAGACATGCAAACAGCATATAGAGAGTTGAGAACATGGGCAACTGGTGCCTCCTGAGTCAGGGGGGCACTTGCCCCCACAGAGGCCAGTCAGTGAAGGAAGAAATTATTGTTTCTAGTGTCTGGTTTAGCTTGAGTGCCCCCTGACTCTAATGTTAGAGAGTTCATAGAACCCTTATAGTAAAAAAATTACTCTTAAACTTAGGACATATCTTGGTGGTAGTGCCATGGATAGTAAGCTTGATGAACTTTTAAAATGGGCAAAATAAGGCTACAAACTCAGTGCTGGACAAGATAACAGCGGAGGCAGCGTGGGGAACCAACACCAACCATTTCCTCAGGGACCACACAACTCTGGCTTGGCCGGCATGCAGCCAGGAGCTGGGAGCAGGGAGAGGGAGGGCATAGGGGGAGCCAACAAGGAGCCCTCCCTCAGAGTCTGTGTAGCCCCAGCTTGGCCATCACACAGCCTGGAGCTGGTGGGGTAGGAGAATGGGGAGAGCTAATACAGACACTTTCCTCATGGTCCCTGTTGGCTTCCCCCACCAGCTCCAGGCTTCCTGCTGGCTGAGCTAGGGCTGTGTGGACCCTGAGGCTCCCCACTTGACCCCTGCCAGCTCTGGACTGCCTGCTGGCCCAAGCAAAGCTGTGTGAACCTTGTGGGAAGCGGCCCTCTTGGCTTCCCTCAGGCACCACCACTAGGTCCAGGCTGAATGCTGACTCAGCCAGGACTGAACAGACCCTGAGGGAAGTGTTTATGTGGGCTCTCGATGCCAATCCCCTCCACCACTCCCTGGTCTGCTGTAGCTGGAAGCTGAAGCTGGACAGAGAGGTTGTGGTCTGATAAAGCTGAAGCCTCAGTTCCCTCCCTGCCCTCCCCTCCTCCCAGCTCTGGCTTCTCCCATGCTGCCACCAGCCAGGCTGCCAGGTATGGCAGGACCTGCTCTGGAAGCCTAAGCCTTGGTGCAAGGAGGGTCCACGGTGCCAGCAAGGAGGTGGAGGCATGTGCCTGTAGTCAATTGGGGGTGGCCTTGGCTTGGCTAGGCTCGGCCACCCTTAGCAATGTCCAGAACACTGGGAAGTATGTGGGAGCACATCCCGGCTTCTGGCCTTGACCAGTGCAGGCATCTGTTTTCTGCCTCTTGCCCACAGCACCAAAGGAGAAGTGTGTGTTCTCTCCTGATCCAGTCTACGCAGCTTACAGAAACCTGCATAGATTGAATCCATTCCCTCTTGTGCATCTTAACTGTCTGTACTTCACTGTGTTGATTTAAAAAAAAACCAAACATGTTTTTTGTTTTAGCCACCACATCAAAACACAATTAGTCATATATATTAAGTATAAGATTAACGTCTACAAATAGTTACTTATGTGACAACAAAAAACCCTGTTGTAAATTTTTTTTTTAAAGTTATTGCTTAACTGAAATTTGCTTCATTATTGCTGTTGTTCATCTTTTCTGAACCATTCAGCCATTAAGAGATGCTATGCGGAAATATGAATATTAGTTACTGATATGTCATGTGGAAAACTATGCTGGTGTATAGTTATTTAATACACAATTATTAATATTGCACTCTTTACGGACTGAGATGAATAATGCCAGTGTCCAAAGCAAGAGAAAAAAATGATGTTGCCCCTCAAATTCTAGTCATGCCAAGAAAGGTCATTTTAAGTAGATTGATTATTCCAATTCATAATACAAACAACTGAAACTTATGGCTCAATGATTTTCCAGGTGTTCAGGTGTCCTCAGTGACAGCTATATGCTTTTGAGAGATATCCCTGATTGATTGTTGACTCATGCACATTAAATGTTGATTACCCTAACACAGCAGCTCTTTCCATGACTGATACGAAGCCATTGACAAGAAGTCATTTTCTTACAAGAGAGCTCTCTTTCCATGCTGATCCAGCTTCTCTTTGACAGTCTATTAGTTTACATGGTCTCATGTAATACCTGTCACCAATTAGAATAAAAGGATTCAACTAAAGGAGAGAAAAAAGCACTGTATTGTATAGTTTGTTTTTGCATCATAAAACTATGCTCCCCTTGCGGGTGGGAGGAGGTGTAGTTTATAACATGCCAAGATGAAATAAAAGTTAGTGACACATTAGCAAAAACAAAGTTATCATCATGACCCCAAAAGGTGTGATAATTTCAACTGTTTGAATGTTCTGAACCAATGAATTCTTGATTTTGTAGGCAATCTGGATCTTATATCAGACTTTAAAGGAGCAAATAAAGATCACATAGGATCACTTGCAAGTAATCCAAGGAGAACTCAGAACTGAAGCACTCACTAATCAGCTTGAATAGTTTTAAACAGCTTATCCTCCCGAAGAAAAACCTAGTGTAAAGAATTTGAGGGGAGAAGACTCCATCAGCATGTCCACATGAGTGCACACGTGCCTGTTGCCCTGCCTCAAACCCCTTTGAGGCAGGGCAACAGGCATGTGTGGGAAAAAAAAAATGTTCCCCATGCTGCAAACTTGCACCATGGGGAGAAAGACCCTCGGATATCTGGCTGCCAGAGCATCTCTATCTCTATGGTTGCCTTTCACCCTGGTGCTGAAACACGCAGCCTGGCCAGTCGGTGCTGGTGAGTAAGAGGTTGGGAGGCGCTGGAGAAGTGGGGAAGGGACTGTGGGGGGACCCCCGATGGCCCTGCCCACTCCCAAGGCCCCTGACCCCTGCTGGAGCTGGCCCCTCCCCCTGCTGGCCCCCCTGAGGCCCCCTCTCCTTGCCAGCCC
>NW_017729032.1:58496324-58503913 GCF_001723915.1 Gavialis gangeticus | reverse complement strand
TGTAGAAAGGGGGTGATAAGGGGTGTGGGGGAAGGTGGGTGGATGGATGTGGAGGGTGTCCCGCACTGAGAGGGGCTATGCAGTGCCCTCTGGTTTGTGACAGATCTGGATTTATGGGATGAGGAAGGCACAAGACGTATATGGTTATAAAAAGGAGATTTATTGACTTACATCCCTTAATGATGGTGACTGGAATGCAGGAGTTACAAGTTACACTTTGTTCCTGGTTGCGGCTTGGCAGCTTGCAAGCTAATTTATTCGGTACAGATACGGGGGTGGTTGTTACGCCTGGGGAGCGTCGGTGGGAGACGATGGGTGATCAGCCCGGGGGGTAACTGCAAGTCCGGCTCGAGTTACTGATGAATGGCGGTCTCTCTGAACAAAGGACGGGGAGAGTTTTTATAACTTTTCTAATCAGGTTTTACTCTGTGTCAGCCAATCATGACTACAAATGGATTCTTTTTTGTCTGCTCAGGTTTCAACACAGGCTCGTCTCATTTTGTCAGCCCAGCTATTAGGATGGGGAGGCTTTCTTTTCATTTGGGTGGTACTGAGCCTGTTTGGCCATAAGAGAGCAAGCATGGCACATTAATCTGATCTTACAGTTTTAGATGAGCTAATTATTTTGAGGCCTCATTTTTATCTTGTTACCATAGGTACGGTATCTTTTTTGATGTCATAGCACTGGGTTATATTCAATTCAAGGTTAGTTTCTCCCGTGTGCGGGGCTCGAGTGATCTGGATGGGGCACAGAGAAGGGTGTGCATACAACACTGCTGTTAACTTGTACTTGACAGAGGGATGTGGGTTGGTCTGTGGGTAGGAGTGGGGCAATTGCTGGGGGCACTGTGGGTGTGGGGGACCTTGTGTGGGGGCTGCTCCCTGTGGAGGCAGCACATGAAATGCCCCACCACACACAGCACATGGAATGCCCCTTCCCCCCGCCCAGGGTCCCAGCTCCCCCCTGGAGGGCCACAGCCCCTGTCCCTCACAGGGTCCCAGCCCCCCTGCCCAGGGTCCCAGGCACCCTGGAGGCCTTCTTGCCCAGGGTACCCAGCTCTACCGTGGAGGGCCACAGCTATTATCCCCCACAGGGCCCCAGGTCCTGGGCCCCCTCTGCAGTCCAGCCGGGTTGGGCCCATGGTGACAGGACCCAATGTGGGATGCGGGGACTGAGTGCCACGCCAGGTCCTGGGGTCCCTCTGCAGCCCAGCCCGGTTGGGCCCAGATCCCTGAGGCTCACTAGTTAAGGATAATGATGCAGAGGCAAGGGATGACGGCAATAAAAATGGACAGCCAAGAAGAGAAGACTGCCCCCAAAGGGCACTGAGAGAGAGGGAGCAAGAGGACAGTGAGGGACAGGAAAGAGCCCTGACCTGGAGGATGAGGAACATAGAACTGATTACGACACAGCTCCACTGCACTGGGAGCTGAGAGCAAGGATTCTACTTACCGTGGTGGCTGGCTGTGGTGAAGACAGTCCAGGAAACAAGACTGACCCACCTGAAGAGGCAAATTAGTAAGGAAGGAGTGAGTCCCAACCTGGATCAGTTTGCCAGTGACGGAAATAGTTTCAGTTACTTCTGTTTCTCAGTTATTCATTGTCTGGTCTGGAAAAACTAATAAACAAAATAGCTATCAAAATAGTGCATAGAAGGACCACCTGATTTGTAACTCACTTGGGATTAATTTATCAATTTTCTCCCACCAAAGGCATGGCAGATGAGTCACCGAGTTAGACAGGGAGAGACAACACCCTGTAACAATCTGCAAATTTTATAAGTGTACTCTATCCCCAACCTTGCAGCCCGGGGAACATTTTTTCATTCCCGCATCTGCCTGTTGCCCCTCCTGAAAGGGGTTTGAGGTGGGGAACAGGCACGTGCGCGCTTGTCTGGACGCTCCCTAGGAGACAAGAGCCATCCATTTGGAAACTCTATAATAATCCAGTGTTTAATTCACTCTATCCACTGGTATCATGCTGCCGAAGCTGATTTCTGGCTGTAGCTGCCTTGATGATCAATTTGAGAAATATGGCATGATTATGATGATCACAACAAGGCGAGATAAGGGAAGCAAGAAACCAAGTCTATGCAAACCACAGGTCACGGGCAGAGACCCAGTCTTCTAGGTAGACTAGGTAAGATGTGATGCTGGCTCCATGCCAGCCCTCCTGACACAATGGGAAATGCTCTGAAGTCTGGTAATCTGGCAAGATTAAATAGTGTGTCAACAGCTTCACTCGGGGGGTATCTTCAGGCCACCATTAATAGGTAGAATCCAGTTCTGCAACTTGAGATTCTCAAACAGAATGGCCACAACATTGCAAAATGTTTAGAGGATTTTTCTTTTTGTGAAAGTGTCTCCCTTCAATAAGGTCTGCACCTAACTGTTCTACGGCAATGGTCTAAGGTTGGGGGAAAGCCCCTAGCAGTGTAGGTCTCCAAGAAAGAGGCAGCTATGTAGCCAAATAGATGTCTGAATATGAAGTAAAGGAAGAGGCACAAACCTCTTATGCTTATTTTAAAATAAAGGCTTTGGGTTTGAAACAGAACAAGATTACACTGGAATGTGTTTATGTAAAATGAATGTACATGATAGAATGAATATTAATCAATATTCAGTTCCACACATGTGATTTTGATATGATTGCATCATGTTGTCAGTAATAAAAAGGCTGAATGTATAAACTGAAGCTCATGAGACTTTTTCCTGTTGTTGGATTTTGGCCCACAAAAAACAAAATTGGGCAGTTATGCCATTTTGTGTCACATCAGAAAATGGGAGGAAAGATGATGTAAAAAAGAAAAAGTTCTTAAAGTTTCATAGTTTCTAGGGTTGGAAGGGACCTTAGCAGATCATCTAGTCCTACTCCCTGCCATGGCAGGAAGAGTACTGGGGTCAAACGATCCCAGCAAGGTGTTCATCTAACCTCCTCTTAAAAACCCCAGGGTAGGAGCCTGCACCACCTCTCTTGGAAGTTGGTTCCAGACCCTAGCCGCCCTGACCATGAAATAGTGCCTCCTGATGTCTAACCTAAACCTACCCTCTGCCAGCTTGTGACTGTTATTCCTGGTCACTCCTGGCGGTGCTCAGGGGAACAGTGACTCCCCCAATGCCTGCTGATCCCCCCTGACTAGTTTATAACAGGCCACAAGATCCCCCCTCAGCCTTCTCTTTTGGAGGCTGAACAGGTTCAGGTCCCGTAGCCTCTCCTCATAGGGCCTGCCCTGCTGTCCCCTGATCATGCGAGTGGCCCTCCTCTGGACCCTCTCCATGCTGTCCACATCCCTCTTGAAGTGCGGCGCCCAGAACTGGACGCAGTACTCCAACTGTGGCCTGACCAGTGCCGCATAGAGGGGGAGGATCACCTCTTTTGACCTGCTTGAAATGCATCTGTGGATGCATGACAAGGTACGGTTGGCCTTCCTAACTGCCTCCCCACACTGCCAACCCATGTTCATCTTGGAGTCAATGATGACTCCAAGATCCTTTTCCGCCTCCGTGCTGACAAGAGGGGAGTTCCCCAACCTGTAGGTATGGTGCCGGTTG
This sequence comes from Gavialis gangeticus, assembly GCF_001723915.1. Classification (NCBI taxonomy): domain Eukaryota; kingdom Metazoa; phylum Chordata; order Crocodylia; family Gavialidae; genus Gavialis; species Gavialis gangeticus. The sequence continues at coordinate 58,500,361 of NW_017729032.1, read as the reverse complement.
TTCCTCCCCAGGTGCATCACCTTGCACTTGTCTGTGTTGAAACCCATCCTATTCTCATCCACCCACCCTTGCAACCTGTCTAGGTCAGATTGTAGCCTGTTGCTTCCTTCTAGTGTGCCCACATCCCCCCACATCTTAGTGTCATCAGCAAATTTGAACAGGGTGCTTTTTACCCCCTCGTCCAAATCACTGATGAAGATGTTGAACAGCGTGGGGCCGAGGACCAAGCCCTGTGGAACCCCACTGCCCACGTCCTTCCAGGTTGAGAAGGACCCATCCACTACCACCCTCCAGGTGCGGCTCTTCAGCCAGTTGGCGACCCATTTGACTGTGTGGGTGTCTACGCCACAGCCCCCCAGTTTGTTAATGAGAACAGGGTGAGAGACAGTGTCAAAAGCCTTTCAGAAGTCCAGGAAGACTATGTCCACTGCTACCCCTGCATCTAATGATCTGGTGATCTGATCGTAAAAGGCCACCGGGTTGGTCTGACAGGACCTGCCACTGATGAACCCATGTTGGTTGCCCCTAAGCATGCAGTCCCCTGCTGTCCCCTCCTGGATGTGTGCCAGAATAATTTTCTCGAACAGCTTGCCTAGGATCGAGATAAGACTGACTGGCCTATAGTTTCCCGGGTCCTCCTTCCTCCCTTTTTTGAAGATGGGAACCACGTTGGCCCTCTTCCAGTCCTCTGGTACGTCTCCAGAGCACCATGAGTGCTTGTAAAGCCTTGCCAGGGGACTTGCAATGACCTTCTTAATTTGACGCTTCTTGTGAAACACTCTGCATCTTCAGTTTCATTTCTACATTAATTGCTACTAAGTCTATGTAGATGTTCCTCCACTATTAAGTGGATGTATTTTCAAGGGTATCATAGTATCATTTTTTTAAGAGAACAAATTCCACTGACTTTTATTTTAAGTATTTTTAAAAATGTTTTGTTGTTGAACATAATTAGAGGGAATAATGTAAATACCAACTCTAGAGACTATACTGAATTATGGAAAGGACCACCGTGTGAAGATAGTAGTGTATCTCAGTCGCAAACCTCTCTATCATAGAAGTACTTGGAAAAGCTTCCAGCTATTTACCTTCTATTTGCTGAAGCAGGATTTTTGCTGCAGCAGTGTTGACCTGACTTAACAGCCTTATAGGGCTTTAAAGGCAGCTACAGTGACATTTCACTGTCTCCAGAACTCAGACTCTATTGAATTATAGAAGTTTTATTTGTATGCTGTCATACCTGACCTCATCCATTATTTAGAATGTTTAGTGGGAAGCCAAGCTATTAAAATGGATAGAATTAATAGTCTTTGCCTAGACCTGTTGAATGTCTGTTTTTTGTTTCCCATGCATGGTATGGAGATGTGCTTTCACTATAAAGCTGCTTGAAGTGGTCTCCCTATTGATGATGGGTACTGGCTAGAAGTTATATAGGAAAATATATATATCGTTCATCTGCATATCCATTTTCCCCCCAATTTAAATTGTATCTATTAAGAAGTATAGGTAATTTATCATCACCATGACTTTATTATTTACATGCAAACTGCTGGCCAATTTATGCTGCCAATTACATTAATGCAAACCTGGAGTAACTTCATTAAAACTAATGAGTTTCTCTTCAGAGTAACTCTGAATGAGAATTCAATATATAAGATTGAACAGATTGTCCATTTAGATTCTAGATATAAATAGGAAAGTATCTGGCATCATACCACAGACTCCAATAGCATAACAAAGGCAAAGAGTTTGATCTCAAGCCTCCAGGCTATCATGGAGCAGAATTGAATTTTGTCCCAGTTACATTTAATCTCCCGTTCTATACTGAACGTCATGCAGTGAGAATTCTGTGCCAATGAGCTCAACATGGGCTCAGGTCCACAATTTGCAAAATGTTTTGGTTTCCTTTGAAAGGAGAGGGGAGATGGATAGTTGTGGCTAAATATGCACCTCCTATTTCACATTCCCTTACGTTGCCATCATCATCTAGAGAAAAGCCTTTTTACACATAATGAGACTCTGATCATCCTAAATATTACCAAAAGAAATCCTATAAATTTTGGATGGCTATGGAGAGGGTATAAGAATAAGTTTGCTGTACATTTAGCTTTTTTAAGAATGTAATTTTATTATTAAAAATTTGCATATATTTGCTAAGACCTTGTGTCCTGTAAAGTGTAGGTTCTATAAGTTAACATTATTTTCATAGACATTAGTGGGGCTGGAACAGACCTTGTGAGATCATTGTGTTCAGCTCCCTGCCCAGGGGGCAGGAAGTCAGCTGGGGTCAGATCACCCCAACAAGATAAGCACCCAAGCGTTTCTTAAAGGGATCCAGAATAGGTGCTTGCACCACTTCCAGAGGGAGTTTGTTCCAGACTCTGGAGACTTGGATGGTAAAGAAGTTTTTCCTGAAGTCCAGTATAAAATGGTCTTCCAACAGTTTGTGACTCTTCGATCTTGTCTTCCCTTGGGGTGCCCTGGTAAACAGACATTCTCTCAGTTCCTGATGCACATCCCTTATATACTTGGAAGCCATCAACTAGAAAAGTAACTTCACAATTCCATGTTCTTGCCTCAGTTTTCAAGAAAGTAGTTGGTTAACCTCTACTAGATGGCAGCACATTGCTGCCTTTTAAATGGCTTGAAAATGATGTCCTTGCAGCCATTATACCCAGATGGCTCCCTAGATAAAATACATTCAAAGAGAAAGCCAACATTTACTAATGGTGGTAAAATACTTGAAAATATTGTTTGCCTTTCTTAAAACTAGATCACATTGTATTTTACTAGCTTTAATACATTTATTTTTGCTTTAGTTAAGGAAGTAAAGTGTATTTTGAGAATTCTTATCTTGCAATTATACAATGGGAATGGATGAATAAAAAAGTAACATAATAAAAACATGAACATTTCCAATTATTAAGGATTTAAGATGTGTCAGATTAGTCTCTCTTCCCTTTCCCTGCTTCTCCACCACCACCATAACCATAACTAGCCATAACCTCCCCATAGCAGTCTGGCTCAAGTCAGTGCAGTAATGCCTAGTAGTTCTGCACCAGATTGAAACATCCAGAAGTACTAAAATCTGAGAAGTCTGTATTTCATATCACACAGCCTGTGATATAGCATCTAACCACACATCTGCTGGTCAGTGACCCCTTCCCCCCCTGCCGCTGCACCAGCTGTCATCTCAGCTCATCTACTTGATCAGCTCCCTGTGTAGGGTTCTAAAGTATTGCTCTACAGGCTACATTTCATCCACAGCCCTCCAAGACCCCTGGACCACAGCCTTACTTGTCAATACCCACAGTCTGTAGTCTCCAGCCTTCTCAGTTTCAGTCCTCCATGCCACAGTGTCTCAGACAGCTGTTCTGCATTCATTAGCCCTCTATTGGATCACTGCTCAGCCTCTCTTCCCACTAGGAACCATCCACTATTAAATTCACAGGAAATCCTACATCCTAAAGTACCTGAAGCCAACTAAACTTGCTTGCTAGCTCCCCAGTTCCTATAGCCCCTGTTGCAAGTGAAGCTATAAATGCATTATCCTTCCAGTGTTAAAGAGGCCCAACCACTACAGTCACAAAGAGGCATCTCTGTGCCCTGTGTACTGAGATTTTGGAATGAAAGCAATATACTATTTATTTTAAAATTCTATAATAATTCAGAATTATTATGGAACTGGCCTGGCCCATTGGTGAATGGGGCCTGTGGAGGCAGGACCCAGCTCAGTGTGACATGCAGTCCCTGCAAGTGGCCCCAGGCCCAAGGTGACAGCCCAAGTGGCCCAGGGACTGTCTGAAGGCACACAGCCCCATGCCATGCCACACCGCGCTGGGATGGACTCGCGACAAGCAACACAGGTGGCACTGGTTCTGAGGTAACTGGGGCCTCAACGCACCATGTGGGGCTCTAGCTTCAGAGGGCCCTGAGGGCCAATGGCCGCTGCTGCAGTGGGCAGGGGGCATGGATTGTGGGCCCTGCAAGGGACCCATGCCTCCTGACCAACCCCCCCACAGTTCCCCCACATATCC
>NW_017729032.1:58494710-58496263 GCF_001723915.1 Gavialis gangeticus | reverse complement strand
CAGTTCCCCCACATATCCACAGCCCACCCCCACCCCTCAAACTAGTTTCAGATGCTGCAAAAGGTATGTGTGCACTCGTCTGGACACTCCCTTTGTGTCTTTTTTTCCTTTATTATATGAATTAAGCAGTTCAATGACTGATAAAATGATGAATGAGGGGGATTTTGTCCTAACAAGTAATGACATTATCGCAAGATGGATATGCACAATTGGTTGAAAACTGTAGTCAGTGGGCATGTCTACACGTGCATTTATTCTGGCTTAAATTTACTTTGCAGTAACAAAGAATAGACCAGGGTCTAGACATGCAGGCATTAAATCACATTAACACTGTGTGTGGACTAACTTCAGATTAAAGTTAGTCCCAAGTCAGTCCACAACCACAGTGTTACTGCATAGTAAGGCATCTACACGTGCATTATGGTGCAGTAACTAATCGGGTGTAATTTGATACCTGCATAATGCAGGTATCAAATTTATGTTCAAGTCAGTATAGGTCGCCATATGTACTGTGCATTATGGGCATGCACATGTAGATGTGCATGTGTAGATATGCATGTATAAATGCACACATGAAAACGCACCCAGTATCTCACTGTCAAACAGAAAGATATGCTAAGTTATGTTCAAGAGGGGATTGTCTTGGATCCAGATTAATGATTTGGATGAATTATGGGGATAGAGTACACTTACAAAATTTGCAGATTGCTACAGGGTGTTGTCTCTCCCTGTCTGACTCAGCGACTCACTTGCCATGCCTTTGATGGGAGAAAATTGACCACAGCCAGCCACCATGGTAAGTAGAATCCTTGCTCTCAGCTCCCAGTGCAGTGGAGCTGTGTTGTAATCAGTTCTATGTTCCTCATCCTCCAGGTCAGGGCTCTTTCCTGTCCCTCACTGTCCTCTTGCTCCCTCTCTCTCAGTGCCCTTTGGGGGCAGTCTTCTCTTCTTGGCTGTCCATTTTTATTGCTGCCATCCTTTGCCTCTGCGTCATTATCCTTAACTCTATGCTGGTGTGTAATCCTCATAGCTGGCTATCCTTAACTGCTGTCCTTTCCCACCCTTGAGCCTCTGCTCCTCTCCCCTCTAGGCAGTGGCCCTTTCTAGTCTCTAAGGGACCTTTCTACCCTCTAACAGGGTTTACTGGAAACCTGTTACACAGCTTATACTAAACTGGGAAGGGCTACCAATACTTGGGAGGTCAGGATTAAAATTCAAAATGACCTTGATAAGTTGAAGAGATGGTTTTAAATTAACAAGATGAAATTTAATAAGGACAATGCTGAGTGCTACAGATCAGAAGGAAAAATCAAATGCACAAATACAAAGTGAGGAATAACTGGGTAGGGAACAGAAAAGGATCTGGGAGATATAATGGATAACACTGGATAGGAATCAACAGTATGATGCTATTGAAAAAAAAGATGCGTGTTATTTTGAGATGTATTAACTAGAAGGTTAATACATTCTTTTTGGCATGGGTGAGGCTCATTAAGAGTCAAGTGTCCAGTTTTGAGGTACCACATTTGAGAGGGATGTAGAAACATTGGAGA
>NW_017729032.1:58486743-58489710 GCF_001723915.1 Gavialis gangeticus | reverse complement strand
AAGGTGAGGAGTCTGAATCTGGTGCTGCCACAGGAAGACACAGAAGGGATCTAATGAGTGAAGCTGTGATGAGATGGCTGATGAGAATGGAGCAGCATGAGAGAGAAAAAAGAGGTCACAGTCATCCTGATAAGAAACATTGGAGAGTCTAGAGAACAGCAGCATAAATGATAAGAGGTTAGTAAACAAGACCTATGAGGAAAAGTTAAAAGAACTGGGCTTGTTTAATCTGGAAAAGATTGGGGTGCAGGGTGGGCAGTACAAGATGGTTGATATGAAGAGAATGGCAATTACTTGTTTTCCTGCCTTACCTTCACGGAATATAGAGGTTGTCATCATCATCATCATCTTCAGAAAGGGAGTTTTATGTTAGATATTAGGAAAGTCTTTATCTATAAGGATAGCCAAAGATTGGCACAGGCTGTGTTGGAAGGTTATAGAATCCCTATCATTAGAGAATTTCAAGAATGTGTTAGAAAAAACATAACCCAGGGAAGGGCTAGGCATACTCAATCCCTTTATCCTTCCTCAGAGCAGAGGAGTGGACTGGATGACCTATGGAAGTCCTTTCTAACTCTACATTTCTAAGATTCTGTGACTGAAAAGGAGTTAGGGGTTATAATGGCAAACAGCTCAATGTGAGCTCCTAGTGCTAAGCTATGGCAAAGGGTCAATATGATTCTCAAATGTTTTACCATCTGAGTAGGGCTAAATACAGGGAGCATGGAATGAAATTTTCTGGCCTGGGATATCCAGAAGGTCAGAGTAGATGACCTAATTATTCTGCCTGGCCTTAAACTCTATGAATTGCTTAGAAATGCCAATAATCACAACAAAACACCAACATCTCTTTTAACTACTCAAGAATAAAAAAGGTCATTATTATCTGGTCTTGGAATTTGTCTGCTGGCTTCAAGTGAAGAAACTTCATTTATGTCAGTGGATCTGCATGAAGTCAAGCCAGCTGAGATTTGATGTATGTTTTGTTCCCTCCCTCTTTCTTTTCAGACATTTATGTCTTTTCTCACTGAACTTCCTGTTTTTCTCTGTTCTTTTCTAATACAGATTAGAAAATTATAGGCAGTTAGGAAGCTTGATTCCATTTTATCTGGGGTAATCTATATTCAGTTTATTAAGTTCTCAGCTGAAAGGTGCAGGTTTGTATTTACAGTGCTCTACCCCTTCACCTTTCCCAAATTCTTCATGTGTTACCAAGTGAATGGGTGGAGATAATTTCTCAAAATACTGAAGAGAGAAACTCTAATCTCACCCACTTTCAGAAAGAATTTGTTGCTCACGCAGACTTGTTTATTGAATAAATTTGTGGTCAAGTTATTCAATACCAAGGTAGTGCACCTGAAACAAATATTAAAATAGGGTCACAAATGTTTCTGCCCTTGACAGTAGGGAAAATGGAGCTTTGACCATAATATTAAGGCATTACTGGTCTTGCAACTAAGTAGTTGCTCTGTTCTACTATATGAGACAGCTGCATTCCCTTGTAATTTAAAGTTTTTACATGATGGAAAAAAATTTCTCTATATTATTCCGGGCAATGTAGTTGAAAAGATCTTTCCTTTCTTAAATCAAACTGACAGTATTTGTGAGGACAATGTGTTAGAAACTGTACACAGAATATTTGTGCTGTGAAAAGATAAGGAAATGAGGGAAAATGCAATAACCAGTTGTCAACAACATTTACATTCCATAGGGAAACAATTCAGTTTAAATCCCTCCTTTGACTGTAAGCACATTATATAAGGGGAAAGGCACTTTGAGTACATTCAAACACCATGGACAGATAACCAATTATTTCACTTACATTTTTAATTATTAATTGTGATATATGAAAATATTCAGAATATAGTTTTTGTTATAACTTTCTAGAAAACATATTTTTCTCATCAGTACCATATTGATTTAAGTGGTAATGAGGAAAGGGAAGTGATCATGAACAGGGTTCTGTAACTATGGCAAAGTTTTTAAACTTGACATCTTTTTAGGTATAGACACTAGGCTTAGGAATCCATACATTAGCAGCAAAATAATAAATGGCCTGATAGCCACATTTGCTAATCATTTACAGCACCAACTACAAGGTAAAGAAGCTTCAGTTGTTCATTAGGGCTGTGCGAAATTTCGTCACCAGTTTTGTTTTGACGCTGTTTCAACTCATTTCAAGGTCGAAACAGCAGAACTGAAATGGAACAGAGATGGTTGAAACAGCTTTGAAACAAAACAAGGCAAGTCAAAACGCCTGCCGTTTTAATGCTCTTTCGATGTTTTGCCCATAGGCTATAATGGGGAAGGTTGAAACAGCCTATAACTTTGTCATTTCTGGTGTACACTTAGGGCTCAGTGAACAACTGTTCACCAGGGCACCCTTGGCGAAAACTAGGAGTAATGATCACAGTCTGGACACTGTAGTTGTAAAGTAGTTTTTCCTAATGTTGAGCCTGAAATGAGCCTGAAACCATCTTTGAGGAGCTTGTGACCATTACTCCTAGTTTTCCCCAAGGGTGCCCTGGTGAACAGTTGTTCACCGAGCCCTAGATGCACTCCCCTGATGTAGTGGTAAACTACTACTAAGTCCCCTCTCAGTCTTCTCTTTTTCTAGCTGAAGAGTCCCAGGTCCCTCAGCCTTTCCTCATATGGCTTGCCATGCAAGTCTCTGATCATATGAGTAGCCCTTCTCTAGACTCTCTCAAGCTTTACCACATCCTTGTTAAAGTACGGATACCAGAACTGGATGCAGTACTCCAGCTGTGGTCTCACCAATGCCAAGTAGAGCTGAGTAGAGCCAGAGAATCCAGCAATAGTTTTGCTGGAGATGTATCAATTTATGCATGCCAGGGTATTGTTGGCCCTGCTGGATACAACATTGCACTGTGGTCAATTATTACCCCCAAGTCTGTGGTGACAAGTGGTGGGGGATCTTCAGTCCTGCTGCCTGATGAGAGGCAGCAG
>NW_017729032.1:58482369-58486731 GCF_001723915.1 Gavialis gangeticus | reverse complement strand
CCCCAGAACCCCCCTGCACCTATCTCCTTGACAGCTGGCAGGCTTCATGGCTTCAGTGGGGGCTAGCAGGCCTGCAGCTTTCACCCTGTTGTGCCTTAACACACGGTGTCACCTATGTCATGAGTTCTGCTTGTCTGCAGCTTGAGGTACAGTTTCCCCCAAACCCCTGCACCTATCTCCTTGAAACTTGGCAGGTTTTATGGCCTCAGCAAGGGCTAGTATGTCTGCAGTTTTGAACCCACTGTGACTTAACACATAGACATGACACAAGTTTTGCTTTCAAGATGGTGGAATGCAATTTCTCCAAACCCCCTGCACCTATCTCCTTGAAACATGGCAAGCTTCATGGCTGTAGAGGGGGCTACCACTTCTGCAGGTTTCATCTAAATCAGGCCAGAAATGTAAAAGTTATAGGCTGTTTTGTCCTTCCCCATTATATCCTATGGGCAAAATGTCGAAACAGTTTTGCTGTTTTGACCCTGTTTCGACAGAACGGAATGGAACGGAACAGCTGTTATAAATTAAAACAAAATTTGAAACAGAACGCTGTTCCGTTGGCACGTCAAAACACTGGTCGAAACGGAATGCTGCCTTTTCACACAGCCCTAGGTTCATCACTTGAAAATTAAATCCTTAATATAGGGAACAAGTTTGAAAATGTTCACCTAAATTACTGACTCATTTTCCCTATATACATTATTCATTCTTAGCCAAGGCTTTGTGTAAACATATGATGTATCTACTAATTTCTAAAGAAAGTGTTATTGCATCAAAGGAGTCCCTGGGTCAGAGAAGTTATTTGAATCTGGGTCCTTCATGTCCCAGGAAAATGCCCTGAACATGAGGCTATTGCTTTTTGGTCTCTTCCATTAGAGTCTTTCATCTCTGTATGAATAATCTTTCATTCAGACAGTATGATAGTCTTCCAAAGCAGGTAGAGCAAGAGGTGCATCATAACATATGTACAGCTTACTTTAAAAAAAAAAAGTGTTATGATATTATATCTCTTTTACCTGGATTTGTTGCTAACTTTTGGTAATGTCACACTGGGTGCATCTATATGCACACTGTACTGCGGAGTAGACTAATTTGCTCCACAGTAAAGTGTCACAGTCTACACGTGTACCAGCATTAGGGCACAGTAAACTAATTAACCCTGCTGTAAGATAGTACTGCTGGGGATAGTACTATGTTACGGCAGAGTCATTATGTGCAATTAAATGCATGTGTAGATGGTGACCATGGGTGTAAATAGTACCCAGTCACCCCAGCCAACCAGGGGCCAGACTCTTGCCTGACTCTCGTGCCCCAGCCAGCCTTTCTGCCACCTCATGCCACCACCTAGAGCCCAGGGCTGAACCCCATGCTCCCTGCCAGCCCAGGACTGCTCCACCCCGGCTCACTTGTTTCTCTCCCTGGTGCACATGTAGATGCTGTGCTTGGGAATAGTTAACTCCATCTCAAAGAGCTCTGGAGTTTATTGAATTGCTTTAGTAGCATATGTAGATGCACCCAGTTATCAGTATTTCCATTGTGGTTATGTCAATGCTTTTGGCACATCTACCACTATTTGAAGAACACATTACTGTATATCTACTCAACATGATGCATCCAGGTTACAACTCCAAAAGGGGACCTAAAGATTTGCCTCTTCCATTATATTCCGTGTCCTAGACAGTTATTCATCCACTCGTCCATCATCTTATAGCACAATTTTCTACTCTCCCTATAACAATCAAAACTGGGGAAAGGAAAGAACAAAGCAGACATATGAAATTGGATTCCAGGCATCCAGTTCTTATACATTACAAAGGCAGGCAAGGCATGTTGGATATAGACAACATTAATCGACACAGATTAAAAATGATGCTGGTCATTGCAAGCTTTGCTGCCATCAAATAACATACAATTAATGGTACTGACCTATTCAGCAGTAAAGCACCTAAGCAAGCTTTCAAAAAGATGCAAAAATCCAAGATCTCATTCACTTCCCTGGACTTTCACATAATCTCTGGTTCAAGCCACACACCTGATAATACTCTGAATCTAATAATGGACTTAGGTGCCAACATAAAAGACTTCACAATCCAGCCACTACCTTAAATATGCCATCACTTATTCTGGGAATAGTAAGAGGACTTCTAGCCCTCAGTCAACCAGGTCAGTGATCCTGATCTGAGTGTGAAGAGTCATGGACTCCTTTATATTGCAAAGCACATTAAAAATAGGATAAGTCACTGAGGATTTGATGAATCATTATTACTGTTATCTTCATCATTGCTATGGTGCCCCAAGTGACTCCTTCCTCTCCATTGCCCATTATAGGGTACATCTATTCAGCACCAGGAAATGCTGTACTGAGATTTGCTGCGGAGCTAAGATGCCCTGGCTCCATGCCATGCCCACACTCTAGCTCCAGAAGTTTGGAGATGCATTACTGTGGTACTACACATATGCCAACTATGCTACTTCTGGTTCAAGAGATCCCTTATTTAGGAAAGAAATGTACAAACCCACATTAGTCCAACCAACACTGAATAAACTCACCCTGATTATACTGGCTTCAGTCAACTAACACCAACTGTCAAACCTTCTGTTACTATAGCTGTTAGCACAGAGGAATTCTCTGAGGAATTCATAGCCACAGAGTGCATCTACATGTTCTTTAATGTCCGCACATTATGGCACATTAAGTTTAGTACCTTAATTACAAGTACTAACTTAATCCACTATAATCAGTGCTACTATGCAGTAGTGCTGGTGCATGATTTTTGGTGACTTTAATGAACACTAGATTAATTCTACTGTGCATTAGCATGATTTTTGCCTGCCGTGCTAATGAACAGTCAAATTTGGCTACTGCACATTTAGTGTCTCGTGTAGATGTGTCCACAGTGAAGTTTCCCTAGTTCCACACACAGAATTTATCTGTTCAATCCATAGTTTCAGGGTGCTCTGGGATTCCTAGCTGGCATTAATCTCTCACAAGAGAGCATGTAACGCACTCTGAAATCCCCAGATAGCTTAGATATTCTATTTAATCCTAGCACACTTTGATCCAACCTCAATTACTCCCACGCCTTTGTCACTTTATGTATAGGGTAAAGGAATATATGTGACAAAGTCTTCAGCCTTCTGTCAAGAAAGTAGAGGCCAACCTTTTTTTGACAGGCATGCCAAAGTAGCCCCACACTCTCCCCAAGAACCACTCCAATCCTTTTTTCTGCCTGATCTGCTTCTTTCCTGGTGTTTCATGCCCAATCTGATGTTCTGCTTTCTAATTTTTGCCTTATCTGATGCTATGCTGCTTGTCCTCTCCCCTATCTGCTGGGTGCCATTCACAGAGGCTGCCCATGCCACTTGTGGCACATGTGCTATGGGTTGGCCACTTCTGTATTAGGAGACTCCATTAGTAGAAATGCTGCAGTGCATTTCTCAGCAATGTAGCTACTCTGGGCAATGGGCTAGTCTTGTAAAGGCACACCACTTATCACAGACATCAGCACAAAAGGCAATAATGATAGGCTTAGAATCATATCCCTTTATCCTTGAGTTCCCAGCCCAAATAACTGGACATCCTACCTAACCATATCAATTAAATCAATTAGGGACAGGTTTTGGCATAAGGGGGTGCATCTGCACATGCTATTAATGTGAAGTAGGTTGTGCATATTGCACAGTAAGCCTACGCGGGAGCATGTCTGTTTATGCTTCCTCTTGGGAGCAGATTTGCTCCCAAAGGGAACAACCCAGTATGGGGAAGTTCCTTGCCAACCCTGGGCTGGGGAATCCTCCTCATGCAACCTGGAGCTGGCTGGGAGTAGTTCCAGTCAGGCCCGGGCTGTTGGCACAGTAAATTAGTCTAATCTACTAATTAGGTCTATTATACTAGTAAAATAGATTAATCTACAGCACAGTAATGTATCTTGTGTAGACAAACCCCATAGGCATGTCTACATGAGACACTAATGGCACAGTAGACTAATTCTACTGCATATTAGTGTGGCATTAAAAATTATGTTAATTCGCTAATGTGCAATAGAATTAGTCTACTGCGCATTAGCATCACTTAAAAAGCATGCACCTGTGCTAATGCACAGTAGCGCTGATTACAGCACATTCAGCTAGCACCAGTGATTACAGGTACTAAACTTAACACACCATAGTTATTTAATGCCCTGTGTGTATGAAGGCTTACACCTGTATACCTGGGGCTCTAGTGAGATGCCATAATCGCTCTGCCACCACAACAACTTACAAAGACCTAAATTCCAACCCTGGGCTTAGATCAGACTAGTATAAATGAGGAATAACTCCACTAAATTTCATAGTTTCATAGTTTCATAGTTTCTAGAGTCGGAA
>NW_017729032.1:58480523-58482358 GCF_001723915.1 Gavialis gangeticus | reverse complement strand
CGTCGTGATGTGCCAGTCATGGCTGAGGAAGCCGAAGCCCTCCTCGAAGTAGCCATCAGTTGGTCTCCGCGATGCATGTTTCATGCCAACTGCCTCGTCTACTTACTGGCAGGATAGAAGAGAAAACCACCTGTGTGCCCATCTCCTTCAGCACGCACCCCAGAGTGTGGTAGTCCTCCATCAGGTGATCAGGGCTCCTCCTGGCCGCATCGTTAGTGCCCACATGGACTAGGACCATGGGGTAGTAATCGGTGGGCTGGATTATGGTTTGGAGCATCCCTTTCACGTCCTGAATCCTCGCTCCAGGTAGGCAGTATACCTCGCGTGCTGAGGGGTCCCAGCGACAGATGGGGCCCTCCATACCTCTCAGGATGGAGTCATGAATGACAATCACACAACGCTTCCTCCTCCTGGCCTGCTTGTCTCCTTCAGCTCGCTCGGGATGCGGTGAGCGTGGAGTTGCCCCCTCCCCGGTTTCGTCCTCTACTTCCTCCTCCTCCTGGGCTGCCAGGGCTTTGTATCTGTTCTCCAGCCGGACTGGAGGAACTGGTGCTGCTGTGTTTCGAGCAGCCCTGGCATGGGAGGTGACCATCTGCCACTTAGCAGTGGAGGTAAATTTAATAAAGTTACAGAGGCATGAAACAGCAATCACTGAGATCATAATTAGACACAAGGAGTTTCAATCAGGATCCCCACAACCAATCATCTCTATCTCAAAAGAGAGAAGAAGAGAGGAGAAAATGATAAAATTATATCATCAGTGCCTCTTTATGTTGCTGTTGAAGACTATGATTAAACAAACAGACAAATAAGGACTTAATATCTTGGAATTTTCTCTGTCAATTGTATTAAATTTGCGGATTTGGGGTTTTTTGTGTCAAGTATGTTCATTTTTGTAAACTTTCTTTCATTTCTTGAAGAGCACAAAGATTGTAGTCTTACCTCTTGATATTAAATGTAAGACTGATCTTACAGGTTCCTGAAGATGACTCAAAGAAGGTTTCCTTTCTTGTGCTTTCTCTATTTTAGAATTTAGCATATTTTTGATTTCCCTCTCTTTAGAAGTCAGTTCCTTTGTATATGCTGTGAAGAGATGATTTTACTTCCAATATCCTCTGTCAGCTCATCTCCTATCCAGAGGGAATAGTACTTCAAATCATTGGCAAGCTTAACAAAAGGTTGAACGACTTGGGGAATAATAGCCAAAAGGATACAACGTATGCAGTAACAAAATAGCCTATAGCTGGACTCCATTCCATCTAAAATCAAAGCAAGGAATTCCTTTCATTTTAGAGTTTTACTATATTAAAGCAGCCTCTTGTTCATAGATAGGCAGCTGCACACACTTCTGCAAGTGTAAAGAGGCCTGCCTGTGGGTATATGCCCCCCATTTACATTGGGAAGATGTGTGTGAAGTGGCCCCAATGAGTATCAGTCTTATTACAATGTTGCCCTGAGGGGTCAGGCCAATTCTCAGGATTTCAATATTGCGCTGTTAGACAGGAGGGCGTGGTGTACAATTGCGCATACACACATAAAAATCAATTAAGCACATATATACTCACTAGGTGCATGCACCCCTACTAGGCATACACACTCACACTAGCAACTCAGATACACACACATTCAAAATAACCAGTCTAAGTTCATGGACACCTATCACCAGTTTAAGCCCATACATGCTACACACACCAAATTTAGACAGAATCAGTTACCAGTTACCAACACCTGCACATCCAATACACATACGTGGATTACTAATTCATGTACCACACACACACAATGATATCAATATATGTGTGTATATATATATATATATATATATATATATATAT
>NW_017729032.1:58463241-58480258 GCF_001723915.1 Gavialis gangeticus | reverse complement strand
TGGGACTGGGATTAGAACCAGTAGACTAGAGGGCCCCTGGGCTGAAGAACTGAGGCTCAGGGGTAACTTTAGGTTAATTGATCTTAATTGATTAAAAGACAACACCCAAAGGCTGCAGAACAGAGAGTGATGCTGGGACTGGAGCCAGAGCTATGGGGAGCTGAAAAGGTAAGTGGGGAGAGGGAAAAAGGGGCTAAGGGAAAGTGTGGGTGTTAAAGAGAGGTTCTGAGTGTGGGGAGCTAGAGAATGGCTCCAGGGCAGCTAGAAAAGTTGCAGGGAGTGGCAGTAGGTGCTATGAGCTTGAGAAAGGTTCCAGCTGCTGAAGAAAACTGGAGGATAGCAATGAGGAGCTGGGAAGCTTTGGGGGGGAGGGGACTACAGAAGAAGCCTGAAAACAGAGAGATGGACAGCAGAAAATCACAGGAAAAGCAGCAGGAGAGACTGAAAGGCAGCAGGGCAGAGGGAAAGCACAGAAAGGCAGCAGAAAGTCACAGGAAAAAGGCAGTAGGAGCAGGGGAGAGCAGAAAATCACAGGAAAAGCAGCAGGAGAGACTGAAAGGCAGCAGGAAAGCAGAGAAAGACAACAGAAAGTCACTGGGAAAAGGCACTAGATGGCACAGGACGGTGAAAGACTGCAGTGACAGCAAGAAAGCAAGGAGAGGCTGAGAGGTGGCAGAAAAGGGGAGACAGAATTGGGAGGAGATTGGAAATTAGTGAGGGGGGCTGGAGCTGAGAAAAAGAGGCTGGAATTTAAGATAGGGAAGTGACTGGGGTTCAGTAAAACATGACCCAACTTGGGGTTGCAAATGATAGTGGTTTTATTGAACAGGGGAGATGTTGGCACAATGTCTTATTTGTTCCCTTGCACCCACACACACATTCACACAATGGCAGCAGGGGTTAGAGAGGCATGGTGCAGGGGCTGAAGTCCACTGAAGTCCAGGAGGGGAGAGAGAGAGAGGGAGAGAGTCCAAATTATAGGAGGAGTATGCAGGTAATATCTACCTATCCCAAGCTAAAAAGGGGTCCTTGTCCAGTAGGTGTTGTCCAGAGGGGGGTTGGCAGCAGGGCCTCTGGGTGGATAGGTGGTGTGGCATGGTGCTGGTCCAGATGGAGAGGGCACCTCACTAGGTTTGTCTTCACTGCCCCTTTTTATAGAGGCAGACCTTGTGTGACCCTAGTGACAGAAGGCATGCCCAGGCAAAGGTCAGCCCCTCGTATACTGAGCATGTGTTCCATGCAGGGATGTGCAGTTTCAGGTGTCTGTAATGGTAGGGTACAATGGTAGAGTTGCTGGTTCTGCAGGGTCTTTTGTCTTTTAAATGCTGGGTTCTTGTCTCTGTTCCTGGGTGAGGTCATGGTTCCTGGATGAATCAATGCGAGGTGATGGCCCAGTCATTACAGACCATTCAGTAGAGGCCTGCTACCATTGTATTTCAATCATTCCCAATCATTTTCATTCATCCAGGAACCAATTTACATGGGAGGGGTACGTGACTCATACAGTTGCAACAAGGGATGCCCAGGCAGAGGACAGAAGATGGAGACTTGACATATAAAATGGAAACTTGACATGACTTCGGTTCACTTACAAATGCAGGCCTAAACCATACAATATTCATTTGAAACTATAAAAATCAATACAAAAAATGACACTAATACAATATACAACAGTAAAAATCAATACAAACCTAATAGTTATACAATATAAAACAGTGGATATCCAAAACCAAAAACTTACTACCAAAATTAAAATGTTGAAGCTTATCCTAAGTCTGAGCTCACTTATACTTATCTATAAGAAATAGAGAGGGAGAGAAAAAGTCAGAAATGGTTGGGGAAGGGGAGGGAATGCATTTTAAAATACATTTTTAAAAAAGAAAAACTGGGGGTTTTGCTACAGCATTTCTGTCTATTTAAGGTACTTATATATACCACATTCCCTGAGAACCTCAAAACTTTGTAATGTATTTATTTATAGCAATATTTCTTGGAGAAATGGGAAGTACTTATGATCCTTAGTGTACAGACAGGCCAGTGAGGCACAGATAGGCTAAGAACATTGCCCCAGCTCTCAGAGGGTGCCTGTGGTAGAAGAACAGAAAATTTGTAATGAATTTCCCAAATCCCACCCTAATAACTTTACTGTGCTTTCTGCCCATTGTTTTACTTCAGGAAAAAAATTGCTTCTTATATATTTGAACCTGTCTCCTAGGTTACATATAGCAATAGACTCAATTTTACTGTTATTTTCACTGTATAATAAAATCCTCCTTGAATATTTATCTTATCTTTCATTATCTATCAAAATTAAAGCTAATTTAGAGAGCAACACTTTTAAACATAAGACTGGATAAAATAATGAAACTAACATTGATCATTTAAGTGCCCGGAAATGTCATCAAAGACTAGCTTAATATAAAGATTACAAGGAGGTCCCCCTCTCCCCTCCTTGAAAATGAACAAAGATAAAGATACCATAGTAAAGTGAAGTTTTCTTAAGTTTTATTGTCAAAAAGAATAAAGATTTCTAATGAATGTGTAAAGGCCATTTGAAAGAGATCTCAGCTTTATGATACAATTCAGTATATATGAGTTGACAGCACAATATACCTATACAAGTTCTTAGATGGGAAAAAAGTAGCTGAGAGCAGTGAAAAAGAGAGAAAGAGATATACCCCTCAGGTTACTGACTGCAACCTTTGGACTGAAGTTAATGGGACTGTGTGATGCACTGTTTCTTAAATGATAAATACTACATTCATCTGCAGGGCGGGGAGGGAGGTTGCTGGTCCCATTTGAAGACAAGGCTAAGGCATCCTGATGTGCAAAGGGGAGGTTCCCATAAAACAAAGGAAAAAGAATCTAGTATCATTCTGGGCAATGACAGCACATGGCAAAATGACAATAGAAAAGAGGCAACAGACATTTTGTCAAAACAGTGTCGTAAAATAAATAGCCGTGGATTCTCATTCTAGATTTTCAAAAGATGCTGTTCTTCCTTAACCAATAACATTGCCTAATCAGACAGTTGATTCCAAAGATAAATCCTAACAGAACAGCATATTTATATGAACGGTGGCTCAAAACTGTAGAATGATAGACACATTGCCACATTCAAAATTAGTATGTGGTATTTGTGTTGCTGTTGGCAAAAGTGTTTAAGACAGACAAATGAAATATAATACAAGAATTTTCTTGTGTCATCTGCCATTGCTTAGAGCAGTCTAGCTCCATCCTCCTTTGAGCTAGACTGTTCTCCATCCTCCTTCAGGTAGTTAAAGGCTGCTATCTAATCCCCCCTCAGTCTTCTCTTCTGCAGACTAAGTAAGCCCAGTTCCCTCAATCACTCCTCAGAAGTCTTGTGCTCCTGCCCCCTCACCATTTTTGTTGCCCTCCACTGAACTCTCTCCAAGTTATCCACATCCTTTTCATAGTGGTGGTGGGTGTGTGTGTGGGAGGATCGGGACACAGTACTCCAGATGTGGCCTCCCCAGTACAAAATGGAGGGGAATAATGACTTCCCTTTGTCTTCTGGCAACACTCTTAATAATATAGTCCAATATGCTGTTAGTCTTCTTGGCAACAAGGGGACACTGTTGACAGATAACCAGCTTATTGTCCCTTGTAACCCACAGGTCCTAAGCTGCAAAGCTGCTTCCCAGCCTGTTGGTCCTAGGCCTGTAGCGGTGCATGGAATTCTAATGTCCTAAGTGCAGGACTTTGCAATTGTCTTTGTTGAACCTCGTGAGATACTTAAAATACTATAAGTTAGAGTACATTCCAACTGAACAGAGGTGTGCTGTTCAGCTGGGGGGTGGGGGAGCTTGGTGCCTCCATGCATTGGCCAAGGCCAGTACGTGGGGAGCTGCTGGAGTACCCAGCCCCCAGCTCTCCCCCACCCCCACCAGCTGGGGACTGTCAGCAGTTACTGGGGGGAGAAGATGGAGTGAACGGAGCCCCCTGCCACAGCCTGCCCACCCACCAGACCCCGTGCAGCAAGCTGTAGGGGGACCTTGTGGTGGTGGGGGGATGCCTTCCCCCAGTTACAGCTGGCAGTGGGAGTGCAACTTCCCTGTGTCACTTTTCACGGCTCCAGGAACTCTGGTGGGGGAGTGGAAAAGGAGTCCCCCTGCCAGGTGAGTCTCCCCCATGCTTTCTGGATGGGGATTTGTGGGGGATGGGCTTGGCTGGGAACTCTGCAGAGGGAACTCCTGCTGCTGCTGCTTGGTTGCAGCTGGGGGAAAGGAGCTGGCTGGGATCAGAGGTTGTCACTGATTCAGTTCGGTGACAGCCAAGGTGATGGACTTGGCCCTGCACAGGCAGAGCAGACAAGCTCTGCCCGAGGTAAGCCCACCATCCTGTGAGGGGCCCCTGGGATGTTGGTGAATGCAGCCTAGTTTGAGACATGATAGATGTGGTATAGACATTCAAAAAGTTGCTCTAACTTAAAGTACTTTAGTCTGATAGCATATTCATCCAGGGTCAACTTAGACTATGATCCACCTTTTTAAAAGTGCTTTAAGAGCTGTGAATGTCTGTTCTGCTATGGCTTTAAAGTGTTTTCTGTATGCTTAATGCACGTTGAATGTAACATCTTTGCCTACCCTATGCGTATCCTACTGCTGATGTAAATCTTACACAGGATTTAGGTGCCAAGGTGCTTGAGCTGGATTGTTTCTAAATGTGCATGCAAATATAAGCTTAGATATTTATGAATCCTTTCACGACTAGCTGAAGGTACATAATGATTCGAATGCCTGGTTTTAGCCACTTGAATCCATTGATCTGAATCCATTTTTGTATTTTAGGCACCTAAATTCCACCAAAGTCTCATATAGTTGCCTACAGGAATTATATGGTCTGGCCCTTATTCTTTTTTGCAAAGTTTACCCAACTTCCTTTCTGCAAGTTTGGATTTAAAAACAGAATTAACAACAGGAAAAAGGAAAGAAAGTTTTTTTTTTTCTTTTCTGAAGTAGGTGATTCAGCTAAAATAAAAATGATTTACTGATTTAGATATTAGGATATTTATTACTGCTTGTCTATGGTTAAGTAGCCTACAAAGACTAAAAATCCAGCAGGGAGTTTGTCATAAATCCAACAAAATAGATAACCTTTATCATTTTAGGGACTGCTATTTCAATTTAGATCATCAGTCATCTTGTCTGGCTTGACATTTGTAACTTTTATATGCTATTAATGGTCATAAAACTACCCATTCCTCTAAAATCCAGCCATAAGGTTTGACCTCCTGTGGCATAAAGTTCCAATAATTGTATTTGAGGTAGTAATTATTAATGGCAGTTGACTGAATCATATAACAAAGAAATAACACAGAAGCAAGAAAAAAATCAAACTGACAGAGAAACAGCAATTGCAGGGCCAGATGTGTGTGTACCCAGATATTTCAAAAATAAATCTGAAATAGAGCTAGTTTCTGATCCCCCTTATTCATGTCTAACAGCCATCATTCAACTAGTTGCCATGCTAGTAGTCTACAGAGACTATGTTCTTTTCGAAGAATGAAAATTCAGCAACTGCATGATCTCTATTAGCAATTTGATTCCATTGAAACTCACCTACTGTAAACTCACCTAAGTGCAAACTGTAAACATGGGAAATTCCAGATATAAAAAGTGCCATGTGCCCTGGTGTAACTTATCTTGGATTCAAAGTGGAGTGTGCAGAACTAGTGTTGTCCATGTCTATACATTGTTTACTTTGATATAGATGAACCCTAAGAACTTAACATTGTGAAGGTGCATAACTGACTAGATGATAATGCAAACTGTTGAATATGGAAACAGAATCCTTGCAAAACTCAAAGGTTGGGAGCTTTGTCTGTTCAGTCGAGAAGAAAAGAGCCCTAGCTCATTAAGTGTATTCTCAACCTTCAGATTGGGAAGGGAAAAAAAAGGAAGGGAGGCTAGACTGTCAGTTGGTTAGAGGACTGCTGTAGACTGCCCAAGGGAGCTCTCTCATTTTTCACTGGCAGCCATTTCCAAATATGGTTAAATGAGTGAGGAAGAAATGATGTTCTGCAGTGTACAGACTATTACTGTTTAATTTTCAGTTGACTTATATTAAGATTGCTGCCTAATTAAAATACATCCCTCACTTCTTATGTTTAGGACAAAGACCATAAAGTGTATCAGTTTTGGATCCAACAAATCCACCCTGCTTAACTGGTTTGCAGTGCTTTAATCGTGATGCTCTTTGAAGTGATGTTAAATCTAATTCAAACCCTTCTTTGAGTGTACTTTCAGTGATTGTATACTTACATCACGGGATTTGTGATGATTGCACAAAATGAACCAGACTTACCTGAGGCATTTAGAATTCAGCTATAAATGTTAAATAATAACCATTTTACCCATGACTTCACTAGATATAATAAGTGCGACTTCAAAGCCCTCTGCCTATATGCCATGTTTCAAAGATAGGCCATTACAGAGAAATGCGTTGAGTTGAATGTTAGACTTCAATTCCTTGGCCCAGAACAGAATATTACTTGGTCTTAGCCTCATGAGAGAAGAAATTATATGAAAAATAAAATTTTAAAAGATGATATAGGATAGGATGGTCCAATTTTATTTTAAGCCTATGACATTTCTGCTTTTCATTTCACATTAGTGCACAAAGATGGAAAATGATTTTGTGGATTGACTTAATCATCAATCAACCTAGAACAAAATGAGGCATTTAATTAGTCTCTAAGGCTCAAATCCTTTTTAATTTCAAAGGTGCCTAAGTGACACTGGTCAAGTCCCTGAAAACTGCTAATGCAAAAGCTGGGTAGCAAATGCAAAAAAGCATTTTATTCTTTACTTCTCACTGTTTTTTCTGCATTAGTTTTAAGGCTCAGATGAAGTCACATTACAAAAGCCAGTGGGTTAATGGGTTTTTAGGGACTTGTTCAGGGTGAAAAAGGATTGATCTTAGAGGAGGAGTGCATTCCATTGGTGGAAGAGGCCAACCCAGGAATACCCAAGGCAGGGAGGACTGAGACCACTGCCACCAAGAGGAAGCGATGAGTGGTGATAGTTTTTTCTGCGTGGGATGGAGGGATACATCTGTCAGCCTTACCTTTTGTCCTAGGAGTTTTGCTGCTTGCCTGGAGCCTGGATCTGAGATGTCATGGAGGTATTACTGAGATTTGTCCGACACTCTAACTACCCCCTGCTGCTCATCCATGTGGGCACCAATGAAACTGCCAGGCATGACCCTGAACAGATGAAGAGCAATAACAGGGCTCTGGGCTCTGGGTCTGGTCAAGGGGAAGGGCCTGGCAGGAGTGGATGAATCCTGCAGATCAATACACAGCTGTGCACATGGTGTCACCATCAGGGATTCGGCTTCTTTGACCATGGGATGTTGTTCCAAGAAGAAGGATTGCTAGGAAGAAATGAAATCCCCCTGATGAAGAGAGGGAAGTGCATCTTTGCAGACAAGCTTGCTAACCCAGTGAGGAGGGCTTTAGACTAGGTTGGCCAGCGGAAAGAGAACAAAGTCTGAGATAAGTGGGGAAGTGAGGGACCTGAAGGAAGTAGAAGCAGGAGGGGGCAGCAGAGGAGACCTCATTCTTCCTGAGAAAGTAGGGAAATTGGCTAGTCACCTCAGATGTCTGTACACAAATGTACCAAGCCTGGGAAGCAAACAGGAAGAATTGAAAGCCCTTGCAAAGTCATGGAACTATGACGTGATTGGAATAACAGGGACTTGGTAGGATAGCTTACATGACTGGAGCACTGTCATGGAGGGGTACAAACTGTTCAGGAAGGACAGGCTAGGGTGAAGAAAAGGAGGAGTTGTATCTTATGTAAAAGCTGTATGATTGGTCAGAGCTCTGGTATGAAACTGTAGATAGGGCTGTTGAAAATCTCTGGGTTAAGGTTAGTGGGGAGAACAACAAGGGTGATGTCATGGTGAGTGTCTGCTATAGACCACCAGACCAGGGGGATGATGTAGATGAAGCTTTCCTTTGACAACTACCTGAAGTTTCCAGACCACAGGCCCTGGTTCTTATCAGGGACTTCAGTCAAGCTGACATCTGCTGGGAGGGCAATACAGCAGTGCGCAAGCAATCCAGGAAGTTTTTGGAGAGTGTCAGAGACAACTTCCTGTTGCAAGTGTAGTAGAAACCAATTAGGGGCAGTGCTTTTCTTGACCTACTGCTCACAAACAGGGAACAATTGGTGACAGATATAGAGTTGAATGGCTAGTTGCGCAGCAGTGACCTCAAGATGACCATGATCAAGATCCTGACAAGAGCAGCAGAGTATGGACCCTGGACTTCAGAAAAGCAAACTTTGATTCCCTCAGGAAACAGCTGGGAAGGATTCCCTGGGAAGCCAGTCTGAGGTGGAGAAGCGTCCAGGAGAGCAGGCTGTATTTTAAAGAAACCTTACTGAGGGTGCAGGAACAAACCATCCTGATGTGCAGGAAGAATAGCAAAAATGGTAGGTGACCAGCTTGGCTTAGCAGACAACCCTTTGGTGATCTTAAACACAAAAAGGAAGCTTATAAGAAGTGGAAGCTTGAACAAACAACTTGGGAGGAGTATAGGAATATTGCTTAAGCATGAAGGGATGAAGTCAGGAAGGCCAAAGTGCAATTGAAGTTGAAGCTACCAAGGAATATGAAGGGTAACAAGAAGGGATTCTACTAGGGCTGTGAGAAATGGGACCGTTCTGTTTCGACTTCCATTTCAACGGGACAATGTTTCGTTTCAAGTTTTGTTTTGTTTCAAAACCGCTGTTTTGTTTAGTTTGGTCAAAACTGTTTCACTGTTTCAATGCCATTTCAATGTTTCACCCATAGGCTATAATGGGGAAGCACAAAACTGCCTATAACTTTGACATTTCTTGTCTGATTTGGATGCAATCTGCAGGGATGGTAGCCCCTGCTTAGGCCATGAAGCCTAGTTTCAAGTTTCAAGGAGATAGGTGCAGGGGGTTCTGGGAAACTGCACCTCAAGCTGCTGACAAGCAAACTTGTGTCATGGTGACACTGTGTGTGTTAAGGCACAGCAGGGTGGAAACTGCAGACATGCTAGCCCCTGATGAGGCCAGGAAGCCTGCTAGCTTTTAAGGAGATTGGTGCAGGGGCTTCTGGGAACCGCATCTCAGTCTGCTGACAAGCAAAACTCATGACATGGGTGACTGTGTCTGTGTTAAGGTGCACCCTCACTAGCACTGGGACATCTACACGACATGGTAGTGTTCTCCAGTGAGGCCTCCTCCCCTACAGCCTCAGTCTGGTCCACCACTTTAAATGACAACAGGTAAAATAATAACTTAGTGAGCAGCAGCACAGTAGCACTACAAGCATCTCAGGCAGCTAAACTGTCACAGAACCTTTCTTTTTATAAAAGAATTGAATGGAAGAAATAGATATTTTGCTTTGGATATATAAATGATGTGTTACTTGTGGTCTGTGATGGGTTATGTTGTGTTTTTATGTTTATATGTTATTAAAAAAACCCCCATGAATAGTTACAGAAATATATCTTAGGCTTGGGGGTGAGGGGGAAGGACTGCATTGCATGCCAGCCTCTGGCTTCGTCACTATTCCTTCCCTCCAGGAACAGCACACACATGAACTGCATGTGTTTACTCAGCCTTACAAAAGGTCTTTCAATCCAGTTCTGGTATCTCAGGCAACTCAGCTGAGCTCACCTGGAGCCTCACAACTCCACTGCAACCAGCAAGTCTCAGACCTGTCAAAGACATGACGGGTTTGGGCTTTCTCCAGCCAGGACTGTGTGCATGCATGTGGTAGCTGCAGGTTATGGCATCTTCTACCTACCTTTCACCAAGGGGATCCTTGCTCCTGGCATTTCCTGGGGCTGCCACACTGCCAGCAGTCCCACCAAGCCTCCCCAGCCCTGGCAGAGTGCAATTTTAGTGGTCATGCCCAGGACCTGGGGTGTCTTCCTTCTCCATAGCCCCAGACCATACCTCCAAGTTCATCCTGGCATGGAAGCTCATGTTCTTCCCCTGCTGGCTGGTAATGCAGTGAGTGGTGACCCCCTCCAGCTCTGAGAGTGGGGCATTAAATGGTTTTTAAAAAATGAAAAAAGGAAATAGGTGCAGGCAGAGTAAGGAGGGTGGCATTCACTCTATCTGTACTCGGAGCTTCAGTAACCCCAGCAGTGGGAGGTTCACTTTGAGGAACACCAGCTGCTCTGCCAAACCAGGATCCAAGCAGGTACGATGAGGTGTCACTACATCCCCAGCAATTCTGAAAAACTTTTTGCTTGGAACACTAGTTGGTGGACAGGACAGGTGTTCGTGGGCAACTGTGATCAGATCCTACCACATCTGGCTGTGCCTAGCCCAGTAGGCTAAGGGGTCACACAGCAGTGGCTCCATGTCCTTGGTGAGATAGGCAGCCACCAAGGCCTGAGTGCTACCTGCCTGATAGTGGGGTCTGATGCCTCTGGACTCCACCATGGAAGCCAGGCCCTTGGTCCACATTGGTAGTGCCTGTGGTGGAGGAAAAGACTAGCTGGTTGATGGTGTGCTAGCATAGGATAGTGGATCCCCCTTTTCCACATTCCCCTGGCTCCGCCATTCTGCCTCCCTGACTCTCTTCACCAGTACCTCAGTCCACTGATTCAGGGTGTGGCTGCTGTGTTTGCTGCCCTTCACCCTCGAGTCACACATGGTGGCCAGCACATGGACTGTACTGGACTACAAGGGATCAAGCTGTTTCCTGATGCCCTCCTTCAGCCGCCTCACCAGTGCCTGGATGTCTGGTGACAGCAGCTTGTCCCAGCCAGAAACATTGATCCCCTGGAAACTCACCATTTGGCTCTGAAGTTCCCTTTGCCACTGGTTTCCCCAGCCTCCCCAGCTGTTTACCAGTTTTCTTTTAAAACTGGCTTCTCACTTCGGGCCAAAACTGGAAGCAGCTGACTTCCCCCCCGCCCCCCCCCATGCAGCCAGTACATGCCTTTAAAACATGCAGGAGGCAGTGCGGGACCTGTCTGCTGCTCTTCAGATGCTGCTGAGGTGTCTATCGGCTCCTGTGACTCTTTCTGGGCCAGCCATTTTCTTGTCAGGGTCTGGCAGCTTTCTTCCTGCTGGTCCCCACTTAGGACCTTTCTGGAGCGTGGGAGGTGCACTTCCACACCCAGCTTGACAAAGCTTTGGCTGGGATGATCTAGTTGGGAATGGTCCTGCTTTGAGCAGCGTGTTGGACTAGATGACCTCCTAAAATCCCTTTCAATCCTAATTTTCTATGATTCTATGATTTCAAAATAGAGAATTTTTTGTAATCTGTGTTTACTCTTCCTGCCAGCCTCAAGCTATTTTCAGAATGGTAGCAGGGATAGGGAGCAGGGGGAGATCAGTCTGGGGGGGTTTCATCCCCTGCTGGAGGGTGTCCAATTCACCCACGCCACCCCCCAGAACTGGCTGAGGAACTCCTAGAATGAACTTCCTCTGTTCCCTTTCCCCCCTCCCATTCTGAAACAGGGGCAGGGTGGGAGGGAGGAGGGACTGTTGATAAGGGAAACCAGGTGCATGCCTGCAGCCAGAAGCTAGATCTCCCTCCCCCCGGTACTACAAATGAACTTCTGTTTGTTCAGTGCATTGTTGTAACTCAGAAAACTTCTTGAAAAGCATTCTCAAGAAGTGCATCAGGGAACTGCTCTTCTTTCTGGACCCCTAAATACCACATGGGCATCTTCCAGGTGAATTAGGATTTGGGCCCCAATTTTTTGGCCAAATGAAAGATAAGAAGTATGATCTCTTCTTATCTCTAAGATAATTAGTATTATTTCTACTTATTACTTTTTTCGTGGGTATTTTTAGGTAGTTGACTAGACACAGTTTCCTTGTAGGAGGTGGACTTGCTTTCAATTCAAGGTATTTGGGCTCATAATTGGACTGAATTATTCATATTCACAGTGAGTGTTTCACTGCTGTTTCATGATAACATTCTTGCACTGTGTAAAGTTTCAGCTGTGAAAATTACTGAAAAATCATGTCTTAATTTCTGTACAAAATATTTTTAAATATAGTATTACTGTTATGGACTTCATATCCAAATCAGGAAAACATACAGGGGCTTATGCATGTGGCTAAAAATAGCATGTCTAACAATGTAATTTTATACTGTAGTGTTAAATAAGAAATATAATCCTGTGTTCTAGTGTGGGTATTGCATGCATAAGCATTTAGTCTATGGATATGTATGCCACAGAATAAGACAGAACTGACACATTTTCTATGTATGGATAAAGTATTGATAAAATGCTTTAAAATTACTTAACATTAAAATTAAATTACTGAGCTTTCTTTAAGAACTGTACATTAATGTATAAGTGTTTTTACTGGAGACCTTTGCTTTGAATGGGTTGTCAGCATAACATGTATTTCTGAATTGCCTAGACTTGACAAGGCAATAGAATGACATATTATGGTAGGTTACATCCACATGTCCTTTTTATTTTTGTAAAATAATATGACATACCAATGTAATGCAACCAAGCAATATTAATTCTTTAAATGAATGGTCAACCTGAGAAATTTATAAAAAGAGATATCTGGTTAATATTCAGATGATTATTTCAATCTCAGTAAACTTCTCAGAATTTGAAATGTCTCTTTATTAGATCACTGGGGTGTGATGGCAAATCCAGTAAGGCATCCTGCCTCAGTTTCAGAGGCATGATTGTAAATCTTACTGTAGACTTATGCTGAAGTCTGGCACCAACTGACCCAGACATAAATGAGCATCTGACCATTTTGGTTGGGAAGTCAGAAACTTTTGGATGAGATACTACTGTGGCTTGATTAGCCCCATTTTGCTGGTATCATTGCAAATATTCAATTTATATTTCAGACCTGAATATGTTCCCAAGTCAGTACTCTATACGATGAATTTGTTCAGCAGATATTTCTATGTTGAAGGCAAGATTTTCAGACAGACACAACCATATTTTGAAAAAGAATAAGTAGTCATAGGGTATCAGAATTTCGTTAGTACTAAGTATTTCCTTCCATCCTTTTAGGGTTCAGAGGCAGGATTGTAACCTGTGCCTACTGGTCCAGGAGTCTCATATCCATTGAAGATACCTGAGGTAGAAGCAATAACATTTAAACTTTCTGGTACAAACTGAAAACAGCCAAAATAGGGGGCATATGTTTTTTTCTGGTTTTAATTCATGTAGCCCAATTCAGTGAAATTGTATTAGTTCATCCTGTCAGCTTGGTCTCTGCCAATTTTCTCACCCTATTAACAGTAAATACATTTAGTGTACATTAAAAAAGATTAACAGCTCTAAACAGTTGAAATTGGAATGGAGAAGAATATGTCAGGACAAGTCCTCAAGCATTTAAAAAATATACTGTACAAGGAAAGTTGAGAAGCAGATAATAGTAAGAATTGTGACAAAAAGTGCAAAGCTCAGAATTTGCCATTCCACAGAAGAAAACAAATTCATATAAGTTATCTTTTGCCTTACAAGGCCAAGTCTGGAATGAATGTAAAATAAATATCCCATCATTCAAGCTTTCTTTGTGCTTCTAATTTGCTTCAAATAGATTGTGCCTATAAAAGCTGATGGTCTCAGGGTATTGGAAATACTAAGTCTATGGCTGGACATCTGTTAAGAAAGATACAGAGAAGACTCCAAGTGTTCTTTTAACAGTTGCTGTCCTCCTCTGCAGTCTTGAAAGAATAATTGTGTCTGTTTCTTTACTGAGAAAATTGGGTGGTAATCAGGCAAAATTCACAAGCACAGGAATAAAACATGTAATTACTGCAGTGAGAAAAAAAATTGTAGTCATTAACTACAAAATTGTATTTATGTATTGCAGTGTAGAAACCTGAAAGTAACCATTTACCTGTTCAGTATATTAACAATAAGATGAATTATTTTTCAGAAAGTTACAGGCAGGGCTTTACACAGAAATTAGAACCATACAAAACTCACCTGGTGTCCAGTTTGTATTGGGATTCACAGGTACACACACAAGCCATGCTTCATTTCTATTAATGTGCAGTTACATTAAGCTATTCATATTAGTCTAGTAATTAAAAATCCTAGATGGATATTTTGTAGGTTATATAAGTGGTTTAAATAGCATGTGCCATATATCATGTGAAAGGTGTTTGTGAAACCTCATTGGCTAAGGCTGGGAGAATAGGTCATGATGCCATTTGGACCTACAGCACACTATAAATACATAGCATACTCATACAGTGTGATAAGCTTTCAAAGCTCTAAAATCACAATGAAGCCTCTCAACATTGTGGACTATGTCTAATGAGGTGGGTGGTTAACAGCTGGAACAATTTACTTAGGCTGGGGGGACCTCCACCACTGGGAAATTGTAAGTACAGGGTAGGTAGTCTGGGTTGGTTTGACAAGGTTGTTCATGTCTTGAGCAGGGGTTGAACTAAATTGCTACCTGGGGTCCAGCCATATTTTTTTATGATTCTATGACAAAGTGTTAAGAACTTGATGTTAAAACCTATGTAAGATAAGACATTGCATTGCACTACCACCACTTCTACTGCCACAATTTTTATTTGTGATATAAAGCCCAAACTGCTCAACATGTTTTTTATCACCATCTATTAGTATCTTGTGTATTATCAAACTATTTACATATCTAATTATAACCGAGGTCATTTTGCAATGCAAATACTTCCAATTTTGTCAAAATGAGTCATATATGTAAATCTGGGTATTTAGAAACTGGGGCATGTAATAGTAGAGGCCACATATGAAAATGCAGGCCTTTTACCTGTTATTCTATGGTGTACATCAAATAAGCGTGCCAGCATTGCAGTTACCACTATGACACAGGGTAGTGTAGGCATACTACACTCAGGTACCAATAGCAGTGTACCACAGTCAGGGTGTGTCTACATGTGCATTAACTGCGCGGTAAATTACTGCACAGCAAGCAGCTTTTGCACTAGTGTCTGTATGTACAAATGTTACAGCACAATAATGCTGTGTGTGGACTGACTTTGGACTAAAGTTTGTCCCGTTAGTCCACGCTGAGTTACTGCTCAATAAGGCATCTACACATGCCTTACTGCTCAGTAACTACTTGGGCATAAATTTTCTACCTGTATCATGCAGGTAGCAAATTTATATCCAAGTTGGCGTAGATCGCTATAGTTACTGCACAGTAATTTTTTATTAATTCACCATAACCGAAGTTACTGCACAGTAAGAGTGCACATTTTGACGCACCCGCAGTGTAGAATGCTTGTGGAGCTGGATAAATAGATAAATAGACCACTGTTGGTATGTCAGCTGGTTTGTTTAAAGGTAGCTCAGATATGCCTACACTATACATCAGTCACACAAGTGCAAACCTTCCCTTAGAAGCATGATAAGACTGAGAACTCATGAATTCTAGTCTAGCCCTAGGCATTGTTCACAAGACCAAACTGCTATTTTTGTCAGGGCAGAGAGAGGAGGTCCTTTTGAAGAAAAACTGAAGAATGTCCCTGAAAAATAGGGTGTTGAGTGACCAGCACTGTGTGAAATCTATGTCTTTGGTCGCTTCTTGTGTGCACTGTTGCTTAGGGAGAATGACCAAGAAGAAAAAAGCGAGGAAACATGATGAGGAGAAAGTTCTGTTTTGTGAATTCATTTATCTTTTTCTCTCCTTGGTATTTGCAGTGTCTATGAGGGCCATGGAATA
This sequence comes from Gavialis gangeticus, assembly GCF_001723915.1. NCBI lineage: Eukaryota > Metazoa > Chordata > Crocodylia > Gavialidae > Gavialis > Gavialis gangeticus. The sequence continues at coordinate 58,464,578 of NW_017729032.1, read as the reverse complement.
TATGTTATTGGAGTGATTAGGATGGAGCAGCAACCACTGTACACCTCCAAACCCAGGCTGGGGGTAGGCATTCTGCTATAGAGGCTTTGTTTAGCTGAGGTCCCAAATTTTCAGTTCCAAATGGCCTATAAAAGGAGAAACATTTCACATTTGTCTCAGTCTTTGTATGCAGAATTAATATCTGTCTGCAGTTAGGGAAATGGGCACAGCACGCAGGGAGGTTTGTTTTCTTTCTTCTTGTTGCCTTGGGCAAAATAGCAATTCTGCTGGCAATTCCATCTCAAAGTCAATGTTATTATTATTCAGTTTATTTCACAGGCCACAGTACCCTGACTGGTAGGCCACACACAATGACAACAGCAGAGCACTAAGAAACTGTTTATTTCTCTGTCAGTTTATGATGTGAAGTTATACTATAATTTATGTTCTTGATAGAGCTGGAGACATATCCCCAAGAGGCAGAATATAAAAAACACTTTCAACTGGTAATGGGAGAATATTTTTATCAGTCATTTTTATCTTTGCATTTTCCAATGGTTAGTCACCATTATGGAGAGAAAATGGGATTTTCAGTAGATACAAAAAACAATCAAGGAATCAATATCAAGGCCTGAATGTAGAGTCCCATAATCCTTTGGGGAGACCCACTGAAGATAATTCGAGCAATTAAGCACAGTAGGATCAAGTTCCACATTGATTCCATGGGTTAACATGGATACATGGATGAGGATAATCTCAATCACTTGTGTGCTAAATGTGCCTAAAACAGGGGCAGGCAAAATACTCCCACCCTCGTGGGCAGAATGGCCGGGCTCAGCCAGCATGTAGCTGGGACCTGCACAGCAGCTGGCTCCAGCGTGTGGGGCTTTCCCTAGTGTGATGCAAGTGCCAGAAGCTGCATGTGGGATGCACAGAGCCCTGGTAATAGAGGCAGCCCAGCTGGGCTGCGCTCCTTGTCCCCACGTGCAGCACTGACCAAAGCCACACACCACAGGGCAGCAGCAACTGCACTGGACACGAGCACCCTGAGTGCCCCCACCTGTTGATGCTCCTGCTGCCTCCAGAAGAGGCTGTGTGCCACCCCACCACACACACATCCCATATCCCACCATACACACCCCTCCCTGCCATACACCCCCAATACACCCCCAACATCCCACCTACAACCCACCATTCCCCCCCCCACAACCCACCATACACGCACACACTCCCAACATACGTACACGCCACACACAATATACAAGATTAAGGCTTTATTTTTTAGTTGTTATGCAATCATCTCAAGATACACTGTGCAGACAAATCATGACAAAAATATTTTTTGTAATAAAATTAAA
>NW_017729032.1:58447893-58463038 GCF_001723915.1 Gavialis gangeticus | reverse complement strand
TGCGGCCTTCAATAGTTCACCAAAACTCTTTAAGTGGCCCTCCAGTCGAAATAATTACCCACCCCTGGCATAGTCCCTGGTCTCATTTTCACAATAGTAATAAACTTGTCAAAGTGTCATCTCCAGGCCCTGATGCCTTTCCCTCTCCATGTTGACAATGATCTTAAATGACAAATGACAATGATAGCATTGGTAAAGTCAGCCCATGAAAGCATGTATGCTTTCTCTCTCTCTCTCTCTGCATACACACACATACACTTTTGTTAGTTTCTAAGATGTGAATGTACCTTGCCCTCAACTTGGTTTCAGACTAACATGGCTAAGCACATCTCAGTGATCTCAAAAGCAAGCATATATAATTAAATGTGCTTTGTTTGTCTGAAAAGAGTATTATATTCTTCATATTTAAGAGTAATGTATCAGGTGCTGAGAGCTATGATACACAAGTCGATTGTTCCTGCTAGTCTTTAATCTGACCTTCATTGTGGACCAAATGTTGTCCCTTCCTCTGCACTCCTAATTTGCCTCTGAGGAGAGCATTCTTGAACACTGCAGGGGGAGTTTTTTTCCCTAGTATGTAAATACTGAAGGGTTGGTGGCCCTATGCAAATGTCCTTGCAAAGGGGACAACCATTATCTGTGGGATGGGTACTGAACAGTTCCACAGCCTGGAGTGGAGGGAAGACACTCATTTGGATGGTTGGGTGGTTTTGGGATCTGACTCTTTTTTTGGTCTTTTGATCTGAGAACAAAAGTTTTTTCATGTCCAGGATATTACTTTAGAGCTGCAGTCCATTTTTAATGCTCATGAGTGGAATATTATTAAAGTACTATAGGTATCTCTGCTTAATCAATCATCTTCACACTGCTAATGGGTAATGATTTAAAAGATATGCATCACTCCTACTGTTTATAGATTAGTTTTCTTTTGAACAAATGCTGCTGTTAGTCTATTGGAGGTCTTCTTCTTCTGAGGTAAGGAAAAATCTGAAGAGCTAGTGTGTCACTTCCTTCATTTTTTGATCAACTGTTCTGTACATATTCAAGGGAAACAGAAAATTTCAGAAAGCTGGACAATTTACTTTAAATTTCCCATTATGTCTCTGTATCAGGAGGGATTACTAGCAGTAGATCGCTACTGTTTTTATCTTGAATTTCATTTGCATTGCATTTATTTTACATATTTTGCTTTTCCTTAGCATAACTTCTCTCTTATCTCCAGTTTTGAAACTCATGTACAGTTTAGTAAAACAACATGATCATTTAGACTGCAAACTTTTTGGAATTTTTGTTCCTGCACCTGCTGTTGTGAACAAATGAGAAAAATAAACTAAAATGCTATTAGACCAGTTTATAACTATTTAACATTAAATGCAGTTAATATCTTTTGAAATATGGAGAATTTATCTTGTTCAGAATAGGAAGTGTTGGTGCATTCATCTATTGAAAACAATGCATGTCTAGAAAACATAAACTGCACTTTTGACATATTAGGATATCTTACCAGAGGTGTTTATTACAAATGACTATAGCTTAAAGGAAGTCCACACAAACATTTGTTTGATTGATCTGATGGCATTTAAGTACTATTAGTTATCTAGGATTTGTGCATTAACTCGTTTTTCTGGCAGAACAGTGTGTAAAATATAGTCAAGAATTGTATAACAGTTTACCAAGCAGACACAAAACTAAATCCTGGTAATCATTTTTCAAAGGGTATCTGAGAACATACATATTTATCATTTACTATATATGCCTTTAATGCAAAGTACACTATTCTGTATGCTAGGGCTGTGTGAAGTTTCAGTCCCTGCTTCGATTTGCTGAAGATTTGGCCCAATTCGTTTGCCAAATCTCCGAGTCTGAATCAAATCAGAGTACCCTTTAATCTCTCCAAATCAAATCGGAACCCTCCGAATCAATTTGGAAAAATTCAGAAACATTAGGCGATTTGGGCATAGAGACAGATTTAAATATTTTTTCTACATACCTCTAGATAGCAGGGGCTCATGAATGCTGTGATGCTGGGGTGCATGGAGCATCCCACAGGAGTGTGGGAGGGGCCCCTGTGTTCTTGCAGTGAACCGGGAAGTGGACCAGAAGTACTTCTGATCCACTTCCAGGTCTGCTGTGGAGTGCGCTGGTGGCCCCCCTGCACCCTGTCCCCCCCAGCTCAGCGATCAGCCACAGGGAGACCTCAGGTGCCCCCAGACCCAGGAGGCACCAGTTACCAGAGGGGAGGGGTGGGCCCTGTGGTACACTCCATGCACCCCACTATTGCAGCAATCACAAGCCATGCCTGCTACCTTGAAGTATGTAGAAAAAAACTTTTAAAGCTGTGTCTATGTCCGAGTCACTGATTCTCTGAATCAGCATTGAATCTTCAGATTTGGATTTGGCTGAATCTAATCAGGGGCAGTGATCTGAATCAATGAATCTAATCACTGTCCCTGATTTGGGCCAAATCTGAATATGAATCAAATAGGGCCTGTTTCACACACCCCTACTGTATGCTAATCAAGAAAGGCCTAATTTTCTTAAGATTTCCAGTGTGATTTAAAAGATGTTACTACAATACAAAAATGGAAATATTCCAATTTCCTGACCCTAATTATGTCTTTCTGTGTTGCAGCAGGTACCTCTGATGGAAAAATAGCCCATGTGGATCCTCTCTCACATATCTCCTTCTCACTTTTTGCTTGGAGGTGACATATTTCCAGGGTCTGTGGAAACATGTGTGACCCACTGTTGAATTTTGTCTATTGCAGCCTCCACAACTCCTTGGCAATGGGGTTTCAATTAATCTATTCTTTCTTACTCTTTACTATCTATCTGTTCTCCATGCCCCACCTCCAATTCATTCAAATGCCTAATATTTTCCTATTCTGCTACACTCCCAGATGCCTCCTTAAAACCCATTTCTCCACCCCCTGCTTCCCCTTAAATCAATCAGATGTTATTTCCTGCCGATGAAAAAGTGAACTGACAACTCCAGTGGTGGTGGCACCGAGAGGGCTTCGGTTTCTTCAACTACAGTGCACACTTCAGGGAGAGAGGACTCCTGGTAGGGGATGGCATCCACCTTATGCATAGAGGTAAGTCCCTGTTCTTGGCCAGGATGGCTAATCTTCTAGATAGGGCTTTAAACTAAGATTGCTGGAGGATGGGGAAACACTGACTGGAGCATGCCCAGGGACTGACATACAAGAGAGCTCTGTAGATGGGGACACCAGGAGAGCCACCCTTGCAGGAGCTGAGGGAATAGTTTGCCTTCAGCATGACAGGAAGTTGAGGGTCTCAGTTGGAGGACTCAGGTGCCTGTACACTAATGCCAGGAGTATGGGGAATAAGCAGGACAAGTTAGCCCTCCTATTCCTATTCTCCAGTTGGTGTTACAACCTAGTAGGGATCACAGAGACCTGGTGGGACTCCTCACATGATTGGAATGTAGACATAGAGTGTTATACCCTGCACAGAAGGGCCCAAATAGGGAAGAAAGGTGGAGGTGTAGCTCTCTATATGAGGCAGCAGTACACTTCCTTGGAGGCCTACATCAGCTCCAAGGAAGAATGGCTTGAAACCCTCTGGGCCAAACTGAGGGGAGAGCACGGGGGGTGGCAAGAGAAACATAACTGTAGGTGTATACTACAGACCTCCAAACCAGGGGGAGGAGCTTGATTTAGCATTTTCTTGAGAACTGACAGAGGCCATGAATGCACAGGACATGGTCATCATGGATGACTTCAAGTCTCCAGACATCTCTTGGGAGAAACACTCAGCTAAGTCAGATCAGTTGTGTTCCTTCCTGACCTGCATTAAAGAGCTCTTCCTGACTCAGGAGGTGCACATGCCAACCAGAGGTAATACTCTCCTTGAGTTAGTCTTGGCCAAAGGAGATAATCTTGTGAGTGACTTGAACATAGAGGGCAACTTGGGTGACAGCAACCATGGAACCATCAAGTTCACTGTCCATTGCAAGGCAGGAAAATTAGATAGCAGGATTGAAGTTTTGGACTTCAAAAATGCAAATTTCAACAAATTCAGGACAATAGTAGGGGAAGTGCTGCAGTACCAGGGACCAAAAGCGAAAGGAGTGCATGAAGAGTGGTTGTTCCTTAAAGACACAATCCTTGAAGTGCAAAGGAAGTCCATTCCCATGTGGAAGAAAGATAGCAAAAGAGCTGGAAAGCCCTCTTGGCTAAATAGGAAAATCATCTTAAAAAAGAAGAAAGAGGTGTAGAAACAATGGAAGGTTGGGACAGTCCCCAAGGAGGACTATATAACAATGGTCTGCACTTGTAGGTAGCAGATTAGAAAGGCTAAGGCAGCAACTGAACTTAAATTAGCAATGGAAATTGAGGACAACAAGAAGTCCTTCTTTAGGTACGTAGAGAACAGGAGGAAAACAAACGGGAGGGTGGAGCCATTGCTCAACAACTCAGGGCAGCTGGTTACTGACATTCAGGAGAAAACTGAACTCCTAAATGACTACTTTGCTTTGGTATTTCACTAGGTCAATGGGCAAGTCATGCCAGATAGGGCACAGAATGGGCATGGTGGAAATGACCACCTTCCTACTGTTAATGTAGGAACTGGTGTGTTCAATTTAAAAATAGACGTATGCAAGTAAGCAGGACTGGATGAACTCCATCTGAGAGTGCTGAGGGAGATGGCCGAAGTCATCATGGAATCCCTGGTGAAACTCTTTCAAAACTCGTGGCACTCCTGAGAGGTCCTGCCACGGTGTGCAGGACTGGAAGAGGGCCAGTGTTGTGCCCACCTTCAAGAACGGGAGGAGAGAGGACCTGGATAACTATAGGCTGATTAGCCTAACTTCTGTCCCTGGGAAAATTCTGGAAAAATTCATTAAGGAGACTATATGTGATAGGCTTGCAGAAGGAAGGATTCTGAACAATAGCCAGCATGACTTCATTGTGGACAGGTCTTTTCTTGCCAAGCTCATCTCCTACAACTAGGTAACTTGCCACCTGGATAAGAGAGTGGAGGTCGACATTGTACACCTTGACTTCCAAAAGACCTTTGATCTTGGATCCCACAATGTTCTCAAGGGCAAATTGGAGGATTGTGGGCTTAACTGCATGACAGTTAGGTGGGTAGGAAGCTGACTGCAGGGAAGGACCTAGAGAGTCCTAATGAACATATCTGTGTCATCCTGACGAGAAGTGGTCAGTGGTGTCCCTCAGGGGTTAGTGCTTGGTCCAGTTCTTTGTAACATATTTATCAATTATTTGGATCTGGGGGTGAGGAACTCACTGACCAAGTTTGCGGATGACACCGAGTCATGGAGGAAAGTGATCACACTTGAAGATAGGCTACAGACACAGGCAGACAAGCTGGCAAGTTCGGTGGATCAGAACCAGATGAAGTTGAACATCGAGAAATGTAAAGTACTCCACCTGGGGCTCGAGGGTGCCAACTTGACCAGCATCATGACTGAAAGGGACCTAGGAATAATAATAGATAACACTATGAATATTCATATGAGCCATCAGTGTGATGCTGTAGGCAGCAGGGCAAAAAACACTCTGGCATGCATCAATTGATGCACCTCAAGCAAAACCAAAAAGTTATTCTTTTGCTTTACTTAGCATTGGTGAGAGTGCAACTGGAGTACTGCATCCAGTTCTGGGTGCCACACTTCAGCAATGATGTGGTAAAGCTTAAGAGAGTCCAGAGAAGGGCTACCCATATGTTCAGAGATGTACACGTCAAGCCATATGAGAAAAGGCTGAGGAACCTGGTACTCTTCAGCCTAAAAAAGAGATGACTGAGCGGGGATTTGGTAGCAGCTTACTGTTACATCAGGGTAATACATCAGGGGCTTGGTGGACAAATGTTCACCAGGGCATCCTTGGGGAGAACCAGGAGTAATGGCCACAAACTCCTGGAAGACTGTTTCAGGCTTAACACCAGGAAAAAACTTCACAGTTAGGATATCCAGACTGTGGAATAGGTACTATCACCTACCCTAGAAATCTTCAAGATGAGTCACCTTGCTGGAGTCATCTGATCCCCAGTTGTCTTTCCTGCCTAGTGAAGGGGGGCTGGACCCAGTGATCTTGTAAGGTCCCTTCCAACCCTTACAATCTATGCATCTTTTCATAGCTTCTCTTACCTAAAGTTTTGTTCTATTCTGAATGTGTGTTAAGACTCTGCACACCTGACTGTATCACAATATTTAAAAAAATAATATATATCTATATCTATAGAGCTATATCTATCTATATCTATCTATAGATTTAGATATAGATATAGATATCACTCTGGTCAGGGCTGCATTCCCAATAATATCAAAATGCAACTTGCTGCTAAGGAACAGCAAATGACACTGGGTTCATTTGTTCTTTGTAGGTTCTGCAAGGGCATTTGTTCTTCTACAGTAACAACATAGCCACCCGTGCTCCTGTTCCAAATCCAGAAGGTCCTGAAACAGTGACAGCTGCATGATAGTAAGTTGTCATAAATCTATCCTTCCTTATCTTACACCTTCCTACTGGGGCTTCCCGCTTCAGTGCTGGCCGGCTTCCTCCTCAGTGCTGACACACTGGCTTCCTGATAAGCAATGAACATGACCTTTGAATTCAGCTTCTGTTCTTCAGTAGCTCTTGACAGTATGCCACATTTCCTAGTCTGGTCCTGCTAGTGACTTCTAACTCCCTGACATCTTGCCTCATACTTTCCCTTCAACCTTCCTAGCAACACATTTATCTAGTGCTATCATACTTCAGCGGCAGCTTCCATCACACATCTATTCAAAGGACATCTTTCTAACTTCGCAGCTACCATCTGTTGCCTGGTCTGATTTTGAATTACTCTTCCCCCTCCTGCATTCCTAACCAAGCTCCCAAACCCCTTTTTTCAGTGAATCCCAGATGTGCTGTAATCACAGGGCAAGGTTTCCATTTACAAGACAAGGATCTAATTTAACCAGTAGATTGCAACCCCACTTTTTCATTTACCTCAGAATGTCATTTGATATGATTAGAGCAAAGTGACTTATTTTCATATTTTCTGCTTCAAGTCCCTGCAAATGCTACTTTTATATTTTTGCCTACTTCCTCAAGAACTGGGGAAGAGACAGAGAGGACACCCACTGAGAAGTACTTAGAAGTGATTAGCAAAAAGACAAGAAGCACTGCCATTGTGTCATACAACAGAGCTAACATCTTATTCATTCCCAAGTTTTGCAATATACACAGAGATGAGACTGGACCTATAAGCCTCCACAAGATCAAAGGTAGGTGCAGATGAATCAGAAATAGGAACTGCTAGATATTTTGAACTGCATATGGAGAAGGGAGACCTTGGGGTGGGGAGATGGAGATGCCAGGGTTGTATCCTGGAGAAAAGTGTACAAATAGGTTCAAGAAGTTTAGAGGTTTGGTGAGTGTTTTAGTTTGATTAAGTGGGATGTGCTTAACTGTGGTGTAGCTCAAAGTAAAGAGCTGGTGCTGTACAGTGTTTGTAAGTTTTAAGGTAAAATTCTTCTCTGGCTTCATCACCATAAAGCCCTTTAGGGGACCTACACCCATTTTCACAAGTAGAAGTTCTGGCACATTTATACAAAAAGGAACATGGCTGATTTGTTAGGGGCCAGAGTTAAGTAGTTGTAAATCAGTGCAGGTTCCTCAAAGGAAATGATCTACACTGATTTACACCAGCTGAGAAACATGCCCCAAACCTTTATAAACAGTGTCCCTTGGGACATGCAAATATTAAGACAAGATTCACTTCCAGTAGGCTAATCATCTTGTAGCTGTCTAAATTAGGGTTGAGTATTGCGAAATGTTTTAGTACAAAGTGCCTGTTTCCTAGTAATATTCAGCACAAACACTGTGTTCATATTGGATGGTAGGGTATTAGTGTGTTTCTAGCACAGGCTTAGGAAGACGATGCCTCTGTGTAGTCTGGTTCTTCACACTGGATGAAATTCACCCATTTGCATTACAGAAGGCTGAGGGGTGACATGAGATATGTTCACTTATCCCCTAGAAAAATAAAATGTGCTTAGCAAATATCAGCTAATTCTTGCTCATGAGCAGATTTATAAATACAATTTAGCACCTTGCCTAGACAATATTAACCACAACACAGCAATACTTTAGTTTTTTAATTAAAAAATTTAGTTGGACTGGGCCTTAGAATGAAAGAGATTCAAAATACTGCACATTTGCTTTTGGGAGCAATCCTCTCAGCTTACACAAGTAGGACTCCTGAAGTGGGTAGTAAAACTACTACTCGGAAGAAAGTGGTTGGAGGACTTGGCTCCAAGGCTTCATTATTTTTAATGTTCTTTACTTGTGTGATGTTGTAAACAATAACAAAAATCAGGAAAGAGAGAGAGAAGAGCCTGTGATGTAAAAGGGGAAAATAAGTCCTTTAAGATTTTAAAAAAGATAGATGACTTCACAGGCTAAATAAGATGAGGCAAGTGTGTGCTCTCTCTATTACACACACACACATGCGCGCGCGCACACACACACACACACACACACTCCAGTGCCTTTTGGATTCCCAACTTTTTTTAAAACCACATTTGCAACCACTGTGCTCCAATAGAAACGCTTCTCAGCTGAAGCACAGTTCAGGCTAAATATCTTTTTCCAAAATGGTCACACATTTCTCACAGAAAATCACTTGAAGCTCAATGCATACACACAGAGTAAATTAAGGAGGAAATGAGCAGGAGCACTTTAAAATTTCATGAGAAGTAGTACTACATGTTGTATGGTGTACTTCAGAAGAAAAAACACTTCTGAATGAAAAAATATTGATTTTGTTCTTGCTTCATTATCAGTACAGGAAAACAATCTGAGCAGCTAATTATTTGATTTTGTTTGTTTTAAAATCTCCATGGACGGGGGGAGAGCAGTGGATGTGACATACCTTGATTTTAGCAAGGCCTTTAACACTGTTTATGACATTCTCATTAACAAGTTAAGGAAATGCAGACTTGATGAAAGTACTATAGGTGAATACATAACTAGTTGGATCACTGTACTCATTGTCATCAATAGCTCAATATCTAGTCAGGAAGAGGTATCAAGTGGGGTTCCCCATGAGTAGGGACCTACCAAATTCACAGTAGAAGTAGAGTGAATGGCGGCTTCTTTACTCTTGCTTGTTTCCCTGCGTGCACCTTGCCCCTCTTCCCCTCCCCCATTCTCTGCGGAGGACCCCACTGCTCCCTCCTGATCATCAGGGAAGCTAAAACTGTGGCATTATTTTTGCATCCCTGCAAGTCAGTAGCAAACAGCAGAGCTGTCCAGAGCCCCTCAGCCATTCAGTGGTGGGAGGAAAACATGGTGCCATATTTAAAACCACAGTTTTTGACTTACCACTGATCAGAAGTGAGCTGCAAGCAGGGCCCCTTCACCAATCAGTGGGGTGGCGAGGGGAAATGGGGGGCAGTGGCATGGGGGGGAACCTGCAAGATTAAAGGAGCCACAGCGCACTCCTCTTCCACCATTAATTCGGTATGTCTCTACCCATTAGTCTGTCCTAGGTCCATTGCTTCTTAATAACTTCATTAATTATTTGGATGAAGGGACACTGAGTATGTGCTTAGCAAATTTGCAACTTCATCCAACTTGGTGTCATCTACAGACACTCTGAAGGGTAGGGCTAAGATCCAGAATGACTTATTTAAGTCAAACATAGTTCACAATCAACCAGATGAAATTCAACAAGGGTAAGTACAAAGTCCTGTATTCTGGATGGAATAACTGCCTGCACAAATACACACTGGGGAAGAACTGGCTAGGTTTTAGTATTTGGGGGAGAAGGATCAGGAGGTTACAAAAGCCCATAAGCTGGATATGAGCCAAGTATGGTCCTGTTGCCAACTCTCCCACCAAGCCCCCTGCCCCCCAACCATCAGCATACAGGGTTATATTAACAGCAGTGTCATTTGCAGATCAAGGGAAATAATTCTTTTGTTCTATTCAGCACTGGTAAGGCATCACCAGGAGCACTATATCCAGTTTTGGCCCTTGCACTTCAGAAAGGATGTGGACAATCCAGTGGAGAGCAATAAAAAAAAAAAAATGATTAAGGGCTTGGGATGCAAGACTTAGGAGGAAAGCTTGAAAGAACTTGGGTTATTTAGTTTGGAGAAGAGGAGACAGAAGGCAAGATTTGATAACAGTCTTCAAATACCCGAGGAGATGGGCTTTCCTCTGTGGCTATAGGGCACAGAACTAGGGTCAATGGCCTCAAGCTTCAGTAGGGCAAATTTAGTTTGGAGATTAGGAGGAAATTTTTGTCTATGAGGGTCGCCAAGGATTGGAGAAATTGTGGAATCTCCATGCTTGGAAGCTTTCAAGGGCATGTTAGACAGATATTTGGCTGGGATGGTGTATTAGGCAACAATCCTGCTTTGAGCAGAGGTCTGGACTAGATGACCTTGTCTCTTCCAACCCTACTTTCCTATGATCCTATAATCCAAAAATCTATGTTCCTATGATCTCTATGACAGGTCCTTCCATGATGGCAGAAATCCTAATCCTAAATTAGTCAGTTAGGGATAAATACTTTATCTAGTTACTACTTCATGAAAAAATAAATACATAAAACAGCCTTTTCAGTAGGAACTTTCCTTCAAAGGTACCCTGGCTACCTTCTAACCAATCACCTAGAGAATTCAAGTGCCTTTGCCTGTTGCTCCGTGGTCCAATGAATCTTTAAATCTTTAATACAATGAGGTACAGATTCAACAGGAGAGGGTAGACATATCCCCATCCCAAATAAACCAATAACCTAGAGATTAAGGTACTCTTTTAGGAGGCAGAGATGTGAGTTTAAAAAGGGGGAAATGCACCTTGGTGAGTTTAACCACTAGAATATTCTGAGTTGGTTTAGGTGAGAACTAGGTGCCAACTGGGTGGAAAGATTGAGATGCTTCTACATATGTCCAGAAACAAAAATGTATATGCCTGAGGAATTTTACTGGTGAAGACAGATGCATCTCTGAGGCTAGGGAGAGGTTATGAGAATCATACTCTAGGACTTAGGCTCCTAAATTCCTCCCAAGATCCACTTTAAGTACCTAAGTCCTTTTCTGGATCTAGCCATAGTTTCTTTGTGGCTTATATGGCTTCATGCAGTAACAAAATAATCTGTATCTTGATAGCTGTCTCAGGCCATTATTGTTTCATTTCCAGGCAATATTGTTATCATTTTCACAGAAAATTGGGATATTATTTAATGCAGCAAAATGTGTCTCTATGTGCATGAGAAATAGCAGAAGGAAGTGAACTTACTAGAAAGAAGGCATTTGTTTTCATGCTAATATCCTTGATTAAAAAACACCACAGCAAATCTATAAGTCCATGAATTGCTGTTTAATGTGGTGTTGGCATCTATATTTTTAAACTGAGCAAAGCAAGAGAGGTGAAGCCTCTGAATGTAAAACCTGAAATGTTTTCTTTGAACAGACTCCATGTGTCAGTGGAAGAAGAAAGTAGTTTTCATCACTGAGAAAAGATGATTCAGTGACTATGATATTCATTTAGCACTTACTAAACCTAAGTGCCAATTCCTTGTTCAACTCGAAGGTACTTATATGTACCTAGGTAAGTCACTCAGGGCTGGATCCAAAAAGGGGCTTTAATTTGCAAGGCTGTGTGTGGCAACTCCTAACTGTTAGATGCCTGGCCCACCAGGGTGGAATCAAACTGGGCTAGGCACCTAGGCAGGGTGAGAATTGCATGCCTCATACTGGGAGACAATATACTGAGCATGGCACTGCTTAAAGCAGAGATTTCCAGTGTTCACTGGATCATGGACAGTATAATTGAGCAACTTCATTCTTCTTGTCAACCTTGATTTAACTTTTTAATTTTCTGCAGCTGTGAGCAATGTCAGATGGTCTCATGGGCAGCCTGTGCTATAAGAGCCATCAGTATGGGACAAGTGGCTTAGACACTGCCATTAGGAGAACTCAAGGATGCAGATACCTTAGCTAGGGCTGTAGGGAGCTGCCTCTATCCAAGAAGGTAGGTGCCTTTTTTCCCTTATTTAAAAGCAGATAAGAGCCATGTTCTTTTAAAAATGCAGTCATATAAGGTTCACCCTATTCTATACAGTAGTTCAATTGTTAATGCAGTATGTGAGGGATGCACACTCCAGTTCCTCCTCAGCCTGAGGGAATTCAAATCCACTTCCAGCATCTGGTAGGAGAGCACCTTGATCACCAAGCTGCAAGAGATGGGGCATTCTCTAAGGTTCTTGCAGGAAACATGCAGAAATATTTTAAGATTCACAGAGACTAAAACAGGGAGAGGATCTGAGCATGATTGTCTAGCATAGTTATTGCAGCATGGGAGAGGAGAAACCTAGGGGGCAAGAGGGACATGAGCCCAAGACCTGACTTGGAGGGAGTACCAGCTGTGTCTCTGCTGTGGCAGGAGCAGCTCTGTGTTGCCCAGCCAAAGGAGCCAGGTGTAGGAGATGTAGCAGCAGTTGGGGTTTTTGAACTCCCAGGACAGGTAAGAATGATCAGCCTCCTTCTCTCTCCCTGCCTCAACAAGGGCACCAGGGAGTTTTTTTTAGGGCACCAACTGTGTTTGTTATGCCTGTTTTAATATATATTGTTTAATACACTTTACTGCATACTACTGCAATGGTAACAGTCACCACCACCAGCAGCAGCACCACTGGTTTTCAAAAAAGAATGACTGACACTGTATTCTCTCAGAGGTTGCCTAACAGACTGAGTTCCTCTAAGGAGACAGGCAGGGGAATGCATTTCTGAATTCCAAATAAAATGTTCTACATGCTTAGTTTCTCAAAAGAAGCACTTCCATGTATGCACAACAATACAACTTTATATATCTCATGAGCTTTGGTAGAAAAAATGTAGGTGCCTATAGGCTTAGGTGGCATCTGAGTGGAGATTTTTAAAATTCTGCAATTTAGGACTACGGCACCTAAATTTTACTTAAATGCCCCTTTAAGTGCATATGTCTGGTTTTGATTCTGGCTTTTAGTCTTTCAGTGCTTCAACTCCCAGATATAAAATAGTGATAATCACTACTTCTCTCTTCACAGGGTGCTCAGACATAATGGCAATGAGGGCACTGAAGTAGAAACAACATAGCAAGTCACACCAATACAAACTTCATCAGTTTAGCTAAAAGAAATATTTTTCATAGAGTTTAGAATAATTATCCTGTATATAGCAATGCTAAATATCTGTGCACTATTCTACTCAGCATGCATTTTTTTCCTTGAAGCTTAAAAAGCAACATTTGATGATATCCCACAGCTTTGTATTTACCTGCAGTGGAAGCTAGTGGATTCCAAAGTACTGCTTGATTTTATAAAATGCAAGCTGAAATCCATAGAAATCTAGAATATGAAGTCTTGTACAAGTGACTTTTAAATGAGATAAAGCGGATCCATTCACAGAGTCCTCAAAGCTCTTTGAGATATCTATAAATATGATCAGTCAGTAGAGGCAATTATGAGGCAAAACTATGTTTAATGTATTAGTAAGGATCTTGTGCAGCAATTTATCATCTACTTTATTAAACTGTAGGTCTATAAGACACAAGATACAGAGACTTTTGTTCCTGTTTATGAAGCATTTTGACACCATGGGAGAATATTTAGATGGGGAATGACTAGTTAATAAGTCTTTGGTGGTAACTTCACTAATTTAAAAGAATGTATAAGGGAAAGCCAAAAGCCCACATACTGTCTGCATGCTTTAAAAATTAAGTCAGTGATAAACTGTATGACTATGCCAACTCAGCCAGCTTTTTCTCTATTTTTATGAATGGGCTACTGTTTCCTACAATGCTACCTGGGAAATGCAGGTTGTATCTCCAGAACAGATATTGCAGGAAGTAGTAGTGAGGGGCAGAAGGAAGACCAAGGGATAAACTCTATTATTGGGATTCAGATACCTAAATATTACTCTGAATCGGAATATAATCAAAGTTCAAACATGACAATATTTGTCCATCCCAACTGCTGAGCAACATAATAAGCTACTTCCCCAGGAAGCAGGTCTTGGGTGGTCCCTATTTAGACCTCTGAATTCAGTCCTTCTCTGAATACTTCTGTCACCTACGAGTATATGTCCGTGGCTCAAAATCACTTTTTAAAAAAAAAATATTATGCTTTAGAAATGCACCAGACTGCAGTATATCCAATACATTTTTTGAAACCAGACTCCTTCCCCAAGCTTTACCCTGGACACTTTTTATTCTTACTTCTCTTTTAACTTAGGCTGATTTTTTGCTGTATTTCACTTAGTTTATATGGATGCTTGCTTTGCAAACAAGATGGTTGCATGCTTTGTCCACAGGATATGGGAAGGGTGCTTGACAAAGTTGTGTTACTTTCTTCCTCTGTTTAAGAGAAAATATTTTCTATAAATAGGAAAACAAATGGATCCATTTTCAAGTCTTTCACCTTTTCCCTCTGCAAGCACCTGGAATATGGCCTTCTCCAAAGGTCTGTTAGCTCAGTGGAAGAACTCTATGTATCTGGGAGTCTCTTTCTTTAAAAGTGTCAGTACAACATCTTTAGCAAGAAACAAAGCACAACATTATCCTAGTCCCTAGTTCTGTACAAATTTAGACTTCTTCGAAAATTGCAACTTGAGGGAGTTTGGTACACAACTCTCATTGTATCTGGACTTGGGAATTTAAGTTCATCCAGTTCCTTTGAATATGTCAACATGCATAATGTAATTCATTTTATAGTATGAAAGAAGTAGGGCCTTGTCTTTAATGTAAGGTCTTAGCTAACTTATATGTGGGGGTAAAAACCTGGTTCTACTGACTTTTTGAGAATTTTTACATTAACTTCCTTATACCTGAATTTCATGCTGTCTGGGTTTCACTATTACATTACCTGTGTATTTTTCCAGCAGCATACCTACAGGCTGGGGAACTCCTTTCTTGTCAGTGCAGAGGCAGAAAAGGATCTTGGGGTCATTACTGATGCCAAGATGAACATCGGATGACAGTGTGGAGAGGCAGGCAGGAAGCCCAACCGCACCTTGTCATGCATCCGCAAATGCATCTCAAGCAGGTCCAAGGAGGTGATCCTCCCCCTCTATGCAGCACTGATCAGGCCGCAGTTGGAGTACTGCATCCAGTTCTGGTTGCCG
>NW_017729032.1:58442538-58442893 GCF_001723915.1 Gavialis gangeticus | reverse complement strand
AAACTAGCCTCACCGGGGGAGGGGGCCGCAGGAAGACGAGGTGACGCCATCCGAGCAAGGCGAGTGACAAAGGCAAGGAGTGCTAAGCTAAGAAACGGGGGTCCAGACAGTCTCCCTAAATAGGGGGTGGCACACACAGTCTTGCAAGGCCTTAAATGCCTATACACCAGTGCTCGCAGTATGGGGAATAAACAGGAGGAACTCGCCTTCAGAACAGCTAGTTCCAACCCAGATATCATAGGGCTAACAGAAATGTGGTGGGATTCGTCCCATGACTGAGCAGTCAGCTTTAGGGGCTATAGGCTTTACAGGAGGAATAGAGAAGGAAGGAAAGGTGGGGGTGTGGCACTCTATG
>NW_017729032.1:58442010-58442527 GCF_001723915.1 Gavialis gangeticus | reverse complement strand
AAGTATGCTGGGCAATCTGGTGGTTGCACCAGAGGAGAAAACGGAACACTATAACCAATTCTTCATGTCCGTTTTCCTGTGCAGGGACCGGGACTCCCCTGCTGTGATGCCAGATGGACTCGAGGGGAATGCCTACATACCTCAGGTTGGGGAGGACCAGGTTAGAGAGCTTCTGGAGGGGCTGGACGTCTTCAAGTCAGCGGGTGCAGATGCTCTCCACCCCAGGGTGCTGAGGGAGCTAGCTGGGGTTATTGCAGGGCCCTTGGCATGGCTTTACAAGCGCTCGTGGTGCTCGGGCCAGGTTCCAGATGATTGGAAGGTAGCTAATGTGGTCCCCGTCTTCATAAAAGGGAAGAGAGAGGACCTGGGCAACTATAGGCCAGTCAGTCTTACCTCTATACTTGGGAAACTCTTTGAGAAGATCCTCAAGGAGCACATCTGTGATGGGCTAGCTTCAGGGATGATGCTCAAGGGCAACCAGCACGGTTTCATTAGGGGCAGGTCATGTCAGACCAAC
>NW_017729032.1:58433293-58441301 GCF_001723915.1 Gavialis gangeticus | reverse complement strand
AAGAAGAGGCTTGATGCCTACCTGGCTGGACTCATTTGAGTCCAGTCTTTTCTCCCGCCCAGGTGGGGGGTCGGACTTGAAGATCTACAAGGTCCCTTCTGACCCTACTTCTACGATTCTATGATTCTATGGTGCTGGCTCCTACCCTGGGTCTTTAAGACAAGGCTAGATGAACACCTTTCTGGGGTTGTTTGACCCCAGTACTTTTCCTGCCCAGGCAGGGGGTTGGACTTGATGATCTGCTCAGGTCTCTTCTGACCCTACAACCTATGAAATGTTAAAAGTAAAATATCTTTTACTGGCACATATTTTTATAAAATTATAAACAAAACTCTCAGGTTCATTCCAGATGGAATACAGTTAAAATTTCACATCCATAAGTGACAGAGATTACACAAAGATGCCAAAGATCACAAGTGCTAAAAAAACAGAATCCTTACTAGCCTTGGCAGTACATTGATGGTGACTTGGCAATACAGTTCTCTCTTTGGCGTACAAATGTTGCATTAACAATTGAAAACAGTGTATCTGGTCCTGCGTAACAGAGTGTACCTTCAAGGGTGGTTCATGGCACCCCCTGACGGCTGTGTGGCACCTATCTGCCTACCCTGGCACCCTGATCTGACTCCTCTCTTCATCCTGCCACACCTTAATGTTATGATTAAGATGCTGTTTAGGAGGCTTCCTTTGGATAGCCAAAACATAGCCATGGGTGCCTTGCTTCCCCCTCCTTCCTCCTTCCCAACGACTAGTTCAACTGGGTAATGTGGGGTCCTTTCTTCTCTCCCTCTCTCTCACCCTCTCCCTCTGTCCATGTCTGGGGCTTCAGACCTGTTGGGCTCTAGCCCACCCTACTTCAGTCAGGGCCCCTAGCCCACCTAGATTCAACTCCCTCCTAGGACTCCATCTGGAGGCCTCCATACCTCCTCCCACAGCTGACCCAGTCTACTGGATGTTACTAACAAATGAGCAGAGAAAAAGAAAGAAACACCAGATCCATATGGGGTTCACATATGCAGTCCTTGGTCTTTGGCGCATGCCCACTTTCCCAGCCACTCCCTGGCCCAACATAAACTGTCTTCAGACTTCTGAGTTTATTCCATCCTCCAGGTCCACTCCTGGGTTGACATAAACTGTTCTCAGTGCTTGTGCACTCACTCATTTATTCTCCCTCAATATGGATTCCACCTGGGCAGCAGCTCCCCTTGCTGGACTTGCATTGTCCCTGTGTCTCTGGAGGGCTCCATCATTATCCACTGCTGGATCCAGTCCACCATCCATTCCCCCTCTCTGCTCTGGAGGAAAGTTTATATCCCAGTCAGCCCCATCTCCTTGGTCAGCTGGCTGGGCTTCCTGTTCACATGGCCTAGGTGTTGTTAATCCGTCTTCATCTCTCACTGCCAGTCCTACAGCCAGCTGTTTGCAAGCTGGGCTCTGCAGGGGTGAGTCCATAGCCCAGTATCAGTCATCACCTCAGGAGTTTTTTGATCTCACTTGCAGGAGGCAGCTTGCTGCCTCTTGCTGGGTGCCTCTCTTGGCAGCTGGGATCTCTATCATTGTGGCTGCCTTGGCAAGGCTTTTTCCTGCTGCAGGAGATACCTTTCTCCTTTAGGATACCAAGGTTCTAACTTCAAAGGGACCTTGCTTATTTTTCTTCCCATGCCCTATTTTCTCCATAACAGGGTGAGGGCTCCCTGTTACACCATGCATACTAGGATTTATTAAATATGACATTTTACTTGGCAAATTTTTATCAAAGATGTGTTCCTGAATCACATGAATTCTCTCAGTTGTTGTTTTAGAGTAGCTACTTGTGAACAACTGCATCTATTATAGGAAATCTCGATAGTCTTGTTTTTTATTTCATCAAAGTAATGCTGCCAAGAACAAACTTTCACAAAAAACAGGCTCCTTGGTTGATTAGCAGGCAGCTAATCAGTGTAGATGATTTAAGAGTGCCATTACACTTTCTGACATAACTACACCCATTCTTCACTTTGGTATATAGCCCATGATTTTTTTTCAAATTTGAGAGATTGCAGTAGGCATTGATTTTTTGCTACTTTCTAAACATATTTTTTCTGTTCCATAGACAGAATTCTAAATCCTCATATCTGCATGTGAACACATCTAGGAGGCAATACACATGGAACAAATTAAAAACATGCCCATTTTCCTATTTCATATTGTTTTATGTTTTTGCTTGTCCCATAATTATGATGAATTATTTGCCATGGGTTGCAGGGGGGAGGATGGGGACTTGGTACTATTTATGGTAGAGATGAATTATGCAATGGGAATTGTGGTTGTGCAAGGAGCACTGACATTTTGGTAAGCTTTCTTCAGCTGTACCCTTCAGCACTACTGGAGTGCTACTGATTGACTTTGCCTGCTGAATTGTGTCCATTTTTGGGGCACTGTACTACATGAAAGAATTTGCAGGAGAGCTTCACAAATGATTAGAAATCTAGAAAACATGACTAAGGTGGAGATTTGATAACAGTCTTTAAATACCAAAAGGGTTGCTATAAACAGGAAGATGTCTGGTTTTCATTGGGCATGTCTACACAAGGTTTTATATTGCCATAGTGAGGACTACATCACCGTAGTGAGGAGCTATGTCCACGTAGCTCATTGCTATGGTGATGTAACATTGGTGGGGACAAACTGTGACACCAATGCTACTGCACAGTAGCATGGGAAAAAAAACCCTGTGTGGTGTTGGGACTGCACAGTTTACTGCAAGTACTAAATGACTGCGCAGTAACAACTGCTCAGTGTGGCATGTGTAGACGATCCCATTGTGCCATTAGGACAAAAAGAAATGGGCTTATACTTCAACGGAGGAATAAGGTTGGATATTGGGAAGAAATTTTTAAGTAGGAGGGTGGTTACATACTAGAACAGATTATTTTGGAAGATAGTGGAATCTCCATTCACAGGAAGTTTTTAAGAGCAGCTTAGGCAAAGACTTGTCTGGAATAATTTAGACCCATATGTCCTGGCTTCAGGGGATTGGACCGATGACCACATGAGATCCCTTCCAAACCTGTTTTTCTATACGAAAGCTACAGTTGAAAAGACTTGGCTGATTTTTTTTCATATCCTGTCTAGCATTACAGCCTTCTATAAGTTTGTGAGAATTTGGGGAGGGGTGATCTCAAGGTTTAAAATCTCTTTTCCATCCTTAATTATGATGAATGCGAATCAGTTTGGGGAGATAACTTGTCATTAACTGTGACAATTGATCTAATCTGTTTGTAAATAAAAGAACAGATTAACATCTTGCCCTTGTTTGAAAGGGCCCTCCAATGGCAGAAGCTGTAGTGTAGCCCTGGCCCCAGAGTGAGATGCATGGGTGGAAAGATAGATGACTACTATCAGCTACCACCCCTAATATGAAAAGCAGAGTGTTTGTCCTGGGAGCCTTCCTCCTGACGGGGGCAGGGGGAGCAATCTGCCACTTCAATCCCTTAGCCTGGGAGGTCTGCTGCCTCCTGGATGCCCATATCCAGGATATGGCTGGGAGGATCCCAAAATTTATCTGGCCCTTCAACCACTATCCCATGGTTCTTATCCGTGTGGGCATAAATGACATGTCTTGGAGTAATCCCAGATGGGTCATGAATGTCTACAGGGCTCTGGAAGCAGGGCTCCAGGGGGTTGGGGGCACAGGTGTTTTTTCCCTCAATCCTTCCAGTTATGGGTCATGGCCTGAGGAGGGTGAGACGAATTGAGGTAGTGAACAGAAGAAGCTGGGTGACAGTGACCAGAAGTTGATCACTTTCACTATCCATCATAAAGCTGGCAAATCAGTCAGCAATACAGTAGTCCTTGACTTTAAGAATGCCAACTTTCATAAACTCAGGCAGCTTGTTCTTGAGGCCCTGAGAGGCCATGATTTGCCAGGGAGGGCATTTCATAATGAGTGGTTGCTCCTTAAGGAAGCAATCCTAGAAGCGCAGGGGAAGTCCATCCCAACCCATAGGAAAGGTGGTAAATGGGCTCAGCAACCCCCTTGGCTCAACAGGGAACTCATGGAGACTTGCAAAGGATAGAAGACAGGAAACACCACTAAGAAGGAGTATTCTGCAGTGGTCCACACCTGTCGAGAGTGAACTAGGGAATCCAAGGCTGCAACTAAACTCAAACTGGCTACACAAGTCAAGGATAATAAAAATTCCTTCTTCAGATACTTGGGGAGTTGGAAGAAAAACAAGCGCAACATAGGGACACTAATAAATCAATTGGGGCAGCTGACAACCGACACCCAGGAAAAAGCCAGTTTGCTTACTGATTACTTGGCATCAGTTTTTCACCAGCCTGAAAGGACCACCCTGCCTAACATGATGCAAGATGACAAGGGTGAGGGTAAATAAATGCCCACCATTGGTGTAGATCTTCTGAGGGAGTGCCTTGAGAGGCTGGACACCCACAAAGAGGCTGGTCTGGATAGACTGCACCCAAGAGTGATAAAGAAACTGGCAGACATCGTAGCACAGCCACTGGCAAGGATATCTGAGAACTTGTGGCACTCGGGCAAAGTACCTGAAGATTGGAAACGTGCCAATGTGGTACCTATCTTCAAGGAAGGGAGGAAAGAAGGTCCAGGAAACTACAGGCCAATCAGTTTGACTTCAATCCCTGGGAAGATCTTGGAAAAAATTATCAAATAAACCATTCTTGACAGGCTAACAGAAGGCAATATTCTGAGGGATAGCCAACATGGGTTTGTTGTGGGTAGGTCTTGCCTGACCAATCTCATTTTCTTCTGTGACCAGATGACATATCACCTGGACAAAAGGGAAGAGGTTGATTATAATATACTTCAACTTTAAAAAAGTCTTTGACCTGGTGTCCCACGATGTTCTCATGAAAAAATTGGGCAACCGTGCCCTCAACTACACTACAGTCTGATGGCTGGGAAACTGGCTCCAAGGTTGGACCCAGACAGTAGTAATTGATGAAACTGAATCAAAATGGTAGTCGGTGACCAGTGGTGTCCCCAAAGGCTCCATTCTTGGATCTGTACCCTTTAATGTCTTCATAAATGATCTGGACACTGGTGTCAGAAGGGGACTGGCTGACCTCAGTAGGCTTGTAAGGTGGGTGGATGAAAACCTGATGGCATTCAATATGGAGAAATGTAAGGTGCTCCACCTCAGGGAAAAAAAAACCCACATCACACTTATAGGCTCAGCAGTGCTACACTCAGTAGCACCACAGCCAAAAGAGACTTGGGGTAAAGTGAACAAAACTCTGGCTTGCAGCTACTGATACATCTCAAGCAAGACCCAGGATGTCATCCTCCTACTGTACTCAGCTGGAGGGGCGCAGGGGAGCCTCCGCAGTGCACTCCCTGGTGGACCCAGAAGTGCTTCTAGTCCACTTCTGGGTCTGCTGCCAAGCATGCTGGGAAGCCCCTCACACACTCCTGTGGGATGCTCCATGTGCCCCAGCATTGCAGTGTTCACAAGCCCCTGCTACCTAGAGGTATGTAGAAAAAACATTTAAAGCTGTCTCTATGTCCAAATCTCCGAATCTTTCCAAATCTCTCATAATCAATTCTGAGGTTTCCGATTCAATTCGGAGAGATTAAAGGGTCCTCTGATTCAATTCATATTCAGAGAGTTGGCCACCAAATCAGGCTGAATGTCTGCCAGATCAAATCAGGGACCGAAGCTTCACACAGCCCTACTAATCAGGTATCAACAGAACACAGTGAATTCTTTAATGAGGAGATAAATCACTTTTACCAGGATATTAATTTTTTTGCACCTGTCTTGGCCCAAAACATGTGCATTGAAGAAGATACATAGCAGAGCTTTCATGAAGCTACAACCTCATCCCCTCCAGGTCTGAGCATCATAATAGGCTGAAGGAAACAAAGCAATTTAATTTGAGGGGAAAAAAAGATTCCAGGAGGTAGACTACCTATGTCTATTTGGATATTAAAAAGGGTGAATGAGAACTGGTAAAATGTATCTGAATTAGTTTTAGGGTCTGATTTTTTTTAAACCCATAAAGTATTCTTTGAATAAAAAACAATTCATTGTGGATTAGGATAAAATGAGCCAGAGAATGGGACTGCAAGAAAATAATTTGTTGCTACTCGCTATCTGGTCACATGGTTTGGATTAGTGAACATTAATAAAAAATGATATTGGGAATGGGATTTCTTTAAGCTATAAACATACGGTTTTACAATATTTAGGTGCAATGCTATAAATACACAATTACATGTTCAGTTGCTTGCTGTTTCAAATGTATAAAGAGCTCTAAAATTTTTATTTTTCCTTTCTCTATTTTTGGGAAAGGAAAGAATTCAATGAAACCATGTATCAGCTGTATTGAAATTACAAACATTGCCAATGAATGCTGCTACAGAGGAAAGTTGAAAATGAAAGTGTCGATATGAGACATCAAATGAAAGGAGTACCTGAAACTTAGAAACCCAAGTTTTGCTTGCAAACATAAACTGTTGAAAGATATCACTCTTAAAATTATGCTATTTACCTGTACAAGGAAGTTTTGATAGAAGCAGCAAACACTGGAATCATTAGTGCCTGATATTGTTCACAATGAAGTGAATGAGAACTTTGCCCAAAACATCAGTGGAAGTGGCTGTGTCCCAAACCTTAAATTGACTTCCTCATGAGAAGGGCCTTTAAAGTATATGAAACAGATAGAAAAAAGAAGAAAGTCCCTTCATTATATTTATGTGAGACTACATCAAGTCCATACTTTACTGTATTTATTCATACATATAGAGGTAGGAAGACCAATATAAAATTTAGCTACAGCTTTATTTAGGAATTATTACACATTACACATTATATAAGTTGTAATGTGATGAGCAGGGATCCTGGTTTTCTCTGATTTAAAAAAATCCCCAATTTTCCATTTTAAAAAAGTAACCCCAAATCCACATTTTTCCATAATTAAAATGAAACACCACTAATATGTAGATAATGGTGTTTTGTTTTAATCATGGAAAAATATGGATTTGGGGTTACTTTTTTTAAACTGAAAATTGGAGATTTTTTAAATCAAAGAATATCAGGATCCCTGGTGATGACGCTCTTTTGTAAATAGTTTTGCCCATTATTGTTGTAACTGGATGTGTATGAATTGGATCTTTATTCTAGAGTCATAGAATGAGATTCTCAGGAGATCATCTAGTCCAGTCTCAGGTCCAGAACATCTCTGTCTAAACTATCCCAGGAGAAAATTTGTTCACGCTGCACTTAAAAACTGCCAGTGATGGAGATTCCACAGCCACTGTAGATAATTTGTTCTAGTGCTTAATTGCCATCAAATTTGGGAAGGTTTTTTGAACAAACCTACATTTCCCTTCATGAGTTACAAAATAGTTACTTTATATAATGGTTGACTTATAAATTCACCCGTGTTCTATTTAATCTAACAGACTTAATCACAGGTGCTCAATTTATAGCCTGTTGGCCAAATCCAGCCCTCAGAGTCATGGCATCCAGCCCACAGGGATCTCCACAGGTCAGAAGCTTTGGAAGTGGGGGTGTGGTAGAAGCTCCATGCAGATGGCTCTAGCCCTGCCTAGGCCATTGCCATGTAGTGCAGCCAGGGCCAGACCCAACCCCCACACATCGGGATCAAACTGAGCTGTGCCCAATCCCCTCCTAACCCTGCATGTCTGAATTGTTGCCAGGATGCTCTGCCCTTGCCCCCTCCCACTCCTGCATGTCAGGATTGGGGCCAGGATGTTCCCCAGTCCCCTGCATGTCCAGATCAGTGCCACTCCACCCCCATCTCTGCCCTCTCACATCTGGATTGGGACTGGGCTATTCCCACACCCCCCTCCTGGGTGGACATACCAGGGTTTGGCTGCGCACACCCATGTGGAATCAGGCTCTGTGCACCAGATTGAACCCACCAGCTGGATCTAGCCCCTGAGTGGACCTGACACCAGGAACAAGATTGGGCACCATTGGACTAAATTAAAAGAAGAGTGAAATAAGCTGAATTAGAG
>NW_017729032.1:58427348-58428293 GCF_001723915.1 Gavialis gangeticus | reverse complement strand
ACATCTGGATTGGGGCTGGGCTATTCCCACACCCCCCTCCTGGGTGGACATACCAGGGTTTGGCTGCGCACACCCATGTGGAATCAGGCTCTGTGCACCAGATTGAACCCACCAGCTGGATCTAGCCCCTGAGTGGACCTGACACCAGGAACAAGATTGGGCACCATTGGACTAAATTAAAAGAAGAGTGAAATAAGCTGAATTAGAGCATAGCAACCCCTTTTCAGTACTCTGTAAGAGACTAAGGCCTCTGGCATACATTCATTAAATGGTGTCATGGGATCCATTCCCCAATCCCTATAATTATGCCTCCTGCCATGCCACATGTGCATGGCAGGGCATGCAAGTTTGGGATCAGCAATCATATCCCAAACATGCCACAACTACTTGGTAGTGCAGGGGAAGCAAAGGATCATGATCATCAGCTGATTGTTTGTTCCAGCCCCAGGACCACACCGCTGGAGATGCCACTGAATTTATGACCCAAATACCTTGTTCTGGGAAGACCCAACCCCTCAAACTGACCACAACCTCTCCATTTGATAATAGGTGAATTTTATTAATACACAGTGATAGGAGGTAAGAGTAGTGCAAACAGTTCTGTATCTACCAGTCCCAGGATTTACAGATGTCAGCAGCCTGGAGGTTGGAGGCTGAGCTCCCCCTAAGTGGGGTGGGTGAGATGGGCTGGTAGTGTGCCCTCTGTCCATGGTCACCTCAGATTCCCTTTTCAGGGACCCTTAACTGCTCTGAAATCCCTTCTTTTGTACTCTTTCCTCCTTTGATAATTCTTCATCTCTGGGCATCACTGTGGTTGTCATGTTCTGTCCTGTCAGGATGTTCCTTTGTTTCACAAAGGGCATGCTAGAAGGAATGAATAGGCTACAATTGGACCTAGACAGGTTACAGGGGTGGGTGGATGAGAATAGGGTGGGATTCAACACT
>NW_017729032.1:58419571-58426879 GCF_001723915.1 Gavialis gangeticus | reverse complement strand
GGCTCCTACCCTGGGGGTCTTTAAGGCAAGGCTAGATGAACACCTTGCTGGAGTCATTTGACCCCAGTACTCTTTCCTGCCATGGCAGTGGGTTGGACTTAATGATCTGCTCAGGTCCCTTCTGACCCTACTAACTATGAAACTATGAAACAAACCCATAATTCCATGATTAATTTGTTACCCCAATGCAATTTCTGTATAAATGACAGGCCTAGACCTGTTTGGCCACTTTGGGTGGATGCATCTGGAAGGTCAGCATTCATTCACACCTCATTCATGTCCAGTTCAGGTATCCATCGTAACTAATGGATGGCCATCCTCCACTCTGCTTTTGCAGAAGATGTAGTAATCCCTTTTGCTAACCACTTTGTTTGCAGGCTGCAAGGTCATCCAAACACCCTGCCCTTTGCCAAAAAAAAAATCCCTTTGTCACACCCAAATCCACCTCTGCTCTCTTTTCTCATGGCAAAACTCCACCTCAGCTTCCTCTTTCATAACATACAAGATACTTTGCCCTGCCATTGTTGTAAGTGAGGATAAGGAGCAACAGAGGAGCAAAGGGACAGCAGAGAAGAAATAGAAGAACATCATACTGCAATACAGTGTACACTATGGAGTCCCCTTAAATGGTAAGGGCTTGACAACCCCCATACCCCTTTTACCTACTCTCAATAAACCCCTGCATGTGTGATTTCCAAACAGCATCCACCCACATTTGGCTTGCCTTTCAAAGGGTGGATGCTGGTTTCTGGCTTCTGTGCCCAGGAGGAGAGGGTGCTACCTGCACTGCCATAGGGCAGGACAGAATTGCTTTTGTAACAGCATAGGTGAACAGGCTTGTCTTTGATTGTTATTTATATGCATTCAGCAGTAATCAATGTTTCTTCTTTTCTGCAGTCCAGGATGAGAAAGCAGTGCATATTCAGTGCTGAAGCCTGACTTACACAGGTAACTGGGGATGACAGCAACACATTCACTGATGAAATCTTACCTAAGGCAGTGAGGATGCTGACTTGGTTCCAGACATGGGAGATTGTTCAGAGCAAGACGACCATGTGGTAATGGTCTTCTTGACAACTCCTCATCTGAGCTTCATCCAGCTCAGATGAGGAGGATTTGGTGTCACAAGCAGATGTGATGCCATCACTTCCAGTGGGAAAGGGAAGAGGACCAGCTCAGGGCTGCCATGGAAGACCAAGGAGAGCTACAGTAGGATGTGGAGCAGAACCACTGCCACCATCCTCAGAAAACATTGCAGATGATCATACTTTCAGAGGAAGGAATGGCAGAGTGTGTGAGAAAAGACCACAATTAATACATCATCGGAGAACAGCCAAGGACATAGTCCATGATAGTGCTAGACCAACAAGCGAAAGTAATAAAGACCCAGTGGTGGTAATGTTCCACCTGTTTCTCTCATAAAATAATTCTGACTGTTATCATAAGAGAAACAAACAGAGAAACAGAAAGAAGATTCAGGGAGTGGAATGATAGGCATCCTGAAAATAGAAAAGCTGATATCCCAAACAAAATTCAAGCAAGTTGAAGAAGGGAAACTTTTTCATCCATTTTTGCTTTTGATGGGGAACTCACCCTAGTTTCCTATGTTCCAAAGAAGTCCAAAGTTGTGCTGTTGCTGTCAAGTATGCACTATGACCTGTCAGTGGGTGGAGAGCAAAGAAAGCTGGACATCATCCATGACTACAATAAAAACAAGGGTGGGGTGGATAACCATGACCACTTAGTCTGTATGACCACCTGCAAATGGAAAATCAACAGGTGGTCAATGACACTATTTTTCAGTATGCTGGATGTGGCTGCCATTGCCAGCCTCATCATTTGGCTAGGCCACAACGCAAACTGGAAGCAAAGATAGCTTTTTTTTTTTTGCACAAGCTTGGAGAGCAGTTGATTGACAGACAAATAAAACAAAGAATGATGGATATACATAATCTGTCTAAGTCCATCACGTCTGGTATGACTGCCCTAAAATACAAATTGCCACAACACACCCCAGTAGAACCTTCTGCAAGCATGAGTGGATGTTGTGCTTTTTGTCCAAACACAGATAACCACAAAACCCGGAAACAACACAAAGATTATAAGCGATTTGCTTGTGTGCACCACAGTACATCACTGTTGCTTTGTGAGGAATGCAATATTTAGTTGAAACAGTTAGGACATGTTTTTGGAAGTAATCATTAGTTTGAAAACAGTGTGAACTCCAGACTTAACAAATTGTTCATTCAATTTTGAAACTCTCAAAAAAGTTTAAATTTTGTTCATCATTCTAGTTAAATAATATTTTGGGTCCAAATGATCATAAATACTCTTTCAAACAATCTGTATGCTTAATAAATAGGTTTTGGTACATTTATACTGTTGTCACTGGTTCCATTTTGTTCATGCGGGTGGGGTAACAAGTTACTCATGAGATCAGCAATGTCAAATTGTGGGGTAACAAGTTACCCCATGAGAACAATAATGGTTATGGTTTCATGAGAATGGATGAGAGTTAAAAGTAGGTTTGCAAGAGGTACAGTTCCAGGAACTCATCCTTTCCCATACATACTAGATAACTATTCACTAATGAACACTAGAGTTGCAAATACCATCTTACTGTGAGGTAGGCATAAGCAGCACTGAGGTCTGACCTACCTACTGGTCCTCACTTTCATATTCATTACCACCTTATGACCTGGCTTAATAAAATAGCTCAATAACTATAAGCATAGCTATGTGACATTAAAATCTAAAATCTTAGAAGTTTGAGATAAAACAGAGAAAAAGAAGCAAACATAAAAGTATGAATCACCTATGTTAACGGTCAAAATTAAAAAGGCAAATTCCATTCCATATTTCATCTTTAAGTATTGAGGGTTGCCAGGGTGTATCCAGTATACATCCTCTACAGCCCAGTCTGGAAAGGGAAATGAATCTACCAACAACCATTTGAGCCTGGTTAGAATTCTTGTGAATAATTTAAGATCAGAGTATATTTTTCAAATAGCTGAATATAAGTTGATATGAAAAAAATTCTGTCACAAATCTTAACAGAAGAAGCCTGCTGGAAAGAGTTATAAGGTGTGAGGCTTAACAGCTATCAGGGAAGATTTGTTATTACATTTGGATAATGATGGCAACTCTCCTGCATGATTCATTTAGGTGGTTTTGAATTATTTTGCTGTATTTTTATAGCTTTAACATACTTTATTGACTTTTTAATGCATTATTTTGCAGGGCAACTTACCTGCTTAGTGGATAACAGAAAAAAATTGAGACACTGTAATATTAGGGGCAAGTGAGAAGGATGTGTATAGCTGAGTCATCCATATATTGCTGACATCACAGTCAAATCTACTTCCTTCAGAGTCTTTGTATTAATGTTAAACAAGGGGACAGAGTGGAATCCTGCAAGAAAAACACTCAGATGGGATAATAAGCTCTAACAAGCCTCCCTAGCATCTCTGAAATAACAAAAAAAGAACCATTCAAGAATCCTGACTACCCTTTCTAGGTCCTTCAGTTGAAACAACAGAACCTCATAGGCAGTGGTTTGAATAAGATTCAAAACATCAGAATACACACCCAATTAATATTTTATATCTCTGTGACTCCACAACAGTGGCAGGTAGACTAGCCCAGAGAGAGAGCACAGCATAACAATCAGGCCAAGTAAATTTATTATTCTAAGTAGGGACCCAAATTGGAAATAATCATAGTGCCTGTGGAGGCACACAAAGTTACAACATCTAAAGAAAAGGAGGAGGAACCTGCCAGCCCATCCACCACTTGCTAGCACCACTGCCACTGCCACTATACCAGCCTGAGCCCAGCCCCTGTGAAGGCCAGCTGGAGTGGCTCTGGAGCTCCCGTTGCACCTGGGACAGTGGGGACTATGGTAGCAGCAGGTTTGGGGCAGGGAGGGGCAATGAGAAGAGTGCCTCTGAGCAGGGAGGGGGTGGGGGGGATTCGTATCTGCTGTTCCCATACCCCACCTTGTAAAATCCTGGAGCCACTTCTGAGAGTACCCCATGTATGAACAATATATTGCAATATGTAATTAGGAGAGTGTATTAATTAATAAGACCAAGCCAGTATTTCTACCCTACTAGGAATTTTGACCTTGACTGAAAGTGGTAGGTTAATTGAGGACTCCAAACATTGTAAATGATCTGTCTCCACCACCTTGCCAAGAGTTGTATCACACAAAGAGAGTAGGATAACAGCAGGTCAACAAATTGCAGGACAGTAGGTCTTTACAACACTAAGCATCTTTAAGAACTGAGGATTAGATTCTCAGAGGGTATAATCTATATTGCTCCACTGGAGTTCATGAAACCCATTCAACTAATGCCAAGTGAACACCTGGCCCTAACGCAGTTCAGCTGGAGAATCCAGAAGACCTAAGGGAGGTTAGTACACCAGATTTCATGCCAATTTAAGTTTCAAATAGGATGTGTATGTAAGGTGAATAGGCATTTGAAAACGTTTGTACCTGAAGCCAGATAATGCCATAGCTAGTCTTCATCCCTTTCTTTGAGATAAACTGTGATCTACACAAGACATTTACTGTGGAATTGCCTAATGAGCTCCATAGTAAATGTCTCAGTCGTTGTGTTTACATGAAATGCTAACTGTACAGTAGCCTAATAATACTGCGCAGTAGCGTGTAGGGCAAAAGCCACACTAATACACTACTGCACAGTAGTATTAGGTTACCGTGCAATTAACTTCAGTTAAAAGCCATGAGCCAGTACTACTTCAAGGTAGTACTACATTGTACATTGGGTTTTCAAGTACAAAACTTAATGTGCAGTAACTACGGTGCATTAATGAATGGTAGATTGCACCCAGTGTCTACATGTGAAGTGCTATTTTATTTGAATGGAGTAAATTAATTAACTCCTCTGCAGTTTAGTCTTTAGCAGTCCCACACAGTTGAGGATGATTGTCTTATCTGTGAGTCCAGAGACAGCTGATGAGGCCTATCTGGGATTGACAGACTCTACTGCAGTTCAGACATGCGTTTCCATGTGGGGTGTGTGGTGTTGGAGTTTTTATTGGGTCTTCAACATGTTGTTTCTGATGCTCCAGCTTTTCCATCTCCTGTTGTTGTCAAGAGCTTTTAAAATACTGAGATCCCTGCATCAGACTCTTCCTCCATTTGAAGTGGTCCTGGGTGATAGTGTTCCATGAGTTGATATCAATGTTGCATTTTTAAAAGTTGGCCTTGAGGAACATCCTCTTGAGTGTACATGTTTGCTGAGCCAAGAGAATACATATTGCTTTCAGAGTCTGGAGTTGGACGTCTAGATGACATAACTGGCCCAACAAAGTTAACATCAGATCATCATCTCAATACTCATGGTGTTTGCTTGCAGAAGGATGCTAACTTTGGTGCATCTGTTTTCCTACTGGATTAAGAGGAACTTCCATAGGCAGCATTGACGGTACTTCTCCAACAACTTTAGATACCTCCTGTATGTTGTCCATGTCACAGCTCCATACAGCAAGGTAGAGGATCATGGCTGCTTGATAAACCATGAGTTTGGTTTTGGAAGTGATGTTGTGATCTTCGAACATCCAATTTCTTCAGTCACCCAAAGGCTACACTTGCACATTTGAGGTGATCTTGGATTTCTTCATCGATGTCAGTCTTCTGTGAGAGATGGCTTCTGAGGTACAGGAAATAATGTTCTCCTAAGTCTCACCATGGATCTGAATTACCATATCTGGGGACTGTTCATTAAGAGCTTGTTGGTACAGCTTTTAGATATTATGCATCAATCACATTGTCTTGTATGCCTTGGTAAAGACATCAATGATTGACTAAAGATCTGCTTCCAAGTGGGCATACATTACAGTATCATCAGTGTACTGGAGGTCAATGATTCAGGTTGGGGTGGCCTTGGTTTTGGCTCAGAGTCAGCTGAGGTTAAAACTTGGCCGTCCTTTCAGTAGTTTAGCTCCACTCCAAGTGGAAGTTTTTTGGTGGTCTGACGTAGCATTGCAGCAAAAAGTATTGAAAAGGGTGTTGGAGCAATAACACAGCTTTGTTTACCTCCCATTTTAATGTTAGAAGGATGTGAGATATATCCATTACCGAGAACTACCACTCACATACCATCATGGAGCAAACAGAGAATAGTGAAAAATTTCAGTGGGCATCCATGCTTCAGAAGGATCCTCCACAATACTTCTCAATTGACAGTGTCAAAAGCTTTTATGAGGTCAGAGCATTCCATGTAGAAAGGCTTATGTTGTTCCTGGCCTTCCTCCAGCAGCTGGCAAGCTGTGAAGATCACATCAATTGTGCCTCTTGATGTCCTAAACCCACACTGAGATTCTGGGAGGAGTTCTTCAGCAAGTGGAAGGAGACAGTTTAGGAGAGTTCTCAAAATGATATTTCCTGTGGTGGACAGCAAGGCAATCCCTCTGTAGTTTCCATGGTTGGACTTGTATCCTTTCTTGAAGATTGTTACAATCATGGCATCCCTGAGGTCATCTGGGATTTCTTCATCATTCCAGATCCTTAAGATGAGGGCATGTAGCTGTGATGTGAGCTCCTGTTCCTACTGCTTGAAGTTTTCCAGAGGGATTCCATCTGCTCCAGATGCTTTGTCATTCTTCATTTGCTTGATGGCCTTCCTCACCTCATCAAGGGTTGGATGGATTCTGAGATTATCTGTGACTGGGTGTTATGGGATGGAGCTGAGAACAGTCTCATCAACATCAGAGTCTCAACTGAAAATGTCTTTAAAATACTAATTCCAACAAGCATTGATGGCTCCTCTTTCTTTGATCAGGTCTCCTCCATCCTCAGTTTTCAAGGGGGTTGGTCCCAGAGTGCCCAGGCCATAGATGGCTTGGTAGCACCAAAGAAACCATGTATATCATAAGTGTCAGCAAGATGTTGAATCTATTTAGCCTTGTCTTCCCACCATTTGTTCTTTGTATTGTGGTTCCTCCTTTGGACCTCTGCCTTGGCTTTTTGGAGATTCAATTTGTTTTGCTTGGAGTTGGTGTCATAGTTTCATAGTTTCATAGACTTAGAGTCGGAAGGGACCTAGTAGATCTTCTAGCCCGACCCCCCGCCAGGGCGGGAGAACAACAAAACCCCAAATCAAGAAACAGGACTCAAATGAGTCCAGCCAGGTAGGCATCCAGCCTCTTCTTAAAGACCCCCAGGGTAGGGGCCAGCACCACTTCCCTTGGAAGTTGGTTCCAGCTCCTAGCCACCCTAACTGTGAAGTAGTTTTTGCGGATGTCCAATCTATACCTCCTCTCCATCAACTTGTGCCCATT
>NW_017729032.1:58412999-58418763 GCF_001723915.1 Gavialis gangeticus | reverse complement strand
CCCTGAGCATCATTTCTGATGCCGGCCCATCACAAATGTGCTCCTTGATGATCTTCTCAAAGAGTTTCCCCAGGATTGAGGTAAGACTGACGGGCCTATAGTTTCCCGGGTCCTCCCTCTTCCCCTTCTTGAAGATGGGGACCACATTTTACCAAGCACAAAAGGACTTGTGCTTCTGATTGATCAACTCTTGATCTCCTGGTCATTCTCATTAAACCAGTCTTAATGTTTCCTGTTATAGGATCCAAGTGTCTCTTCACAGGCGCTGATGATAGTGGCCTTGAGGGTACCCAACAAGCTTCTGACATTTTCTCTTTGTTGTTGACTGGAATTCACCAGTTTTTTTTTATTGAGACACTGGTGGAAGAAATCTCACTTGCTTGGGTCCTCGAGTCCTTCAATATTGATCTTCTGTGAGCGTTGCTTCTGTTGCAGCCATCATTTGGGAGCCAGTTTGAGTGACATAACTGTTAGACCCTGACTCCATGCGGCACTCAATGACTAGGGAGATGATGATCCAATTGCCCATGGATCCTGTTACTCATTAGCCAGAGCAAGCAGGGACCAAACACCAGCACACATTGCTTGCAACAGCTTTATTCAGAATGGAGACAGCTTTGGACTAGCTCCCCAAAAAGCAACAAACTGGGGACCTGCCTTAAATGTTAGGTCTTGTCACATTTTATACAACTTGGTTCATACTTGATAACATTCACTTCACCCTCATTCCTCCTTTGGTTCCACCCATTTCTCCTCCCATCTCAAACTCCACCTCTGTTTACTTTTTGCTTCCTTAGCATGGTATTACCTATACATTTTATTCATTTACATGCCTCTCTGCTAAGAGCGCATGCAAAAGACTTTAACCTTGGTCTTTTCCTGGTCAATTGTGGTTTCTCGCTAGTTCTTTCTAGTTTTCTTGATGCCTTCAGCACCATCTCCAAGGCTGTACTTCTGCTTTATCTCCTGACAATAGCTGGTGGGCTGCATCCTATTTTTATCCAACACATAATGCACATTGCCCCTTGTTCTTTTGTCAAGAATCCACTTACTTAAGCATTAGCAAAGTCAGTTGCTTTTAATATATCATCCAGCCTTGTGACCAGCAACTTTTGCTGAGACAGAGGAAAAAGACTTCATTTAGCTGCACGCCCAGTACTTCCCAAAATCCATATTGTTACCCTAACAATAACCAAGAAGACGAGTCAATGATTAGTGCAGTAATCAGCTCCTAGTATAGCTCAGGTGATGCCTACATCTTTGTGATCCTGGCCATGGATGATGACATAGTCAGTCAGTACCAATGCTTAGATCATGGGTGTTGCCATGATGTATTGAGCCTGTTTTTATGGTGGAACAGGGAGTTGGTGATGGTGAATCCATGTTCTGTGCATTTGGTCAAATGGAGGATACCACTGGAGTTGACCTTGCCTACTCCTTCCTTGCCAGTGGTTCCATTGCAGAGGCACTGAAATTACCATGAAGAATAAGTCTGTCTGCCTCTATAATGTAAGAAAGGACTTGGTCAAGGTTGGAGTAGAATTCCTCTGTTTCATCAGCAACATCAAGAATTGGGGCATATGCATGGATGACAGTGGCCTATTGCATCCCTTCCAGTTTAAGAAGGAGACTCATGAGGTACTCATTAATTCCAGTAGGGAACTCATTGAGTTGGTTTATGAGTTCATTCTTAATGGCAAAACCAACTCTATGAAGCTGGCGTTCTCCTTCCTATTTACCATTCCAGAAGAAGGTGTAGCCACCTCCACTTTCTTTGAGCTGCCCATCTCCCACCTGCTGGCTCTCGCTCAGTGCAGCTGCACCAATGTTTTGTCACCTAAGTTCTTGGGCCACAACTGTAGTGCAGTGCTCTGGGCACTACTAGGGTTGTTCATGAGGGTCCTGATGTTCCAGGTCCCAAAAATGATGGAGCATCTTCACTGGTGCTTTTGACTTCATTAAAGGTGAGCCCACTGAACACAGTTCTCCAGTCAGGAAGAAATACAGAATGCTGTATTTGACAGGCTATGTTTAGGGCACCTTTTCTAGCCCTCTCCCCATGTAGGGTGAACAGAGTGGATCCTGACGATGGCTGCTCAGTTACAGTTACAGCTGTAACAAATGACACTGTTGTCTCATCCAGGTGCTAAAAGGCCTACTTGTAACTATTGCCTTCTTTCCAGTTCATGACTAGCAGTTTCCAGACCTCACAATCCTGCTCCCATTGCTATTAGTTGGTTGTCATGGGGCTTGAGGAATGTGCTGAAAAAGCTGTTTTCATGGAGGACACCTGTGTGTGGAGAAGCTTCTGGACATCAACTTTCACATGGGTCTTGACAGAATGGGACCTTGATCCAATGGTAAGGAGACTAAGACAACTGGGGATCTTGTTCCACTGCAGCCTTCATCTGTCTTCCCATCTGTTAAGATGTTAACATCTCCTTCCACCTGCTCTGCCATTGAGGAGTTGTACACCTATGGATGGAGGCTGAGCAGGTTTATTATAGTGATGACCTGTACTCACCATGTCACAGCACTGTCAAAGGATATATATAGCTTTTTAGGAGGGAAAGCAGTGCCATCTATTGTCCTCACCACATTCTGGTGGTGCCGCCACTGCTTAGTCTGTGGCTGGTTATTTATCAGAGTTACCCCTGCTTATTTCACAGCTCACCATCCCTGACGGTCATTTCAGTATCCACCACCTGTGGATGTTCTGGGTAGCAGTACAGCTCTGCCCCACAGCATAGGTTAGTATTTGTAAATACAAGTACTATCCTATGGCAGAGTTTTTTACTCCACAGCAGTGCACATGTAGATGCTGATGGAGCTGGCTGGGGCATAAGGGTACTATGGTGAGGTGGCTTCCTGCCAGCTAGCCCTGAAATGAAGCACCCTTGTGTACCAGTCATCCCCTCCGTAGCACGTTGAGCCAGGTCGGAGCAGCTGGCAAGCTGACCCTCCTGGACACCCTGCCAGCTTGGGCTGTTCTGACCTGGCTCAATGTGCTGCAGTCCCAGGTTCATGTTCAAACCAGAGTTTATTGCTGTACCTTAATTGCATATGTAGCCATACCCTGAACTAAACTACTGGAAATTTAATTTCAATACAATTCCAATATATAATGCTATTTGCAAATGGCATCTAAATAACAGCTAATAAGAAACTATGACAATAGCACATCACAGGTAACTTTAAAATATTCCATTTTTATTGTTGCTTCTGCTTTATATAGGTAGACTTAATTCATGACCTGAAGTTTCAAATGGAATTTCTATAACTGGACTTTTAACACATAGTCAGCATAGTGTTTGTATCATTTGTCTCACTTGTCTTATTTATTAAATTGTACTAAAAGTTTTGGAAAAGTAAAATACAAGTATAAATTAGACAAATGCAAGTGCTATAAATACATCTAATGGTAGCTGTGTTAGATTATCTTCTTGCTGCACCCTTTAATAAATTACCATAAATATTTCACTTTATGCTTTCCTTTTACCAGGCCTGAACTGGGTTAAAATCCTCTGTCAGAAAACAGACATTGTGTTGACTATTTATCTTCACATTTCTGTCTTTTTTGAGACTATCTTTATCCCCATCATGTACAAGCATGTAGACACACACAGACTTTCTTTCATAGCATTTATCATTAACTGTGTGTGTCCGGTTTTAGAAATTCCATTTGAAACTTAAGGTCATGAACTAAGTCTGGCAATAACATGTAGGCACAACATTAAAAATGGAATATTTTAAAGTTATTAGTGATGTGCTACTGATGGCATGCTCCCTCTCTTTGAAGTAAGTATATTGTTTGTAATCACATTTTCTAAAAATTGGTAGTTCTAGCAGGAAATTCCTTTCTGGTCTATGTTTTAGTGATCTGACATGTGAAGTCAACAATGAAAATTCAATGATATTGAAAATAGTGTAGATGGTCCATTCCTGTTCTATTACATTAGTGGATCAGTTTATCTGACCTTAAACCCTATATTCAAGCCTGTATGAAACAGGCTTTATGTAAGTGATTAAGTTACTTTATGAATTATAGATCTGTTTTGAATTAAGTAGAAATAATTTGGTTAAGAATAATGATGTATTGCTATGATTTCAGAGAATACTGGAAGGATATTATAGTTTTAGTCTAACCCATAGAGGCATTATTATTGTCATAATGCTTCCATTGAAGTCAATGGCAAATCTCCAGTTTACATCAAATGAGGTCAAGTTCCAGCTTAGTATGGAAATTACCTGAATATCCAAGGCGTATTCATTAAGTTTTGATTCACAGATATTGAGAACAAAACCAAAAATCTTTTAAATACAATTTGTATAATATTAGTATCTAATTAAAACACTTTTTTAAAATGCTACCTTTCAGCAAAGCTAGAAGCATACTTGAGAGCAGTAATTCCCTTTACCTTATTACATTGTCCCGGTGTTAATTATCCTGTATTTTATTAAAGGGAACAGCAGTTCCTCAACTATCTCCTCAGTGAAAATATGCTTGCTAGTATCAGAAGGTGATCCACAAGCAAGCAAATCCTTAAAATTCATTAAATCACTTGTACATAAACCTAAATCATTATAAAAAGACCACAGCAGAGGAAAAACAGTCCAAAACAAATTGAAGACATCTAACACAATCATTATAGCCCCGATATCTTGATCTTCAGGATAAGAAAATAAAT
This sequence comes from Gavialis gangeticus, assembly GCF_001723915.1. NCBI lineage: Eukaryota > Metazoa > Chordata > Crocodylia > Gavialidae > Gavialis > Gavialis gangeticus. Next base: position 58,414,075 of record NW_017729032.1, on the reverse strand, counting down.
TTCTTCTGCATTAAAAAAAAATCTAGTGAAAAATAATTTATTTCAGAAGGAAGGCAATGTGTGGAAAGCACTTTCCAATCTTACTCATGGGGTAGGGTTACGTTCTTCATGGGTGACTGGTGCCTCCTGAATCTGGGGGGGGGCACCCAATCACTGAGTGGGTGGAGTCCCCCATTCCCTAGCGGCCAGTCACTGAGCAGGGAGGGGGCTTCCCCAGCAGCTGATCGCTGAGCCCAGAAATGCTGGCAGCAAAACCAGAAGTGCCACCATGGGACCGACACGCCATCCCCCGTCGGTATGCCACTGCAGGGGGGGCATGTCAAGCACCTGCTGATGCTGTCAGTGGCATTGGCACCAGAGACAGCCCTTTCAGAGGGGCACGTGCTCCCCCTGTAAGTCACCTATGAAGTTCTTTTAAGTTAAATTTCTCCGTCTAGGAATTTCTAACTTGAGTGGCTAAAGTTGTTCTCCTAAGTCAATAATTAAATACCTATTGGTTTTCATAAATTCTGAGTCCTTGCAGGTCCTGTTGACCCTAGTGGGGTTTGTGGATCATTAGCATTTCTGAAATTAATGCATGGTATATATGTTGCATGGTACAACAAACATATGAAAAAGATATGCAATAGCAGATTCTGACCTCTCACCAGTGGGCATGCCTACACATGCGCTTTAATGCATGGTAGCCTATTTTACTAAGCATTAAAGCATCATGTAAAAACCTGTGTGATTACACTAATGTACAGTAAAATAGGCTACCGCACATTAAGCATCACTTAAAAATTTTGTACATTTTTACTGTGCATTAAGGCAGCCTAATGTGTATTTCTTTAGTACCTCAGGGTGCCTATACGTGAGCACAGAGGATGCTCTGACACACTGTAATTACAGTGCATTGGAGTAGACTCAGTTAATCATGTCTACTGGAGTGTTGCAATTATTGTGCTCCAGCAGCTTCCTATGTCTCATGTATCAGTGTCCCCATGCTTCAAAATGGCAGTGGGGGTTCTTGAACTAAAGTTCCTTAACCGCCCCACTGCTGTTTGATGAGCTTTAGTTCAAGCCCCCCCCCCCCC
>NW_017729032.1:58405625-58412911 GCF_001723915.1 Gavialis gangeticus | reverse complement strand
CCCCCCCCCCCCCATTTTGAACCACGGGGACACTGATACACAAGATGATGCAGTGCTTTAATTACAGTGTCACTCTTCCCACTCCTGGAGCACATTTAAAGGTGCTCTCACATTGGAGGTTCTCAATTTAATGTACATTAGAAAAAGTGCCTTAATGCACTTGTAGACGTGCCCAGTTTTATACTGAAATTAGTTACAGTGGAACTTCTAATTTATGCTAAACTGAGAGAACACTCCAATTTGATTTTATTTTAATAAGGTTATTTATTGCTCTCCTCTGGGCTCCACACATTTTGGTTTCTTCCAGTATGTTCAAAGAGCTGACACTTAAAATGAAGGGCTCATTCTGTGGCTTCAGTTGCATAATCTACTTTGTGACTTTTATCCCTTACATTCTTATCTTTTGCATTAGAGCCAAGTCCTTCATCCTCTGTTGCATATCCTCTTCATATGTCTCCTTTCATCATCTCCTGCTGCCATTGTCTGGCTTTGAGTGTAACAAATTTGGGTAAGGAATGGTTTCTTCTGTAACTGTTGGTTCAGCATTGAGCACAGCCCTTAAGAAATGAGAGAAAACAGTTCCTACATTAGATTCAACAGTAAGTGTAAGATGTCATATATTATGATAATTAAGAGGAAAAACAATGACCATGTAAGGATGAAGGATTTTGGAAAGAGCTAATCAACTGGAATAAAAATTGAAACCATATTGAAATATATTTCAGGGTATAATTTTATTCCAAACTTTATACCTAAATCGCCTTTTATACCTAAATCCCCTTCTTCAACTTGTGGAAATTGTTAGAGGATCTCTGTTAGGATCTCGTCCAGAGAGATCTAAAACCACCTGTAGTAAGAGCAGAATAGAACTTGCACAAATGTCAAAAAAGCACATAAGACTTATATCTACAGATTACAATATTAGGAAGAATAAATTAATGAATAAATTATTAATTGATAGATGACAAAATATTTAATCCAAGGTGGAGTAGGTTTATTTCCTTTGGGGCACTCTGCAAAGGACATCTTTTTTTCTGCTATGCAGGGTAGGTTTTATGGGTGTTGATCTTGGTCATTGGTCTTAGCTCACTGAGGAAATTGACTTAAATAATTTCAGAGCTATCGGCTAACCTTTCTGAGAACTTGTAGATATCAGACAAGTCCCTGAATGACTGAAAAAGGGCAAATATAGTGTCAATCTTTAAGAAGGGGAGAAAAGAGAATCTGGTAAACTATGGATGAGGAAAGATCATGGAGCAGATCTTCAAGGATCCATAGAGAGACACCTGAGAGAGAACAAGTTGAGAGGCAGCACATGAAGGGAAGTGATTCTCCCCCTCTATGTGGCACTGGTGAGGTCACATGTGGAGTACTGTGTCCATTTTTGGCCCCCCCACTACAGAAAGGATGTGGTCAAATTGGAAAGTCTAGGAGAGGGTAACAAAAATGGTGAGGGGACTGAGGAACATGACTTCTGAGGAGGGGCTGAGGGAACTGGGCTTATTTAGAAGAAAAGACTGAGGATGGTTTAATAGAAGTTGTCAACTACCTGAAGGGTGGTTCCAAAGAGGATTGAGCTAGACTGTTCTCAGTGGTGGCACATGACAGAACAAGGAACAATGGTCTCAAGTTGCAAGAAGAGAGGTTTAGGTTAGGAATTAGGAAAAACTCTCTCACTAGGAGAGTAGTAAAGCACTGGAACAGGTAACTCAGAGAGGTTGTGGGATCTCCATCCGTGGAGGTTAAGACCCAGCTAGAAAAAAGTCTTAGCTGGGATGATCTTGTTCGGGATGGTCCTCCTTTAAACAGGGGGTTGGACTAGATGACCTCCTGAGGTCCCTTGCAAACCTTAATTTTCTGTGATTCTATGATACTGCTTGGAATTATTTTTAATAATAATTTAAAATTTGTTGTGTTAATTTTAATTGCAGATGTCATTAGACCAGCTTTACTAGATGTTTTTGAGCTTGCAGGTCTTATTAAGAATTAAATGCATTAAAGGTTTCTTGTAATGGTATATTATCTTTGTAGGTTGTAAGAGCAACCAGAAGTTGATCACCTGCAGTAGGGGTTGGCAACCTATAGCCCATGAGCTGGATCAGCCTTCATATTCTGGCTCAGAGCCATTTTTCTTTGGTGGTGTTTGGCAGCAGAGAGCTTCAGCAGTGGTCACTCTGCCCCTGCTGCTCCAGATATAAGTAGCTAGCACCTGCTTTCCTGCCTGTGACCCAAGCTGAGTCATTCTGACTTGCAATCTGAAAACCACTGTCCTACATTATAGTTAACGGAGTCCTCTGTTACATATGTCATCTCTGGCCTCATGTGATACTTTCCTGAAAAATCGCCAAAGATCCAGAATGCATCATCCTCAGGCAGTACTAAACTGGGATTTTTTGGGCATATCTGCACAATTATGCAAAATGTTAGGGAAGGCTACTCATTGGTCTTTCACCTTCAGGTATGCTCATGAGAATTATGCTTTCTTAGAGGCAGACATAGAATTCAAGCAAGTGAATGGGGCATATTTTCATGGCAGTCTTTCCTTCTTGGTACAGTTGGAGGCCTCTGATATGCACCAGTTTTCCCACTAAAAGGTACTAGTAAATATTTATAATATACATTTCAATCTTTTAAATCTTCACGGTTAATTTGCCATGAAGGTAACTTGTACACAGATTGTAGAAGTCCAATGATACCTTTCAGCACTGTGGTGAAATCACTAAAACATGACCACTACAAAATATGTTACATATCATGCACTAGTGAGGTGCATGAAACTGTGTAGTGGTTGTAGGTTTGTTGTATGGTGCATTGCTTTTGACATTTTAGAAGCAGAGAGGAGACTTCTAAAACATATCTGTGCAAGGGACAGATATTTTTAAAAACGCACCCAACATGAACAATATAATTTGTAAAAGAACAAAAAGAAATCAGATCCATTTGTGTAAATAGAGCCCCACATAATACTTTACTGTTCCACAAAAGTTAGCATGTTGTGATTTACTGACTAGCTCTTGCTAAACTGTTTACATTTACTTACTCCAGACTTTTCATCTTTTGTATCTCTATCAGTTGAAGATACAGTACATTGTTTATTCAGAACATAGTACTTAATTTAAATATTTATAACATAAAATCCAAGCGTCCCATGAAAGATAATCCTGTCAGATTATGTCTAGGTCACTTTGCTGCTTTAAGTTATAATTTATGATTTAGACCCACATATGAAGTGTATGAAATACTGTGATCAGATGCAATGTGATTACAGGGAAAGAATTACCATAGTTCCTGAGGGACTTTGGGCTTTCTAAGAAATGGTGGAAATTGTTCAGCATGGGTTAGCATCATGGTGCTTTTTAAAGGAATATTTTTTTTTATATTGGCAGGATGAAATATTCCTTTTATAGATAATGAACTCCTGATAAAAATATTATTTAATAAATAACATTGGGATTTTCAAAGGCACTGTGCATTAGTACATATTCTCTCTTAAATGGGTCTTTTACCACTCAATTTGAGTGCTGAGTTAAACCAAACTTTTGAACAGCCAACCCAAAGGCCATGTTTAGGCTACAAATAAATTTACAATAGTGAGCCTTAGCACTCTCACTCAGGTTGTAAGACTCTGAGCATGCTTCCATCCTAGCCAGAAGCTTTTTAGCCCTTCCCAAGAAGCACCAGAGACTAGCTAATTGGCAGATTACTAAGTATTATTAACTACCCTGTCCTCTGTACTGTGTAGCTGTGCCTACACTGCTTTCAGCCAGTGTTATCTGTTTAGGAAGTTCTTCAGACAAACTAGAGGTTAAAATGCTCCCACAATGTAGCATGGTCAACCTGGATAAGGCTTTGGGCAGCAAATCAAGAGATCAAGAGACTGTTACATCTAGTCTTTGTATACCAAGGTTAAGCAATTTAGGTTGCCTATACATGTACTTGTTGGCATGCTAATTACAATGCTGCAGTGTCGCCACAGTGTCACGTGTATTAAGCTCCCATGCATTCTAAAATGTCTGTGGGGTGCTTTAACTAAACCTCATTAAATAAGGTTTAGATAAAATGTCCCACGGCCATTTTTAAACATGTGGGGGCTGAATACACATGACACTGTGTTGTTTTAATTAGGGCAGCTTCCCAGGATCCTCTTCAATTAAAATGCCCCTCCACCTCTAAGCACGTGTATGCACAGCCTTAATTTTCAAGTTGGAAGTAAGTGGGGACTGTAGGTGCTCAGCCTTTCTGGAAATCAGTTATTAGGTCTATCAACTTAGGCACCTAACTTGAGAGACCTATGGTTGAACATGTTGACCTTAGTTTCTTAAATGTAAGCCTGAGTCGGATGATACCTATTTCTGTAAAATGCTTGGAGATTTCTTCATGATTAGGACTTCGATAGTTACAGGATATTAGAAGATTTATACCTTGTTTGGGAGCTGAGCTTGTAAGAAGTTATTCTTTAGTTACATTGCAAGAGCAGTGGAAGAGTACAGAGCAGCCATGCACCCACTAGCCATGGGTATTGCTTAGCTACAGTGTTATGACTTACACTAACACAGCACAGATGGAAATGGAGTTATGTACCTGCAGAGCCAAAGTGTGGACACTCTAGCATCCATTATACAAAGGTAATAGAACTGCAAACTGTGCATACATGCCAAAAATGGCAATTACATAGCTTGGTAACTGCCATTTATGTACCTATAGTGAAGTACGATACTTCACTAGAAGTCATAGTTTCATAGTTTCTAGGGTCAAAAAGGACCTGAACAGATCATCAAGTCCGACCTTCTGCCCTGGGCAGGAATGAGTGCTGGGATCATAATACCCCAGATATCTATCCAACATCCTCTTGAAGACCCTCAAGGTAGGGGAGAGTACCACCTCCCTTGGGAGTCCATTACAGAGCCTGGAAGCCCTAACCATAAAGTAATGCCTCCTGATATCAAGCCTGAACCTGCTCTCAATTAATTTGTGGCTGTTATTCCTTGTTATCCCAGGTGGTACCCGGGGGAACAGAGCTTCACCTATTTTCTGCTGTTCCCCCCTGGTGATTTTATAGATGGTCACCAGATCTCCTCTCAGTCTTCTCTTATGGAGGCTAAATAGATTCAGGCCCTTTAGTCTATCTTCATAAGGCCTGGCCTGCTGCCTCTTGACCATGTGAGTGGCCCCCCTCTGGACCCTCTCAAGGTTAGCCACATCCCTCCTGAAATGCGGTGCTCAGAACTGGATGCAGTACTCCAACTGCAGCCTGACCAGCACTGCATAGAGGGGAAGGATCACCTCCCTGAATCTGCTTGTGATGCACCGGTAGCTGCACAACAAGGTACGGTTAACCTTACTGACCACTTCCTTGCATTGACAGCTCATGTCCATTCTGGAGTCAACCATGACTCCAAGATCCCTTTCAGCCACTGTGTTGTTGAGAAGGGTGTTCCCCAACCTATAGGTATGTTGCAGGTTCCTTCACCCTAGATGCACTGCACTTGTCTGCATTGAATTCCATTCTATTCTTATCCATCCACCTCTGTAACCTGTCTAGATCTAGTTGGATTTTGTTCCTCTCCTCCAGTGTGCCCACTTCTCCCTGCATCTTTGTGTCATCAGCAAATTTGGACAGCATGCTTTCCACGCCCACCTCCAAGTCACTGATAAAGATGTTGAATAGCACAGGCCCAAGGACCGAGCCCTGGGGAACTCCACTGCCCACATCCCTCCAAGTTGAAAATGACCCATCCACCACCACTCTCTGGGTGTGACCATTGAGTCAATTTGCCACCCATATGACTGTGTAGGCATCAATGCTGCAGTCACCTGGGGGTTTTTTTATATGAGAATGGAATAAGAAACAAAGGCCTTCTTGAAGTCCAGGTAGATGACATCCACCTCAACGTCCACATCCAAGGACTTTGTGACCTGGTTGTGAAAGGAAACAAGGTTACTCAGACAGAATCTGCCCACAATGAACCTGTGTCAGTTGCCCCTGAGCATTACCTCCCTTGCTGGGCCCCTGCAGATGTGTTCCTTGATAATTTTCTCAAAGGTCTTCCCAAGGACCTAGGTGAGACTAACTGGCCTATAGTTACCCAGGTCCTCCTTTCTCCCCTTCTTGTAAATGGGGACCACATTGGCCCTTTTCCAGTCCTCTGGCACCTGGCCAGAGCACCACGAGTGCTCATACAGCCGTGCCAGGGGCCCTGGTATGACCTCTGCCAATTCCCTCAGTACCCTCAGATGAAGAGCATCCAGACCTGCTGATTATACACATCCAGCCCCTCCAAGAGTTTCCTAACTAAATTGTCCCTGACCCTAGTTATGGTGTCGTGTCCCCTGAGCCTGTTCATAATCCTAGTGGGGGAGTTGTCCCAGTCCCTGCTCAGAAATATGGAGACAAAGAACTCGTTGAAGAGATCATCTTTTTTCTTTGCTGCAATCATCAGATTGCCAAACCTGTCCTGTAGGGGCCCCATGTTACCTGGTGCCTTCTTCTTACTCTCTATGTATTTGAAAAAGGACTTTTTGTTATCCTTAATTCTGGCCACCACCCTAGTTCCATCTCTGCCTTGGCCTTCCTAACCACCTCCCTGCAAACACGAGCAACAAAGGTGTAATCTTCCTTGGTGATTGCCCCTTGCTTCCACTGATTGTATGCCACCTTTTTTTGCCCTCAGGTCCTCCTGGATGCCTTTACTGACCACCCGTTCTGGACTCCCATCTCACTGAAGCTCCAAGTCCCCAATGTCTCTCATAACAATCTCCTTAGCTCATTGAAGTCAGCCCTCCTGAAGTCAAGGACTTTTGCCTTACTGCTTGCTTTTACCACCCTTACCAGATAGTAAATTCCAGCAGATGATGGTCACTAATGCCTAGGTAGTCGAGCACCCACAGATCCCTCACCAGGTTATCTTCTGCGGCAAGGACTAAGTCCAGCAAGACATTTCCTCTGGCAGGATTATGTACCTCCTGAGTTAGGTGGAGGTCCTGTATGCAGACTAAAAACCTATGTGAGCGTTCAGACCTGGCTGACTGATCCTCCCAGCAGATGTCTGGGTAGTTTAGGTCACCTATGACAACCACATCCCTTGTCTTACAGCCTTTGTGAGCTGACCTGAAAATTCCAGGTCCATCTCATCCCCCTGGTGAGGCGGTCTGTAGTAGACACCCACTATTAAGTCCCTTTCCCCATGACCCCCTTACATTCTAACCCAGAGTGCCTCAGTTTGCCCCTCTTCTGAACCCATCCTGATCATTGAGGACATGTACTGCTCATTAACATAAAGTGCTAC
>NW_017729032.1:58400342-58400625 GCF_001723915.1 Gavialis gangeticus | reverse complement strand
TGAGTCAATTTGCCACCCATATGACTGTGTAGGCATCAATGCTGCAGTCACCTGGGGGTTTTTTTATATGAGAATGGAATAAGAAACAAAGGCCTTCTTGAAGTCCAGGTAGATGACATCCACCTCAACGTCCACATCCAAGGACTTTGTGACCTGGTTGTGAAAGGAAACAAGGTTACTCAGACAGAATCTGCCCACAATGAACCTGTGTCAGTTGCCCCTGAGCATTACCTCCCTTGCTGGGCCCCTGCAGATGTGTTCCTTGATAATTTTCTCAAAGGTC
>NW_017729032.1:58395040-58395342 GCF_001723915.1 Gavialis gangeticus | reverse complement strand
TTTTCCTAGCTAACAGGAGGGCAAGTTCTTCCTGCTTATTCCCCATACTTCTAGCATTTGTATAGAGGCAGTTGAGACCTCCTATGGGTGTTCATGATGCCCTCTTCTTCCCAAGCTTGCCCAAGCTCTTGTCCCTTACCTTGGTTGTTCCTGCTCGCATCACCTGGCTTGATGTTGAAGTGTCCTCCTGCACCTCTGCATCCCCATCCCCCAACAAATCTAGTTTTAAGTTTGCCATACAAGAGCAGCCAACCTGGAAGAGAAAACATACTTACCTTTCGGGGAGAGATGTAGCCTGTCCC
>NW_017729032.1:58388650-58390040 GCF_001723915.1 Gavialis gangeticus | reverse complement strand
TGATTATACACATCCAGCCCCTCCAAGAGTTTCCTAACTAAATTGTCCCTGACCCTAGTTATGGTGTCGTGTCCCCTGAGCCTGTTCATAATCCTAGTGGGGGAGTTGTCCCAGTCCCTGCTCAGAAATATGGAGACAAAGAACTCGTTGAAGAGATCAGCTTTTTCCTTTGCTTCAGTCACCAGATTGCCACGCCTGTCCTGTACCTTGAGAAGCAGTCAGCTTAATAGATTTACACTGCACAATGCCTGCATTTATAAAACATTAAATAACATTTAAGTTGTTTTATTGTTAATGACATCCACAAAAGAGCCCATCCATTTGTAAGTGACTGTACAGTACCCACTCCCATTGTTCAATATCTAATTCTTTCTTCTCCCATGACATCAGTGGGATTATTTAGGATTATAGAAAAGTTGGGCAGGAAGGGACCTCATGAAGTCATTTTGTCCAGGCCCATGTTTAAAGCAAGATCATCCCTGACTAAACCATCTCACTCAAATGTTTGCCTAACCTGAAAACTTCCAGGGATTGAAAGTCCATAATGTCTCAGTCGCATGTTCCATTGCTTGACTACCCACAAAATCAGAAAGTTCCTCCAAATCCCTTTATTGTTTCTTAAGTCCCATACTTATTGCACCTCAGATCTTTCCTGGGCTTTACTGTTTTTCCCCGTGTGCCCATGTGATGCTTTTCTATAGTTTTAAAACCAAGTTTCCAATTTTCCACTTAAAAGTGCTCACCACTTTTATGGCTGGGCCCCTGGTTCTAATTTTTGTACCTAAGCATTGGTATAGAAGTGTCCTCATTTCAAAGGTACCAAAGCCCTGTGGAACCACAGTGGATCACAAGACCACAGTGGTCAACATAATTCAGTATACTATTCCTAACAGGCTTGTACTAATTGCTTCAAAGGAAGGTACAAGAAACAACAATGTAGACAATTATACAATAACTTGTTTAAAAGAGGGGTTCTTTCTTAATCCTTGTTAATTAGTGGTTTGTTTAAGCATAATGGCTGAGATTCCTTATTATTTCTCTCATGTAACTCTTGATGTTCTCATTATCTATTTCAACAAATCTGGCTATTTGAGTCTCACTTGTACTCAGTATTTGTGATACTAGTTGCATATAATTTAGATGATGGGAGAAGGAGAGATTAAGTCATTTGATAGGACAGGGATAGCCAACCTGTGGCATGTGTGCGACAAGTGGTATGAGCCGCTTGTGTGTGTAGCACATAGCAGATCAGGGAGGGAACAAGCAGTACAGCAGGGGATGGGGAACAGAAAGCAGAGCAACAGATCAGGCAGGGATCAGAATGGCCCTCAGGGATGGTGCGGGACTAATTTGTGGCATACCTGCCAAAAAAGTCCTGCCCCCCCCCCCC
>NW_017729032.1:58378028-58383650 GCF_001723915.1 Gavialis gangeticus | reverse complement strand
CAACCAGGTCTGGGTTTTTCCTAGCTAACAGGAGGGCAAGTTCTTCCTGCTTATTCCCCATACTTCTAGCATTTGTATAGAGGCAGTTGAGACCTCCTATGGGTGTTCATGATGCCCTCTTCTTCCCAAGCTTGCCCAAGCTCTTGTCCCTTACCTTGGTTGTTCCTGCTCGCATCACCTGGCTTGATGTTGAAGTGTCCTCCTGCACCTCTGCATCCCCATCCCCCAACAAATCTAGTTTTAAGTTTGCCATACAAGAGCAGCCAACCTGGAAGAGAAAACATACTTACCTTTCGGGGAGAGATGTAGCCTGTCCCATCCTAGCATGTCTCCTGCATGGAAGTGTGAGTCATGGTTAAAGAATCCTAAGCCCACCCAGTATCACCAGCTGCAAAGCTGCCAGTTGACCTCTCCAATGCAGGCTTCATGGTGCCATCCATGTCTGCTCACCAGAAGAACAGATAAGAAAACCACCTGTGCTCCTGTCTCCCTAAGCTTGGCCCCGAGAGCCTTGTAGTCTCTCATGGCACGGTCCACATGGATGAGGATCAAGGGGTATTGATCAGAGGGCTGGATGAGGTCCGGGATCATCACCATGACATCCCAAATCTAAGTTCTGGGCAGGAAGCAAACCTCACCTGCCTCCTCGTCCAGTGCTGCCAGAGTCTCATAGCAGTTCCCCAGTTGTACGGGGGGGGGGCGTGAATTCATGCTGTAGCAGCATGAATAGCCCAATGGCTCCACTGGTTAAGAGAATTCCAAATAAAAGGCACAATCCCTGGCAATAATAGCAGACAAAAGTTGAGGATTAAGGTATAAGGAAGCCAATTTGTTACATGTATAGTGATTTTATTTAACTAAATGTCTCCAATTAAGGAGCGGGATTATATATATATATATATATATATATATATATATATATATATGATAAGAAGCTTGACTGAATAAGTAGGTAAAGGAGAGCTATGAAAACTGTGAAAGTTAATTACAAGCAAGATAGCTTTATAAAATATGCACAAATATTTTACTTATTAAAACATTTTCCATTAGAACTGAAACAATTTTAAAATAACTTATTTATTTATGGTACTTTCTCACATTTGCATTTTACTAAGTTTGGGTTATGAAAAAACTTCATTAATTCTATTTTTTGTTCAAAATGTTAAAATTATATCATTTGTTGGCATGTCACCATTGTATTCTGAATGCAAACAGGACACAAAGTATTAGAGGCCCATAGGGAAACATTGTTTTCACTGGAATTAAAAAGAAAAGAAAGAGAGAAATAATCTTCTGCCCCATATTTAGGGCCTAATTATTTACAAGTGTCTTATATTCAGGATTGCTACTTTTATTTAAAATTCCATTTAGATAGCACACAGAAATTCTAACTAGGATTTATAAATTGGTTAACCCAAAACTTTAGGAAATTAAAATGGTGAAATGTAGAGAAAGAAAGTCTTATCCTTAATTTTGGACTGGTTGCTTCTCAGCCTTTTGGCTAAGGTCAAGTAAAATCTCAAGCAATGAAATCTTAAAGAAAAGCCATTTCTCACTTCTCCCATCACCTAGAAAAGCTATAAAGATGGTCCTCCTGCAATTCTTCAGCCCACAGGTGTTAACAGCCCTCTCACCTTGTTAATGGCCTTAATGTTTTGCTAATTAAAATATCCTTTCTTCTGCAATTCTGAAGTCTGTTAACTGCTCCTGGTGTCTTGAAACTTGAATTTACTGTCATTTGTAAAGATGGGATATGGGCACTTTTGAAATTTTGAATCCCTGTTCTTAGTCTGAAAATGTTATCTAATTGCATGTAGGCTGATTGCTTAAGATCTGAGATACCAAAGACTCTTGAGGTCCAATTCTAAACTCATATCTTTTTGTGAATTACATAAAAGGTTAAAAATTAAATAACCACTTCCTTCACATTCTTTGAAATCAGCTATTAAGATATGAAATAATGTGTTTTCCTATCTAAGATTCTTAATGACAAATAATGTATTATATTTTTTCTACTTTCTTCCTTCCTTTCTCTCATTACTCTTATCTGGAATAATCACAATAAATCACTCTTTGCAGTGTTTTTCACAGTCCACCACTACTTAGCATTCAATCACACTAGCTTATAAAAATCATGGACATTTCTTAAAGAGATACTGTTATACAGTTGGCAATTATTTATGACAAATGAATGTTAAATATTCATATTTAATTCTAATATTGTAATTATCTTTCAATTACAGGTGCCCTTTTGTTTATCTCATGCTGTCATGCGTAAGCAACAAACCTGATGAAATGAATGAACTACTGAATCCTGATAAAATATAAATGCAAATTTAAACAATAAGAAATGAAGTTTTTTTATATAGCATTCCATAATTGATCATGATAATGTATGTAAAAAATGCATGATGAAACTTAAAATACATTTCTCAAAATTAGTCATCAATCTTCTATGCAAAATAAATTCCATGACAGTATATATTACAAATATTATAACCATGGAAAGAATTGGTTGAATTTTTATGCATTAGGTTGAAATATTTTACTTGTAATGAGATTTTAGAAGGGTCAGGTCAACCTCACTCCCTACAGTTCTGCATTAAAATACACTGGATTCTCTTAAGTTTGCATATCTGATTCTCTTGCTGTTTGTATATCTAATCAGGCTTTGTCTTTGCTATATACTAATGAAATTAAAAAACCTATGGCACTTTTTGTAACTATAGAGTCCTTGTTTTTCTTTATATTTCCACTCCACTATATAATGTTCCAGGTGACTTTTGTTCCTCTAGCTACATTTCACTATGTATGTTAAGTGATGAGGTACTTAAGTAGAATACTTGGGGAGGAGGTCAATCTCATCTATTTTGTACACAAGTGGCTAGAACTTGCCATGCCTTGAAAACTTCTGATTGGGTTAATGTTGTAGATTCTAAGGTCATGTGTGTATGAAACAAGAGGCGTGTGTTCACAACCCTTTAAAGTGGGCTAAATGCTTTTGCACCACTTTAATTGTATCGGTGTTTGCATGCTTCAGCGACATATTGCACATGAATTCCAGCCGCTGTAGGAAATTTGGTGGCATAAGGCACCTTAAATGACTTGGGGAACAGCAAACTAAAACTCTTTTGAGGAGGTTTAGTTTGCTACCCCTACAGCTGCTAAGTGAAGCACTGGGCTCTGTGCGGCTCTGTGGCTCTGTAGGAAGCCCTGCAAACAGCTTGGCAGCAGCCAGGGAAAACAGGATCCACCCAAGAAAAGTGGCAAGCCTGATCTCCACTCCCTGAGCCTGCCTGCCTGCCTGAGCTGCACAGAGGCCGAGTGCTTCCCTCTGTGGCTGTGGTGGCCCTGGGACCAGCTGAGCCAGGTGCCTGTGGGCAGATGTTACCTGCAGGGGGGGGGCTGCCACCACAGAAGGAAGCACCAGCTCCCCCCTGCAGTCCAGAGACTGCTTTGCCTATCGGTAGCTCACCTTCCCCTCTCCACTGGAGAGGCAGGTAAGTGTGGGGTATGCACATGACACGGGGATTTAATCAGCCCTAAACTGAAGTGTCTTTTATAAAACCCACCGCTTCAATTTAGGACCCCCATTTTGTCTACACACACCCTAAGATGGAGTATATTTGGGAGTGTTAGAGTGATGTTGTAGCTGTGCTGGTCCAACTGTGTGAGGGGCAGGGAATTTTGGGGCTGATATCTTTTATTAAATCATCTGTATATCTGGGATAAAGTTAGACAAGATTTTGAATACAAAGCATTCTTCTTCAGCTCTTGCTCCAATAAAAGATATCACCCTAAAAAATCCTTGCCTCTCACAAAGATAATTTGCACATCTTGGTGCAGATTCCAGTTATAGAGAACAAACATCTAGTGAGGCAATTCTACTTATCATTTTGTATACTAAAGGATCTAATCACATAATGGAAAAACACGTGTTTATTTTCAATCAAATATTGTTCTTGATTATGTGCTATTTAAATATTTTGCTCACTGTAGCAAGAACTCAGAATAAAACAGGACAAGAGTATATCAGAACAGGAAAAAATCAACATAAATACACAATAAACAAAGCCTATTTATACCCCCCAAAAGTGGATAGTCTGGAAAATACGTGTCATTGTAAAAGAAAAAAAATTGCTATTTTTTATCAATGTATTATATCAACTACTAGTACTCATTTGAACATCACTGTAAGACATGTAAATGGAAGTCCTCGTTATAAAACATTGTTGAAAAAGAATTTGCAATAAAGTAGTATTTTAAAAAAATTTTATATGTACGGTATCTGTAGATGCTTATAAGTAGTTTGAATGACATGGTACTGAGGAAAATACATTGTTATCCTCCTAATAAAAGTTTAAAATGTAAAAACCGCATCATTATATTACAAAGCAAAAATACTAAATAATGAACTTGACAATAAGCCACAGCCCTAAAATGACAATCTAGTTGCAAAGAATAAAATTACTGTAAGAATTAACTGTCAAAATATAAATGCAAGAATTAGATCTGTAGTAATTCTTTGTACTGGAGCATAAAGGCATGCATAATTAAGGAAAATCTGCTCTCAAACTAGGGTATGCATTTTTTTCACATACTATTCATACAGACCAAACTTTTCATTAGCTTTCTCATGCAGCCTTATTCATAGTGAGCAATTTATATTTACCCCACCAAATCAAGCAGGAAAAGATACAAACACTTGTACTGTTTGTTCATTCCATCTCAGAAGTTGCTAAGTAGTTTCTATAAAGGCATGAGATTATTTCTTTTCACTTATGCATTTGAAAAACTTCCAACTCTTAAGTGCAATATCAAAATTCAGTTATTTTAATGTTTATTGAAAATAAGGTTGATATTTCCACTATATAGCTTTCATTAGCTAGATCTTCCATGGACCAAAAGGCCTAGAAAAAACAGGATATGGACAGACAAAACAATTACACTGATTTAAAAAGGGTTGTGGAAAGGTAGGATGTGCAGTAACTGTTTAATTTGTCTACTCTACCCAGCAGTAAGCAGAAGGTGAGCAGTGCAGGGTGTTCTTGAATGAAACAAGTACTAAATTACTGTGGTTTAGCTTGAGGAACAGAGCAGATGTATGAAATCATTTACAACAGATCACTTTGATATAGAATCATAGGGCGTGTCCAGACGAGCATGCACATGCCTGTTGCCTCACCTCAAACCACTTTGAAGTGGGGTATCAGGCATGTGCAGGGAATGAAAAAATGTTCCCTCCGCTGCATGTTTGCAGCACAGGGAGAAAATTAGATCCCTGGATATCCAGGGGTCTAAAAAAAACACTCCGCAATACAGCAGAGCAAGGCACGGTTCAACACTGTGCCTGGAACCAGTCCTCCAAAAAAGACTCTCTGGTTTTGGCCAGAGCATCTCTTTTGTGTTTCTGCTGCCCCCAGCACTGTCCAAGGTTAGTTGGGGGGGAGGGGGTTCATGGGTGTTGGGAGGGTAAGAGGTGGCAGGGGGATGTGGAGGGGGTTTGCAGAGTGGTGGGGGAGATGTCCCTGGAGCTGCAGGGGTGGAGGGGTGAGGACCTGGCCCAGATCCCCAAGGCTCACTAGTCTGGCTTTGCACTGGAGCAGGTCACACAGCTCCAGG
>NW_017729032.1:58362281-58367895 GCF_001723915.1 Gavialis gangeticus | reverse complement strand
GAGGTGCGCACAGGAGCTGCGCGTCCCAGAGCCCTGTGACCTGCTTTGGTGCAAGGCCAGACTAGCAAGCCACA
This sequence comes from Gavialis gangeticus, assembly GCF_001723915.1. Classification (NCBI taxonomy): domain Eukaryota; kingdom Metazoa; phylum Chordata; order Crocodylia; family Gavialidae; genus Gavialis; species Gavialis gangeticus. Next base: position 58,367,821 of record NW_017729032.1, on the reverse strand, counting down.
TGGGGCTGGTCCAGGTCTTCATCCCCCCCACAGGCACAGGGCAGAGGTGGGAGCCGGCCCTGGGGTCCGCCCCATGCTGACAGGAGCCAGCACAGCATGTGGTTCGCGCATGCCACACTGCGTCCTGCCACAGCCAGGCTCTTCCTATAGCAGCAGGACCTGGTCCGGCATACAGAGACTGCATGGATCTGAGCCGGGTCCTGTTGGCCCTGGTGCTGCTTGTGCTGCCTGGCAGCCAGGTGGCATGAGTAGCCCCAAGGCTGGCAGGACCCCGCTCGGCTCTGCATGGTCTCCACACGCAGGGCCAGGCCGGGGAACATGAGCTGCCTGGGGCCCGCAGGACCCAGCTCGGGTCTGCGCAGTCTCTACACACAGGGCTAGGCTGGGGAACACGAGCTGCCTGGGGCCGGCAGGACGCAGCTTGGCTCCACACGGTCACGGCATGCCGGGTCAGGTCCTGCTGCTATAGGAAGGGCCTGGCCACAGCAGGACCCGGCATGGCACATGGGAACCACATGCTGCTCTGGCTCCTGTAAGCATGGGCCAGGCCCCAGGGCTGGCTCCCACCTCTGCCCCATGCCTGTGGGGGGGTGAGGACCTGGGCCAGCCCCATGTGGCTCACTAGTATGGCCTTGCACCGGAGTGGGTCACAGGGCTCTGCAAGGTGAGGATCCTGTGCGCATCTCCCAGAGCTGTGCAACCAGCTGCAATGCAAAGCCAGACTAGTGAGCCTCAGGGATATGGGCCCAGCCTGGCTGGGATGCAGAGGGGACCCAGGACCTGGCTGGGCCTGGCACTTGGTTCCCGCATGCTGCACTGGGTCTTGCTGCCAAAAGGTCAGCCCGGCTGGGCAGCAAGAGCAACCCCATGGTGGGCAGAACCAGGCTGGGCTTGGCGCATGGCCCCCCCCACTGCTGCTATTAAAGGTTAGTTATGGGCCCTGGGCAGGAAGGCTGGGGCCCTGTGGGGGATAGGGGCTGTGGCCCTCCAGGGTGGAGCTGGGACCCGGGGTAGGGGGAGGGCTTCAGGGTGCCTGGGACCCTTGGCGGGGGCTGGGACCCTGTGAGGGATAGGGGCTGTGGCCCTCCAGGGGGGAGCTGGGACCCTGGGTGGGGGGGTATTCCATGTTCTGGGGGGGGGCTGCACCCTGTGGGGGTGAGGAGACCCACCCCTCCTGAGCAGCCCCCACACAAGGTCCACCATACCCACAGTGCCCCCAGCAATTGCCCCACTCCTACCCACAGACCAACCCACTTTCCTCCACATCCACCCACACCCCTTCCCACCACCTTTCTGCAAACACCACATCCCCCCATCACACACCCATCATGTGTGAAGAAAACCAAAAGCACAGAGCAACACATACAGGTGTTTAGAATTTATTTTTTCATGATGACAGAGACACTGGTAGGCTTCCAAATTACTTTAACATTGTAAATGTACCAATAAAGCATTACCCAACTTATCACTGTCTCTCTCTCTCTCTCTAGATCTATGTGTGTATGTGTGTGTGTAGAGTGGGTTTTTTTTGTTTTAAATGTGGAAGAACATGGATTGGGGGGTATTTTAAAAAATGAATTTGGGATGCTACTGCAGCAGTCCAGCTGGCACAAGGGGTAGTGTCCCCAGGTATCAATTGGTTGGGCCTCAGAAGCTCCAGAGAGCAAGTAGCCCCGAGTTGCTTGCCAGGGCAGCTTTTTGTATGGATGGGGCCAGGACAAGGCAGCTTTTTATACTGCTTCGGACAGTACAGGTTCTGGCCCAGGCTCTAGCTCCCCCTGGCTGTAGATCCTGGAGGAGCCAGGCAGGGTTATTTTTCCCCAAGTGGCACAATTTGCTCCACATCAAAGTGGATGTCTGAGCACATGCACTGAGGCAAAAAGCCCCGACTCAAATTTGCACTGCTTTTATTTAAGCTGCTGCAAGCGCACATGCTTGCATGTGTGGATGTGCCCATGGAATCATAGGGCTGGAAGGGACTCCAAAGGATCATTGGGTCCAGCCCCCTGCATGAGCAGGAAAGACATCTGGGGACAGGTGACCCCAGCCAGGTAACCATCTAGTCTTCTCTTGAAGACCTTTAGGGTAGATGATTGCACCACCTCTAAGGGAGCTTGTTCCATAGTCTGGACACCCTAGTTGTAAAAAAGTTTCTCCTAATGTTCAGCCTGGAACTATCTTCCAGGGAGTTTGTAACCATTGTTTCTAGCTGTCCCCCAGAGCGCCCTGGTGAACAGTTGTTCACAAAGCCCCTGATGTACACCTCTGATATAGCGGTAAGTCACAATCAGGTCCCCTCTCAGCCTTCTTTTCTTTAGACTGAAGAGTCTGAGATACCTCGGCCTCTCCTCCCATGGCTTGCCATGCAAGTCCCTGATCATGTGGGTGGCCCTTCTCTGGACTTTAGCATGTCCTTGTTGAAGTGTAAGTCTCTGTCCTTTTTCAACTTGGTATAATTGTTTCATCTATTTACGACCAGAATACCACTTTTAAAGAGAATATATTTGAAACAAACTGAAATACACATGAAAGGTAAAAATAATTATGTTGGTTTCAAGTTACTTGTGGGTAGACAGAGTGGTCTAAAGGATTGGACACAAGACTTGGAGCCTCAGAACCTTACTGTCTTGAGGTAATGTCCTGTTTTTCTTCTCAGTTTCCTCTCCCACCTTTTGCCTTCTCTATCTACTTATGTTGTAACTTCTTCAGGGCAGGGACTGTCTTCCACTGAGTTTAGAGTGCCAATGGTAGAAGGGGATCTGATTTCATTTGTTCACTAGTCTAATCCAAATGATCATACTTGGACCCAGGCAGGAAATGTTTTTAAATTTATTACTCTGGTTCACTCACATTACTTCACTCTTTGTTTATTAGCTCCACATGGAAGGGAGGGCTAAGATTTAGAAGCTTGATAGAAGAGGTTTATTTTTAGCAATAGCAGAATCCAGACCCTAAAAGCTGATTTAATGGTAAGATGAAGAATACATGGTGATGTCCAGTCACTTCAAGGAACTAATTAAAATTATCTTATAACTTTATGGCTGTGAGCTGAGGTACAGAATATGCTCACATGAATGAGATTCTTACCCTGTGTGCTTTGCATGCTGGTTCTTGGGACATGGCAAGTTGTCTGCTGGTACTTGAAACCATACAGGCTGTAGGAGGGAGTTAATGGGAAATGAAGCTGACTGACAAACTGCACATGCTGCTTCAGGTAGTGTGAATAATTGGTTCTCACTGTGCTTCTAACTGACCAAGCCAAATATGTGAAATAAAAAAGGTTGGTGTGCGTACTTATCCTCAGGGTTTGATCTGAGACAGAGGATACTGAGGGAGTATTCCAATTCTCAAGACTTTCAGTTGTTTCATTGCTGTGGAAGTGATGTTTCATAGAACAAAGCAAAATGCGAGGTCCAGGATGCAAAGAAAATAATTGCTAGATAATTGCTAGGAAACACTTCTGGTCCACTTCCTAGTCCACTGGAGAGCATGCAGGAGGGGCAACCCCCCCCACTCAGTAACTGGTGCCTCCTGGGTCTAGGGGGACACTCAGGGTCTCCCTGTGGCCGATCTTCAATCTGGGGGAACGGGGGAGGCTCTCAGTGCGCTCCCTGGCAGACCCAGAAGTGGGCCGAATATACTTCTGATCCATTTCTGGGTTCACTGCCTAACATGCTGGAGACCCCCATGCTCCTGTGGGTCGCTCCATGTGCCCCAGCACTGCAGCGATCATAAGCCATGTTGCTGCCTCAAGGTATGTAGAAAATAACTTTTAAAGCTGTGCCTATTTCCTAATCGCTGATTCACTGAATCAGCATTGAATCTTCAAATTCAGATTCGGCCAAATTGAATCAGGGACAGTGATCTGAACAACGGATTGAATCACTGTACCCGATTTGGGCTCAATCTGAATCCTAATCGAATAGGACCCATTCTGCACAGCCCTAATGCTTACCTGTGCACAGTCAAGTTTGGAAATATTAGTTATGTGAAACATGCCCTTCATGTCATCTTTTACTGAAAAGAAATAATGCCCCTTAGAGCAATGGTGTTCAAACTTTCTAGAAGGTTGGCTGGATGAGTGGAATGCAGGCCATCCACAGGCTCAATCTGGTGCATGAGGCCATATCTGTGGGTTGGATTTGGCATGCAGTCCAATCCCATGTGCTAGATCTGACCCTGCACAGTTGAGTCCAGCTGTTGGCTAGTAGTGCATGCCAGGTCCAGGGGACAAACTGATCTGCACTTAAGCCAATCTGTAATGCAAATTCAGGTTATCCAACCTGTGACGCTCCCCAGATGTTCAAAAATGACTCCAAGATCCCTTTCTGCCTCTGCGCTCTCAAGAAGGGGGTTTCCCATCTTATAAGTGTGCTGCTGGTTACTACTGCCCAAGTGCAGCATCCTGCACTTATCAGTATTGAAATGCATCCTGTTTTTGTTAGCCCACCCCTGTAACCTATCCAGGTCTTGCTGCAGTCTTTCCCTCCCTACTAGTGTGCTCACCTCACCCCAAATTTTGGAATCATCAGCAAATTTAAACAGGTTGCTTTTCACCCCATCGTCCAAATCGCTGATAAAGAAATTGAACAGCCCGGGCCCAAGGACTGAGCATGGGGGACTCCACTGCCCACTTCTCCCCAGGCCAAATATGACCTGTCCACCACCACCCTCTGAGTATGACCCTTCAGCCAATATGCAATCCATCAAATCCATATGAACCATTTAGAGTATTTTCTAGATATTTTTATTAAAAGCAAAAGATCTAACTAACATAAAAAATGAAAAGGGAGCTGCCATTCCCCTTTACTTTCTTCTGGGAGACATGGAAAATGCTCCAAGTGCTCAGACACTGTAAATACCCTAAGCTCCTCCAGCTCACAGACCACTATCCCATGCTTCTTATTCATGTGGGCACCAATGACATGGCTCAGAGCACTCCCAGCTGGGTCATGAGGCACTACAGGGATTTGGGAGTGGGGCTAAAGGGTCTGGGGGCAGAGGTGGTGTTCTCTTTGATCCTCCCAGCCTCGGGGTATGGGCTGAGGAGGGAGAGGAGGATCCATGTAGTTAATCAAAGAATGCGGTGCTGGTGTCATAGGCTTTGGCTTCCAAGACCACAGCCCATTCTTTCGTGAGAGAGGCAGCGAGCTGCTGGGAAGAGATGGCCTTCACCTCTCTCCCCTGGTGAGGATGCTCTTCTCAGCCACACTGGCTGACCTGCTCCACAGGGCTTTAAACTAAGCCTGCTGGGGGATGGAGGGACTACCGCCACTGCTGGCCTGCTGAGCAACCCTTGCAAAGCCAGCAGGCCAAGGCACTTAAGGGAGCCCACCCCTACCTCAGCCCTGGTACAATCTGTGGGCAAGGCAAGAGCCTCCAAGGGGACACTTGCCTGCCTGTACACAAATGCCAGGAGCTTGGGGAATGCAAATAATTATGATGTCATAGGGATAACGGAGACCTGGTGGGACTCCACCCATGACTGGACCACGGGTAAAGATGGCTATACCCTGTACAGGAGGGATTCTGTAGATAAA
>NW_017729032.1:58354542-58355778 GCF_001723915.1 Gavialis gangeticus | reverse complement strand
TCTGAGGTCCCTTCCAGCCCTAATGTCTATGAAATGTATGGAATCTATGAAAACCTCAGTCAGAAGACTAAGATCAGTCAGGATCTCTGTCTAATGGACAGGACTAGAAGAAGCAGGCTGGGTCCTGTCCATGGGGCACACAGGAACTTCAGTACTGAAAGTCCTGTGAAGTGTGCCACAGAGAATAAAATGGCTTCAGGCTTTTATAGCCCACAGCTGCAGCTAGAAGCTACTACAGAGACAGCCCAGGCCTGTGGGAGGAGGGCTTCCATCCAGAAGCCCTGGGGCTGTGCTCCAGCCAGAACCCTAGTAGCTGGGCAGATGTAGCACTAAAGTCCCTGCGTTAATGTGTATGAATACATCCACACATGTTAATGCATTTTAACTAAACGTGCCTAAATTTGATACTTGCTTTATGCAGGTATTCTATTTAGGCAGGATTAGTCTAAATTCACCATTTTGAAGGCACAGTAAGGGTATGCACATGTAGACATGAGCCCTTTATACACCTTAAATTGGGCTAATGTAAATTAAATGTGCACATGTAGACACACCTTGTCTGTAAGAAGTTGCCATGACTTGGGATGCTAGGATGAGAGAATGTGTTTTCACCAATATAAGGCATATGAATAAAGTCTCAAAGAACTAAGATTATTTAGTCTAGAAAAAGATCAGAGAGTCATCAAGCCCACTCTTTTCCCCTCCCAATACTTCAAATACCTTGAGTGATTATAAAGAGGATGGAAAAGGTGCCTATTATTTGTGTCTGCAGGAGGAAGAACAGGAGCAGTGGTCTAAGGCTGCAGCAAGGGTAACTTAGATTGGATATTAGGACATTTTTTCTCACTGTGAGGATGGTTAAACATTGGAGGAGGCTAACAAGAAAAGTGGTGAAATCTCCATCCTTGGAAGTCTATAGGAGCAGGTTGGACAGACACTTGACTAGGGAGTTTAGTCGAGCATAATCCTGCCTTGAGCAGAAGATTGGGTTAGACCTTCTAAGGTCCTTTCTAACCCTGTTTATCTATTGTTGGCTACAAAGGACTAACTCACGGGGTAGTAAATTCCAATGTATTGTACAGGACATGGAGTTAACCATGAAGGGTACTGGTCACCTTAACACACACTGACACACACATACACATGCACATACAACTTCTGCAGAGCACCGAGGTGCTGGGGTCTGCTATCAATGGCCAGTCGAAGCTTTCTCCAAGGCGATGTCTTCTCCAGAAG
>NW_017729032.1:58345239-58349542 GCF_001723915.1 Gavialis gangeticus | reverse complement strand
TACACATGCACATACAACTTCTGCAGAGCACCGAGGTGCTGGGGTCTGCTATCAATGGCCAGTCGAAGCTTTCTCCAAGGCGATGTCTTCTCCAGAAGGGGGTCACTGGCTTGTCCTTCTGGTTGGTAGGTCAGGTGCTGATCAGATTGAGGAAGAAAGAGGGCGCCACTGGGGGTCACGCTTCACTGCCTTTTATCCCTCTCTGGCAAACTTTTGTGATCCCCCAGCCTTTGGGCTTGCCCAATCCAGAGGTCTCTGACCCTCATGTGATGTTCATTGAATGTTCCATGACAGGTGTCATTCACCAGGGTCTCTGTGTGCAGTTCTGGGGGTTGATTTTGATTGATTCAGCAGTGGTATTGTTTTTTGATTAGTTTAATGGATACATTGTTGCGCTTATAATAGAGCTTCAGGCACTGATGTTCATACTTTCCTTTTGTCAACTTGCAGCTAGGAGCTGCTAATTGCCACTTGTTAACTTGTAACCAGAGCTGGTTATGCCTGTTATTCAACCACCCATTCACTCAGACTTACTTTCATTTACTCAGGAGACCAGCCCAATACAGAGAAAGGTGGCAATACAATTCCAGTAATTACAGTTGCAATGCAATCAGCAATTCTACTACTACAAGGTAAGACTTACTGTAAAAGAGAAATGCATTAATTAAGAGTTGAAAAGTATAAAATACAATGCCATGGAACAATGTGAGAAAGATGTAGAATAACACAATGTACAAAACATGGTATCCTAAACAATACCTTTTAAAATATAATTTCATATACTATAAAATACCTATTAAAATACAATGTCATCACTTTTATCCTTATAATGGAAGGAGAAGAGAAGAGGGGGAAAGGAGGAAGGAAGAAAATGTAGAAGGCGAAAAGAAGAAAAGAGAGATGCACCAAAGGGGAGTGCAGGCAAAGGGGCTTCCTGTTACACTTTGATTTGATAATGTATTCTTCATATTTAGATTAATTATCTTTATTTAGGCAAACTAAATATAGCAAAACTGAATCATAGATTCATAGATTCATAGATTAAGGGTCAGAAGGGACCTAGTAGATCTTCTAGCCCGACCCCCCGCCAGGGCGGGAGAACAACAAAAAACCCCAAAAAGAGAAATGGGACTCAAACGAGTCCAGCCAGGTAGGCATCCAGCCTCTTCTTAAAGACCCCCAGGGTAGGGGCCAGCACCACTTCCCTTGGAAGTTGGTTCCAGCTCCTAGCTGCCCTAACTGTGAAGTAGTTTTTGCGGATGTCCAATCTATACCTCCTCTCCATCAACTTGTGCCCATTACTCCTTGTTATGCCAGCGGGCGCTAGGGGAAACAGCGTCTCCCCCAAACCCTTCTGGTCCCCCCTAGTGAGTCTATAGACGGTCACCAGGTCCCCCCTCAGCCTTCTCTTGTGGAGGCTGAATAGGTTCAGGTCCCGCAGTCTCTCACTGTAGGGTCTGCCCTGTTGTCCCCGGATCATGCGGGTGGCCCTCCTCTGGACCCTCTCCATGTTGTCCACATCCCTCTTGAAATGGGGCGCACAGAACTGGACACAATACTCCAGCTGTGGCCTGACCAGCGTCGCGTAGAGGGGGAGGATCACCTCCTTGGCTCTACTCGAGATGCACCTGTGGATGCACGACAAGGTCCGGTTAGCCCTGCCAACCATGACCTCGCATTGTCGGCCCATGTTCATCTTGGAGTCAATAATGACTCCAAGATCCCTTTCTGCCTCCGTGCTCTCGAGTAAGGAGTTCCCCATTGTATAAGTGTGCTGCTGGTTCCTACTGCCCAAGTGCAGCACCCTGCACTTGTCCGTGTTAAAACGCATCCTGTTCCTGTTAGCCCACCCCTGTAACCTATCCAGATCCCTCTGCAATCTCTCACTCCCTGCTAGCGTGCTCACCTCCCCCCCAGATCAACTTATGGTTCAACAGGATATGAGGAACACAACATATGATAAATCTCCCAGGACATCTTTTTTGGTCTGTCTGGGCAAGTTCTACATTTTCATAAATGTGCCGTAGTTACTGCACGTTAATTTAGTACATGTATAATCAAGTACTAAATCAATGTGCAGTAACTGGTGTTACTGCAGAGCAGTGCCAGCACATGCCTTTTTAGTGATGCTACTGTGCAGTAGCATAATAATACTGTGCAGTAGTGTATTAGCACTGTTAATACTGTGATACACTGCTGTCCAGTATTATTAGGCTACTGAGCAGTTAGCATCTCACACAGATGTGCCCTTTGATTCTGTAAGCCTCGCCTGTCTCAATTATAGTGGTACTATGGAAATGTAACACAATAATAAATATTAAATTGTTCACTACAGAGCTTTCCAGTTAGAGCACAGTATCCTACCTACCAGATAGAGCACTGTAAAGTTACTGACACGTGTCAGGCCATTTCATCATAAAGTATATACACTGACCAAAATTCTCTCACTGTTGTATTCCTCCACCCCCCCACCCTTCTTTTTATTGTTTTCTCTGCATCCATCCTAACTCATTGCAGTAGAAACCATCCTTTATTCTGTGTTTGTATAATGTCTATGACTGGGCTCCCTTCTGCTACAGTAATATAAACACAGTCCTTATATTCAAAACAATTTCCTTTGTGCTTATATCTTCTACTACTTTTAAATTAAGAGAGATATGAAGACCTAACTTTTTATACTCGACAAATATTGCTATCCAAGCCAAAAAATCATGGCCAAATTCTCTTCTCACTTACCCCAGAGTAGATGGGCAGTAGCTCCACCAAAGGCAACAGCATAATACTGATATAAATTTGAAAAGAAGTTCTTTATTTTTAATAAATATTCCCTTAAGTAAATATCTTTAAAATGCAAAGAAGATTGAAATTTGAATGCTAAAATGATTGCATTATGGAACAAATTGGGTCTTTGAAATATTTTTTTAAGTGTTTCCCTGTAATTTTTAAAATTACCCTGTGGGAACCAATTCTTAACACATAAATACACACAAGTTCACCCTTCCTCCCAACCAAGAAAACAAATCTGCTTCTCCCCCGGCACCTCAGGAACTCAAGTCAAACAACTCAGGGCATTTTGTGGTTTTCAACTAAATACTGTTTTTTCACTGCAGTTGGTGACCTCCGGTAGGCTTTTTTATTCTAAGTTGTTGCCTTACATGCTGTGAAAAATGAAGTGCACCTTTTAATTCTTTGACTCAGCTACACAATGGGACTATAGAAACAGCAGAAATATTAGTATCTTCTCCTCCTGTACACATGCCTCCAACTTGCTTACTTCCTTTTCTCACTCATATGTCCAATCCTGTGCTCAAAGCTGGACCATCCTGCAAGATAGCTCCATTGGGGGTGAGGACTTGCAGAAAGGAGAGATACAGCTCCCTATAGAAACAAAAGTAACACAAGCAGCACATTGATAGAATTACAGAGACCCCAGAACTGTACCCCTAATAAATGAGCACACCCCAAAGTGACGGGCAAATCTGGTAACAAAGGGCATTTAGGATTTCAGCCTTTTCATCATCATCTGTCATTAAGTTGTCTCCCCCATTCAGTAAGGGACCCACACTTTCCCTGACCTTCTTCTTGTTGCTAATATATGTGTAGAAACCCTTCCTGTAACCATTCACATCCCTTGCTAGTTGCAAGTTCAATTGCGCTTTCATAGATTTCATAGATTTCATTTCATAGACATTTGAGCTGGAAGGGACCCCAGAGGATCATCAAGTCCAGCCCCCCACCCCAGGGGTAGGAAGTCAGCAGGGATCATAGGACCCCAGCAAGATAAGCATCCAAATGTGTTTTGAAGGCATTCAAAGTGGGTGATTGAAACACCTCAGATGGCAGTGTGTTCCAAACCTTGGGGGCCCTACAGTGAAGAAGTTCTTTCTTATGTCCAGCCTGAACCAGTCATAGTGGAGTTTGTGACCGTCTGATCTTGTCATCCCTTGGTGCACTCTGGTGAACAGTCATTCCCCCAGATCCTGATGAACACTCCTGATAAACTTATAGGTGGCCACCAAATCACCCCAGAGCCTGCGCTTTTCCAGGCTGAAGAGTCCCATGGCTCTCAGCCTCTCATCATAAGGCCTGTTTTCCTCTCATCATGCATGTGGATATCCTCTGCACCCTCTCAAGCTTCTCCACATCCTTTTTGAATTGTGGAGCCCCAAACTGGACACAGTACTCCAGCTATGGCCTCACCAAGGCCGAGTACAGTGGAAGAATGACGTCCCAGGATCTGCTTGAGAAGCATCTATGGATGCAAGCCAGTGCTTTGCTTGCTTTACTAGCCACAGCATCACAT
>NW_017729032.1:58343361-58345174 GCF_001723915.1 Gavialis gangeticus | reverse complement strand
TCGACCACCACCCTCTGGGTCCTACCTTGGAGCCAGTTCCCCAGCCAGCGGATCGTGGTGACGTCAAGGCCACAGTTAGCCAGTTTAGCCAAGAGGTGATCGTGGGATACCAGATCGAAGGCTTTTTTAAAGTCAAGGTATATGATGCCGATCTCTTCCCCCTTGTCCAGGTGATACATCACCTGGTCACAAAAGGAAATGACTTCATCCTTGCATGCCCAAGCAATAGTCTTATACTCCTCCCAAGTTTTGTGCAAACTTCTTGTAAGCTTCCTTTTTGTGTTTATGCTCACCAAAGAGTTCTCTGCTAAGCCAAGCTGGTTGCTTGCTACTTTTGCTAGTCTTCCTGCACATCAAAATGGTTTGTTCCTGCAGTCTCAGCCAACTTTCCTAGACTCCTTTCCCCCTCAGACTGGCCTCCCAGGGGATCCTGCCCGTCAGTTCTCTGAGAGAGTCAAATTTTGATTTTCTAAGGTCTGGTGAAAAGATCTGTGAGCAAGCACTGGACTTCCATACATAGGTGTCACACTGCATTGTGAGCAGCCAGGTCTGGGACTACTTGAAGATACAAGTGTTGATCAGAATCAGAAGAAGCAAGAAGAATCCAGGTACAAGCCTGGATTTGGAAACCAAGTCAATCTGAAGGCAGGGTTTAGGAACAAGATGAGGCAAGAAGCTGAGAGACCAGGCAGAAAGCAGAGTCAGAGGGGAAGCCCAGCTAAAAAACAGGCAGAGACTAAGCCAGAAGAAATAGCAATAATCTGAAATCAGGGTTAACACTATTGCCCAGACACTTTCTTTTTTCAGGGGCTTATATAAGGGAAGTAGAGGATCAGCTAACTGTGACTGGCCACTCCATTGAGTGGGTAGAGGGCTTGGGCCTGATGAAGGTTTAAGGTCAGCCTTATCCAGGCTGAGTGGTTGATCAGAGGGTGGCAAGCTGGGACGAATAGTCCTAGAAGCTATCTTGATGCCCTGGTTCAAGGCCAAACCTTGACAACAGGAAAGGATAGCTTAACAGACAGCATACAATATACTCTGCTACAAAGAGGGAGAACAACTTGTTCAAAGCCATTTAGTTACTTACGAACATAGGAGATAGTTCTGAGCTTAATCCACTCTTGCTTCTTCAGTGTTGTATCAACATAAAGAAACATTTTTCCAAAAAACCTGTACTTTGTAGTATGCAACATTTTTATTCCAGTAATAAATAAATAAATAAATAAATGAAAGCAGATCACAAGCTGGCCTTTTGATCTGTAGTGTGTCATTTTCTTCTAAAAATGAATGTGAAACATGCTTTTCACTTCTCTCCACGTCTCACAATTCTGCAATCCCATCTAATGTATTTTTATAGGCAATTCTTGTTCTCTCATTAAAAACTCAAGTTAAAATGCATATTTTATCATGTTAGTGTCCAGATTACACTTGGAATACATACTAAGTAAAGGTTAATATTATATTAATATTGGAAAAAGCAACTTATGAACAGGTGTAAACCATTTATTCTGTGTTCCAGTTCTACGTGTGTATGTTTCACTACTATTACAATTTATTTTGGCACAGAAGAGTAGTATTTCCATAAAGCAAATGTCCAGAAAACCACAATACAAAATATTTAAAGGGTGCAGACAGACATTCAGCACCCGCCTCCCCCTTTAACTCATGGCACTTTCGATTAGAGCAGTCCCTAGGGGTGTGGGGGCCCAGGGCATATCAGCCTGTGTGGGAAGGGTGGCAAGAAGCTGCAGCCAGTGGAGTGGGGGGTGGTTGGTGAGTGGCCGGAGCCAGCTGAGTGCAGCGGGGGTGGGTG
>NW_017729032.1:58333915-58338361 GCF_001723915.1 Gavialis gangeticus | reverse complement strand
GTGCAGACAGACATTCAGCACCCGCCTCCCCCTTTAACTCATGGCACTTTCGATTAGAGCAGTCCCTAGGGGTGTGGGGGCCCAGGGCATATCAGCCTGTGTGGGAAGGGTGGCAAGAAGCTGCAGCCAGTGGAGTGGGGGGTGGTTGGTGAGTGGCCGGAGCCAGCTGAGTGCAGCGGGGGTGTGTTGTGAGTGTCCAGAGACAGTGGAGCAGGAGGGTGGGGGTGGAGCCAGCAGTGCTCAGTGGCAGCGCGTAGCGGCCATGGTGGGGCCTATACAACATTGACCGAGGGGTCCCCCAAAGTGCGGGTCCAGGGGCAGTTGCCCCAATTTGCCCCCCACTAGGGATGGCCCTGCTTTCCATAAAGTGTCGTGAGTTAGAGCTCCCTGCCAACCCAATACACTTTTGCTTGTTGGGTCAGGGGGGTGTACTTGCTTCAGACTGCTCAAAATTGAGCCACACCAAGTACTTCCAGCCCCAGAAAGGGGCAACTAGGAAGAGAATCAAGGTTCAGGGGGCCAAAGACGCTGAGAGACTCACCTCCCAATGCCCATCTGCAGAATAGTCAGAAGTGCAGAATCATCAGGGAGAAGCTACAGGTGGTCAGAGGATGACTGCTGGAGTAACTTTCATCATGGGGAATGGAACCAGCAGAGAGGCAGCTGATTAGAAGTCACTGGAGATAAGTAGGTGTGGGGAAAGGGAGAGGGAAGTCCCAGAAGATTCAAACCCTTCTTGAGGGTAGGACTGCTCTCTTGAGCCTTAAGGGGACTGTGTTTGGTTAATCTTTGGGGGGGGTTGATCTGTTTCTCATATCAGCTGAGGGTTTGAGGTTTTTTTCCTTTCTGGACTTGGACTCATTTCCCCATCACTAGGGGGCTCAGATACAGGTTTAGACTTAAAGGGGCAGCATCCCATATACAGAGCTGGCTTCTGGGGCAATTGTGAGGATAGCTGGGCATGGCCCATGAGACTTTTTGCTCTGGAATTGAAGATCAAGGGAGTGGTAAGGATGGGGTGTAGGGGAGGAGGAGCCCCATAAGGCAGACCCATCAGGTAATCTGATGTGACCCTTCCCCGGGGAACCAACTCCTGGATCATTATAGTCAACATCTAATTCATGGTGGATGAGAAGACAACATCAGGGAGGGGCTGAGGGTAATCATAGCACATCCTTAGCCCAATTGTACATGGATAAGACATAAACTTAGCAAAGACCAAGACCTTACTGGACCTATTGTCAACAGGGAGATCAAGCCTGCCTGCACTCACCCTCCTGGTCAGCAGGTCAGAGTGCTCAAGCAGCCTCTGAGGAGGCAGTCAGACTGCCTCCCCCACCCCTCCCCTTCCTCCCAGCTTCAAGGCTGTCAGCAGGGAGGGAGAGGGGAGGGGGAAGGGGGGATGGGGAAGTAAGCAGCAGTGAGATGCCAACTGGGCTTTTCCAGGACTGAGCTAGAAGTGGGGGGTGGATCAGAGCCCCCTGCCTTGCGGCCTCTCTAACATCTGCCGCTGGGGTACTGGGGGGAGCTGGGCCTGTGAGGTAAGGGAGTTCTGATCCACCTTCCAGCCCAGGTCAGGCAAAGCCCATTTGGCACTCACTGCTGATCCTTTCTGCCCAGAAGCAGAAAACCCCCTCACTTTGAGGGCCTGGCCTGGCTTCCCACAGTGTCCTCGCTAGGGGCCTGGGGATGGCACAAGGCAGGGGGGCTCTGACCCACTCCTCTCCTCCAGCTCAGGCCAGGCAAAGCCCAGCTGGCAGCTCACTACTGCTCAATTCCCCCTCCCTCCTTACTGACAGGCCCAGGACAAGGCTGGGCTGAACATGAAAAATTAACCCTAGGGAACACAAGTTCTAAAGCAGAGTTCCTTCAGCTGATACCTCATTTGAGAAGAATTAATTTTTTGCATGATTGGTCACTTTAAAAGAGCTCTAGAGCCATGCACGTGTGTCTCGGCTCAGCTATAGAGCGCTTCATGGGCCTTATAATGAAAAATGTAACATCTATCTGCACCCTGAATTATTAGAACAATCTGTAATATCAGAAAAAGGTAACAGTCTCCCTAGAACCTACTGGGGATTTTTGTCAAATATCTTGCACCCATGAGGTGTGTCTCAGCTATAGTTGTTTAGACAGGAGCTCACAAAACATTGATGAATAACTTTCAATTATCCACATATTTTGAGAAACCAAGTCCCTTTCTAGATCTTTAAAGACAAGGCATATGTGACATCTAAATGGTTAGTATTGAATCATAGAAAAATAGGGCTGGAAGGGACCTCAGTCATCTTGTCCAACTCCCTGCCAAAATATTCCAACCAAGAGTCTACATAACCTGCTCCATGTAATCTCCTCCAATGCTTAACCACCCTCAAAGTTGGAAAGTTTTTCCTAGCTTCAACCTAAAGTATTAGTAAGAAACTAGAAACAGATTTGTGAGCAGAGTGTGTATGCAAGAAGAGCAGGTTTTTTTAGGAGTAACGCTAATCCAGATCTCGATTCTAGATTGTAATTATAAAGTGCTCAAAGTCTGTTTGTTGAATATTTCACTTGATTTCATGTGGTTACATTTTACCCTTGTGAATGAAAAGTTATAGAAATATTTTAAATGAACACCCAAAACAATCATTTATGAATAACTTAATGTATAAATACTTTATTACTTAGCAATGATACAGGGTGTCACAAACTGCCTTGAAAATGTCTTTCAGACCTTGTGAACTGCCTTTTTAATCTCTGAAATACTCTGGATGCTGTTTCCATCCTTGGTTTCTTAATAAAAGTTGCCAGCAAATATGACGTGGTATTGTGACTGTGTTTTTTTCTAAAGCAGGCACCTATTAGAAACTAGATGGAATCCAACAATTCATTTAATACAAATTACTAAACAATAATCAGATGAGAATGATGTCTAGTCTGTCAATTTTAGCCACATTTTGGATTAGTGAAATCTAAGGGGACTGAGTTGCATTCATGTGTCAGTAGGCTGAGTCATGTAGTCCCCACTGGCTTCTGTGGTTCAAGCACTTTGTTCCAAAATATTATATATTGCCTCATACTTCATACTGAATGAATTCCTCATGGGATCATCTATTGTGTAATAAGTAGAAAAGCCACAAATTTGTCACAGTTTGATTCCAATCCCACACTGACAGCAAGTGTCAGCATTTCTTAAGGGTTATTGTGTTACTATAGGAGAAGAAAGTCTGAACATTTAAAACAAGACTCTGAGTATTTGTAAACAGTCCAAGCAGTCTGAATTTGTGTGCAACAGATTTTGTTGTTGTCATCACCTTATTTTTAAAATGTGTTGAAAAAAGGGTTGGGTAACAAACCAGTGGAATCACAAATTTAAATTTATTTATGAGCAGAACTCTGAGCAGAGCTGAGGATCCTGAACTCCTACATGACTCTAGTTAGAGCTGAAGGCATCCAGCACACCAACAACATTAAACTGTATGGGTATGACTTTTGAAGAGAGGTTATAATTAGGTCATGACTCACAAAGATAGTTTGTTAATCGCAGAATACATTTGATGGAGTTGATTCAGATGATGTAAACTTTAGAATGAAAGTTATTAAATATAGACACTGGGAAGAATATAAATAATCTAAAGCATATGATGTTATTACTAAACACCTTTCAAAATGTGTGTTTAAGAAAACACACTTTCATCCAGATTCTGACATCCTTATGCTGTGTATAAATTACTCAACTAAGTAGTCCTAGCAATCTTTGGGATTGCTCACATGAGTAAAATGTGTATAAAATTTAACAGAAGGGTTGCAGAATCTATGCTTCCATCATACTGCCGTGAAAGATATGTTGATTAATTTATGTTGATTAATTATTGTGGTGAATGTCTCTGACAGTTCCTCAGAGGAAGAAAAATTTGTATTAACTTCAAGAAGCAGTTCAAAAGGTACCTGGCAGAAACTGATATTTGCTAACAGTAAGACTAGCTTGTTTACAAAATCTTTCAACCTAACCAGAAGCAATACAGAAACAATATAAAGGTGGCTCAGGAAGCTATTCAACACAAAGCTTATGTAAGAAAATTTAGCATTATTCCTAATATATTAGTAGTATGTTAACCCATGCTCAATTACTGTAGAATTAAGAGTACACTTCTAGTCAACAGAAGCAATGCAATCAGGATTACACTTTTTTTTCTATATAAAAAATAATAATTTCAAATAAAAAGAACAAAAATTCAAAATAAATCCAGTTCATCTCCTTGCTGAAGTAGGAATGCTTCTTATAATATGCCACCATGTGTTTTGTACAATTTATTTTAAAAAAATTGAGTTCCTAATATTTCACTGGAGATTTATTTCATAATCTGACACAGTGATTCTTGACTAGAGAGAAGGGGCACACCAGTGTGTAACCAGATCCTTGTAGTCAAAATAGTTTCATAGTTTCTAGGGTTGGAAGGGACCTGA
>NW_017729032.1:58331902-58333904 GCF_001723915.1 Gavialis gangeticus | reverse complement strand
TCTGCCTTGAACCCTAACCCAAAGCACTTCAGAGTGCTTTGATACATGAGGTGTGATGAAATAAGCAGGTAAATCCAGGGCTTGCTCTGGTCCCTGCCAGGACAACCCCTGACAGCCATAGTCTGGCTCCTCTGCAAGGAGGTAAGCATTGTAATATATAAATTAATGCCTGAAATGGGGTGCCACTCAATTCACAAAAGTTATGGAGAGGTTCCTCAAACCCAAAGAGGCTGAGAACCACTGATCTAACTCGACATGCTATTGTTTCCTCTTTTATCAGCCTAACTTTTTCTGCTTCTTGTTTGCATCTCTTTATTTCCCATTATCTGTCTGAAAGTGTTTATTTACATAGTAAATAATCCCACTCCTTTTTTGGTACTTTATAATCTCAAAATACTGGTCAGCTAATCTCATGTGTCTCACTCAAGCCCTCAGATGTTATTTAAGAAAGATTACTAAAAATCTGACTTAACACACAACCGTTAAACCAAATATACTGTGGATGACTGATGTACTCTGATGAGCGGTATGATTTAATTCCTTCTTCCATTATTTGGGGGAGTTCCCCTCCCCCCACCCCAATATTAGAGGTCCTCACAAATTCAAAACAAAACACCCATATCTACAGTCAGCCATGTGTTCATACACATATGCAAGTCTGATTACAACTGCCAAACTCTGACTTCTAATATTAATCCTACTCTGAGACAGACTTTTCTGCTAAGAAATATTTCCAACCCCTCCCCCCACAACATTATTAAGTATGGGGTCCCTTTCAGAAGAAGATGTCATAAAACCTGTCTTTTTGACAACATTTTCTCACCACAGGCAGATTACTGACAGGGGCATGAAAGGAAGAAACACACACAAATAATATTGTGTCCAGAGTCTCTTTTCCCTGAAAAGAGAAGTGTGATAGATTCTACACATCCGCTAGGGACCACATTCAGACATAATATATCTGGGAAGCACTTAGACATATACATGTAGTTAACTAGACTGAAGTGTTTCTGTACACTTGCCTACCATCTATTGAAATGCCTTGGGATCTAAAATACTTTTATACTCCATCTTACTTTGCCTTGCCTTGGGGAAGCACAGAGAGACAGGCTCAAGTTAAATATTTGGAGAGTCGCAAACTCAAGTGATTGTAAAGAGGCTTTTTCCTAAAATGAATAAAAACATAAACACATTCTGGAATCCTGGACCCATTATTTCTCTGGTGCAAGGGTTGCCCTGAATACCACTGCCACCTCTATAACTTTCAGATGTATAAGTAGCACTTCATGAAGACCCGTTTCTGTCTTGCTTTTGCATGACAGCTCAGTCTGCTATTTTCCCTCTGTCAATGAATTAAACTTTCCATCACTGTCCATCACTGTTTCATTTTACCTGCTTCATTCAATGTTAATGATCCAGTGGAAACACAAGCCAACCTGAAAACATACACTTCTGGGCAGTGTTTGCTGTGTCTGTAGTTTATCAGCTGAACAGAATCTTCTGCAGTTTTAGAAAACGATAATTTTGCTTCTAAGTAGTAAAATGCAGAATGGAGCATAGATACATAAGATTAAATCCAGAAGGACCATTAAACCTCATACATATCCCAGGCCATTACATTTCATCCATTTACTCTGTATTGAGGCCAATAAAATGCATGTGACTTAATCAAGTCACCCAGAAAGAACTCCATCATGAAGATGTCAAGAGGTGAAATATCCACTACTTTTCTTGTTCTAATAAGACTCACATGCTGTCAATCATGTGAAAATTGTGCCCAGGTTCTAATTTAAATAAATCCAGCTTCAACTTGCAGCCAATGGTGGGGGGGATGCTTGTTATACCTTTCTCCACTAGATTAAAGAGTCCTTGGCACCTGGATTTTTTTCCTCATGAACATATTTACACAAGGCATTTCTAAGCCTTCTGAAGTATGGTGTTTTTAGGCCAGGTGCAGACATTACACTTTTCCAGTTTAGGTCATCAGAAACCAGCCTATACC
>NW_017729032.1:58327925-58331891 GCF_001723915.1 Gavialis gangeticus | reverse complement strand
CTTTTTCCACAGTATTTTATTTTGCAACTCATTTAGGTCATCAGAAACCAGCCTATACCCATAACAAAGCAGAAATTTGGGGCACATAGACTGCTTTTAAAAGGGCAGATGCTGGTCTAAAAGAGACCTGGATCAATGTAGTATCAGACTTATTCAATGTAGGTCTGCTTGCAAATCAAGTTAGATTACTGTCTGCGAGCTTCCCAGTTACCTGTATGGGTCATGGGTCCCCATTATTCTCCCTCATAGGGATCTGTGGCTTGGCTGCTCCAGCTGAGTGCCTATCCAGTCCTGCCCTTGAACTCACTGTCTGTCAGCAGCAGGCAGGACAGAGGCTGGGGGCAGGGGGGAGGCAAAGTTGTGGTGTGCAAGGTGCTGGGGGGAGGCAGTGAAAACAGTGCACCCTGCATTCCCAAGCGGGTTGGCAGGACACAGAATGTCCTTCCCCTGTCTCGAGCCACAGGCCCCAGCTCTGCAGTGGTTTCAGGAAGGGCTTGCAGGATTCCCTTCCTCAGAGCCAGTGCCATTTCCTGGCTGAAGTCACTTCTCTGCAGTGGGGCTCTGCTATACAGGGAGGGGTGGACAGCCATGCCTTCACAGCTGCAGAGAAGTGGCTTCAGCCAGGAATTCAGTGCTAGCTCCAGGGGTGTAAATCCTGTGAGCCCTTCTTGGAGCCGTTCAGGTCCAAGGTCCCAGGGCTTGAATGGGGTAGAGGAAGGACACTGTGCCCTGCCAACCTGGCTGGGATTGCAGGGTGCACCACAGGCACCACCTTCCCACAGCACTTCACTCCCTCTACTCTCCCCTGCCTCTGTTGTGCCTGGGGTGGACGCTCATGCTCCCCACCCCAGACAAAGCCCAAGGACCCCCATGTCACCAAACAGGGCAAGCACACCTCCCTACATTGGCTGTCTGCAGCTGCCAGCTGCCTGACAGATTACAGGGCAGTGGGGCAGGCATGTGCCTGACAGTCAATCAGGGATGTCACAGCCATTTGGCTATGCTCAGCTGCCCTTGGCAAAGTCTGACACACTGGAAGGCATGTGGGAGTGCCCCCTGCCTTGTGGCCTCAACCAGTGCTGGCATTTCCCTACCTCTCCCAGTCAGAGTGAACGTGAGTTCCATTCGCTCCCGATCCAATCTACGCAGCTTAGAGGAACCTGCTTAGATTGGATCAATTCTGCCTTCAGCTTTTTGACTGTCTGTACTTAACCTTTAAATCTCTTCCACTAAGCCATTTGCTCCAGCCCTTGAATGTGAATGCATTTTGTAGCTTTTTTTCTGCATACTCTCAAACATCCTTGTTAAAACATTGATACCCAAACTGAAAACAGTGTTCCAGTTCCCAACTCCTACATGCTAATCTTCTGTTTATACCCAAGATAGCATTACCCCATTTGGCCACAGCTGAGTTGCTTGATCACTATGACCTCAAGATTCTTTTTTGAGTAATTGCTTTTCAGCATACAGTGTCCACTAGCTAGCATTCCTGGTTCCCTGACAGGAACTGTACATTCAAAATGTATTAAAATACACTCTGTTTGAACTGGTCTGGTTATCTAGAAATCTAGACCACTCTGTGGCTGCCCTGTGTTCATCATTATTTTCCATTCTACCTATCTTTGTACAGTTTACAAATTATATCAACAGTGATTTTACCCTTATTTCCAGCACCTGGATAAACTATCAAATAGCGTTAAGAACCCCAATAGAACCCTATCTCACACACACACACTTGATGAAGACTTGACATTCATGACTATTTATTGAGATCTGCCATTTTAACAGTTCTTAAACATATAACGTAATTTATTGACATTGTGCAGTGCTACTGTTTTCAGTCAGAGTGTAGTATGGTACTACACCACATGCTTTACCAATGCCTCACAAATATGACAGCACAGTTACATTTTTCAACTCAAACAGTAATGACATCAGGAAATGGTTTTCACAGCCCACAGAATTTTTCAAGAGTTAATTTTCCCCCTATTCCTCATCAGGACAAAACACAGACCTTTTGACAATTTTTGCAAAAAAATAATGCTGTTCTCCCCTCTCATCCAGCCCTGTCTTACAAGGCAAACATCTCAGTTGTTCAGAAGCTCACCTGATTTGGAAGATGAACATGAGTTTCAGTCTCCTACAGCCCAGATGAATTTCTAAACTCTAGAGCTATTGACTATCCTGGATGTGGGAGGAGGGAAGGAATATCTCTGGTTTCCCTCCCCCACCCACCCCTTTTTGTTCTTTTATGCCCCTACCCTCTTGAAATTCAAAACCTCAGTAAAGTGTATGCTTCAGTATTGAATAGCATTCTGCCTAGAAGCATTAGCACTCTACAATAGCAATAAAGCACATATATCTAAACATTTTCTAAATGACAGTGGGGAAAACTGTACCAATGAACTGCCATTGAAACTGCCACATTCAAATGTCATTTTCTGAACAAACTATTTTGTTAGAAACTTTTCAACCAGGTCTATTTGCAGTCACGTGAAAAAGAGGGACTGGCTTTGTTTACCAAGATCTATTTTCTGTAAAAGCATATTAACTGCTATTTTCTGTAAAAACATATTGGCTGCTATTAAATACAGTTCTGTCTTTTATTTTTTTCTTAATTGAATCTACTATCAATTTTTGCAATGTTTTACTGCAAATTATGTCATATGAAGCAGCCTAAAATTCCCTGGATCATCTTGTTTTCTCATTTGTATACTGGCCAATATGTGACTTCATCATTGTGCTATGACAAATATTCTATAGTAGTTAACATACATGTATTTCAGAATGTAGTCAGGCCAAGGCAATGACCATTGAAAATCATAGTAAGGTACTCATCATTTTCATTAGAAGAAAAGCTAGCTAAGAGTAAAAATGGGGGCAAAACCATACCCTTCCAAAAACAGGACCAAGATTTCCAAAACTGGAGAAGTGGTTTTGTGTTTCTGCATATTTTCTTTCCCAGTTAGAGACATCTTGAAGAGATTGCCAGAAATGACCAAGCACTCATGCCTTGTTCAAGTGTCTTAAAATGGGCATCCAGCAACTGAGTCATACTCTCCAAAAGTAACCAGTTTATTTAAAAAGCTTGGGTTAACATAGTTATGAGCTCTGGAACAGAATACATGAAGAAAGTTATTTCATCCCATTTTGAGCCCACTTAGGCATTATGGCTTTGAAAATTTACTTCATACTGTAATGCTGACAGGCCTCCACACAGGAGAGTTTGTGAAAAAAAACCCAGAAAAAAGAACACAAAAAAGAGAATTGTAATGAAAAAAAAACACATCAGTGAAATATACAGTACATTATATAATGCATACTAGCAAGGAAGGGTATTCAGCTGTGACAGCCTAGATTCCAGGCTGTGTTCTACCCCTAATAAATAAGACAGTGTGGATAATTTAATGAATTTGATAGCTCTTAAACAAAAAATCATGCTCTAAATTCACCCTTGGTGAAATGCCATTGACTTCAACTCTCCTCTGCCAAGAATGAATGTGTAAATTCAGATTAGTTTTGACAAGTTGGCAATTTATTTCTTCAAGTTGGCAAAATCTCATGCTCTGTGAGCTTCACTCAGCTCTGTTTATGAACCATCAGCACAGTCCTTTTCCCATTACATTTCTATGGGAACAGGATTACTTCCTATGTTCTCTGAGGAAAATCCTCTAGGCTATAACATTTGTAGTGGAGAATGGATATAAGAAAGTTTTATAGAAAATCCTGTTATGTGTTAATAGGATCAATATGGTTATCTCTCCATCAAGATGAAACTGCACCCTCAGGCAGAACTTTCTTGCTATTATTTAAACTTAGATAATACCCAAGCTGAAGTTAAAAATCAAACAAACTGATTTTTAAGTTTGGAGACTGACCAGGGCTAGGAATGTGTTATCTAGCCTCCCGTGGATATAGAGCTGTGAGAGCCTACTTTTACATTGTTATTTCAACACTCCTGAGTGC
>NW_017729032.1:58327522-58327914 GCF_001723915.1 Gavialis gangeticus | reverse complement strand
TGTTATTTCAACACTCCTGAGTGCAAGGAGGAATAGTGCTCAGAGAACCATTGAGCTTTTTATATACAGTTGGCAGAGGTCCTTTAAGACCTGTGGTCTGCTGACACAGTCTATCCTCATGGTGATAAATACAGGCAACCCCTGCTTAGTACTCTTAACTGGTTCCTGAAAAACCAAGCATTAAGTGAAATGAGCACGATGTGAAACTGAAAGTATTTGACAGCCCAAGATTGCAACCACAATTGTTTTTAATGACCCTGTGGCAGCTGAAATTATGTCTGTGTGATAAAGTGCTTGCTGAAGACTCTATGAAGATTAGACCAAGTGTTTTTCTGTCATTTGTTTAGATATTGTGCTATATGTTGTTGCTAAGAGCCTAATTAAAATTTAAG
>NW_017729032.1:58311874-58322522 GCF_001723915.1 Gavialis gangeticus | reverse complement strand
TTAAGATGTAGTAAGGCCTTGTATGAAGTAAGGCTTAGTAAATTTAGCAAAGCCTTGAAGTAGTAAGGCACTGTGGCATAGTTAAAATTAACCTTATCAAAAGAATGCAAGGCTTGTACTGCTATTGGTCAGCCTAAGGACAGTTGAAGTAAAAAGAATCTGAATGGCTGTAACTTATCAGCACAGCTCAGAAGTTATAAATTGACTGGCACATACAGAAATCATTTAGAAGGAAGATACAGCTCTGTGAAAGGGACTAATTATGTGTTGACCTGGATCAGTGGGCCTGTGGATCTCAAGGAGCCCAAGAACTGAATACCAGGGTCCTTCCCGGTACCTCTCAGGACAGCACTGACTGGGGACACCTGACTTCACTGAGCTTTGTGGAAAGAGAAATGTGTCATACATCAGGTATCAGAAGGGACTGCCGATAAGTTGCCGACATGAATTATTCTTGTCTGTCATTGTTTGTCTTGTTACTACGCATAGTTGTGTTTTTGTTAAGTCAATAAACCTTTCTTACCTTTCTACCCCCCGACCACACTCTCAATCAATTCCGAACCCTCCACAGGCAGCTGGGACAGACCCAAGGTGGTGACCGTGAACATTATATCAAAACTTTGTGAGCGCTAAATGAAATCAGGTATCAATTTCAAATGAGCATTATAGCAAAATAGTGCTAAGTGAAACAGCATTAAGCAGGGATTGCCTGTAGAGAATTAAGGAGGAGTAGCCAACTTGCTCCTTTCCTCTTCATAAAAACAGCAAATATCTTTTTAAAAACAGGTAAACTAATATATAAGCAAGAGGTATGAAACAAAGTCCCTCATATCCACAGCCAAAGGCAGGTACAAGGACAAGCAGTTGAAGGGTTTTAAAATTCTAGCTTTTTATAGTCGATCTATTGTAACTGCTCTTTATGACAATACCCCCACCCCCATACCTCTGCCTACACACACATACAATAATATGAGAGCTAAGCTACAATAATCAATCTGCTGTTGTGGTTTAGACTCAGTCACTGCAAAACAGGAGTGGACAGATGGATCCATTACCACAGATCAGCTGATGTACTTTTATGAACAGTAAGCCCTGCCTGTTTTTAAAACAGCTTAATGTTATTCTAACCCACAGGCTAGCTGTATAAAGGAAAAAACTGAGGCACTTCAGGCCCATCCAACTATTTTAAAGGAGTACAAGAGGGCACTCCCACACCCACTATAGGGAGTGCATGCTGCACAAATGGAAGCAAGCAGAGGCAGTTCTCAAAGAATAAAATTTGATATCCTATCCCAGCACTCACCAGCAATCTGGAAGCTAATGTTTCTGGGTACTGTCACCAATAAAAATGCATGGCTACTATGGCTCACCAAGCAATACACCTTAAAAGGAAAAAACACATGACAGAAAAAGGCCCTGGAAGGGGGTATTTCAAAGTCACTCATGCAGAGTTCAATGCACATCCTGTTTATGACTAACAGGAGATTTAATGGCACTGCTGCAACTGCTTTTAAAAAATGTTCTTGTCAGAAAAATGGTAGAAAAGCAAATCTTGCAAAGCTACAGCGATGCTGCCGGAAATTATTTTAGAGGTAGAAGAAATGTTCTCTTAACTTTATTGTTTAAAATGAATTGCAAAGTATATACACGGTTTTCCATTTGTAACTTTTATATTCATAAACACAAATGGAAATTCCTTGATGTTCATTTCAGAAATCCATACTTCAACTAATATGTACCACACCTGTGTCTCCATTTTAGTGCATAAACCAGGCCACTTTACGGAAATGCACAAAACTGAAGGCCTGCCAACAATCCAGTCAAATAGAATTCATGCCTTATGAAGTAGTAAATTCTAAAGGCTAGAAAAGACTAAAAGTCAAAAACAAAACAAAAAACCAAAACAACAACAAAAAAGAAAACCCATGCATTTTACCTCACACTTTCTTATTGACTTATTTTTCAGCCTTGAGCAAACCACTTAACCGTTCTGCAGCTCTGTGCTAAATCAGGGAACAATGCTACTTTGTTTCTTGAATCATTTGTGCCTTTAAAATGACAATAGGTAGAAGGGTAAGTGTCACCCACCTCAAGTTTGAATTGGTCTTCAATATGTAAGGATTTACACTTTTCTCAAGTGGACAGCACTTAACCTGACAGTGCTAGGCACTATTGGTTCTAGAGGGCTGAATATTATTATTCTGAATCCAGGAGAAGGTGTCCACTTGGAAAAGAACACTAGCATAGCTATAGCCATATAACTACACCACTATATTCTCCTGGCTAGTTTCCCTGTCTAGAAAAGACCTTAGCTAAACAAGATAGATTAGATCAGAGTGACTTGCATCTGTTGGGATGAAGACTTCTTCCTCTCAAAGACAGCCTCCTACATGGTGACGGTGAAAACATAAAAACAAAACAAAAACAAAAGAGTGTATATAAATGTTCTAAGTAGAACATTCTTATTTAATTCCATTTGAAACAGCTAACATTTTGGGAAGTGTTTTATTGTCTCGACACCATATAACCTACTCCTACTCACTAAATCTCCAGAGAAACAAAGTTTGATTGGAGAAAGCCAGGTCGTTGAACCAAAAATCATTTCATTACAAACCTCTCAGGCTTGAGGAGCCTTTGCTGCATCCAAGGCCTAGTTCCAATGGATCCCCGTCTGGACTCTTAGAAGACAGCCTATGGCTAGGGACCTGAAATAGTGGGAGTCCCTGGCTCTGGGGCCAAGGCCTTTGCCTCTGGACAGACTAACCAGTGGATGTGGGGCTTCTGGGAGCTCCTTGCCACTGTTCACTGTTTACTAAAGGAGATGAAAATAAATTTCAGTTCCGATTTAGATTTGAAAGAGGTGTTCCCCATCTGCCTTACAAATGTATGGAATAGTTCTTTATTGCTTATCTATGGCTAATCTAGGGTTTAATTTGGCCTATGGTAATACTTAGACAGAAACCTTACACACAGCCTTCTTTGTGCTGTGAATCCATGCTTGATTGCCTGCCAGGGGGAGAAGAAAGAGGCCAAATTTTACTTTAAGATGAATTCTAACCCACTTAGGTTCACAGTTGAATAAAGCTAGGGCCTAGGTAGTAGAACACGGATTCTAATAGTTTCCCAATGCCATTCCAAATTTCCCTAGACCTCTATTTTCTGGCCTGTCTCCTCAACTCACATTTTATGAGACTTTTAGCTTACAGAGACCAACTCACAATTTAATCCTCCATTGCCCATGGCCTACTCCATTTCTGTAGCAATCTGCTTATCTCAGAAAAACAATCTTAGATTGTGCTGTTAAGGCAGGGTCTATTTGCACCTTATAGACTAACTGAATCAGAGATACATATTTTTATAAGCAGTGGCTTACTTCGTATGCTGAGAAGGTGCTTTAATTAGTCTATAAAATACAAATCTACCTTGCCTCTGCCACGACTTCAGACTAACACGTCTAAACACCTCTACTGGTAAGTGGCCAGGATTTTGGTTAACATCTGAAATGAGTACTGCTAAGGACAAGATTTTTGGAATTTTTTTCATAATCTTCACTGGCATGAAAAAATCACACAGATTTTCTGGAAAATCTCTCAAAGAGGCTGTTGGAGGTGGGGACTAGTAGAAGTCTATCCAGTGCAAGGAACACATTAAAACTCTAAACAGCCTAATTCCAAGGGAAGATGATGGGCACTGCTAGTCTGGCATTCATTCCCATTTCCCAGCCCCTACTATGATGAGCGTACCTGGCTTGTGTATGTAGCCCACAATTCCGTGTAACCCGGTGGTATGCAGCTGGTACCCCCTATTCAAGTGAAGGGATGGTAGTGGGTACATGTATGCTGTGGGAGCATGACTCTCTAGCTGCAGGCGAGCTTACCTCCTTCCCCTACAGAGTAGAGCAGGGACCAGGGACATCCAGTGACACTTAACTATTTACAGGTTTAATGGTACAACATAATATAAAACTTATAAACATAATCTTATATATATACATATATATACACATATACACACACACACATACATATGATATTTACAAATATAGGTTTACACAGAGAATAACTCTTATTAACCCAGAACTCAGGCACAGGCCTTAACCCTCTGTGGCCTTCCAGTTATTATGCAGCCCCTGCCCTTCAATGGAACCCTCTAGGCAGCACAAAAATGAACACTTAGTGATAAAACACAGGTTAGCCAACCAATGAACAACAGGAAAATCTGGCAGTGATAGTACAATAATTCAACATACACAATAAGGTTACGTTAAATAAGATACACATGCATGAACCAATGCCGTGGTTTCAGATATAGAAATTCTTACAATCCTCTCATAGTACAACAATAAGGGCACACGGTCTCAACAAGAATCCCAACAACACAACGAACCAGACAACAACAATGGCACAACAGCTGTGCCCAAAGAAGATATGGCAACAGGGAAGGATCTTGTTACCTAAAGGACCACCATAACCCTCTCCTAGGTCACCTGACTAGGAGAGACCCATAACCATGAAACCACCCTTAACAAACAGGGGCCCTAGATTCCTCTCTAGACCTAAGGGTAAATAATCCCCCTCCCCATCAGGGGCTTCCCTTTGATTATCCGAAATGGGCAGGGCCCCTCCTCCCCTGTGGAAATCCCCTTCCTGGGTAACTCATGACTCCCAGCAGCTTTGGTGGGCTAGGCTCATTTGTGTCTGTGGGTTGGATGTGGGGCATTCTCCCTCGCTAAGGTGGTTGACCCATTCAGTTGCCGCTTGCTGCAGGAAGGCCCAAGGACCCTTATGCAGCCTCTGGGCCCTCTCTCAAGCCTGTTCACTGGCATGTCCTCCAAAAGAGAACATGCCTCATGCAGCTGTGGCATCCTGTCAGCTCTGATCAGCTCTCTGTCCCGTTCACTGCCCATGTACCAAAGGCTCACCTGCCTCGTACAGGAATATGGACCCATGCTACCTCATGGAGCTGCAGCAGTCCCTTCTGCTCTACAGCCCTGTGCACCAGTCCCTACACTGAGGGCTCCTGCCTTGTGAAGGGTTGGGGACCTGCATTGCCTTGTACAGGCACAGAATCCTATCAACTCTTTCTTGGCCCTATGCACCTAGCCGTGCACTGTGGGATCACTGCTATTTGCCAGGTCAGGGTTCCATTCTGGCTCATGCAGCCACAGGATCCCTTCAGCTCTCCAGCTCTGCGTACTAAGGCTGTGTGAAGCTTCAATTCAGAGGAAATTTGGCCCAATTTGGCAGCTGAATCTCTGAATCCGAATCAAATTGAGAGACCCATTAAAAGGTCCAAATCAAATTGGAAGCCTCCAAATCAATTCAGAAAAGATTCAGAAAGTTTTGGAGATTCAGAATGCAGGCTTCCAGTAAACAGAAACTGAGAAGAGGGAGGGGGAAGAAGGGGGGGGGGCGGAGACTGCTCTGATACTGACATCTGTGGCTGGCCAGTGACTGTGATCTTTCCCTGCATTCCCTTCCAATCTCAGTGCTCTGGGGGAGGGACATAGAAACAACATATAAGACTGTGTGTGAAGTGATCTGTGCCTTTTGTGAGCCATGTTTCTCTTGGACCAGCAGCATCTGAAAGGCTCTGGCTTGCTATCTAGTCTCTTGGTAGCTAGTCTCTCTTCTTCTATGTTTTCCCTAATAGTGTGTCATCACTGTGCAGGGAAGTACAACATATATTACAGCCACACACACATTTTGCAGAACACCAAATATCATGAAGCAGGTGCCAGATCTTTTGGCAGAGGAGGGAGAGGGGGAACATAGATACACCCTCTTTCCTGGCAGCAATGAGTCTTCTGCTGCTGGTGGGAGCAAGGAGGTGGGAGCAGTGTCTGCACTTGCACTACCTCCACTAACACCAGTAATAACCACCAGCACCAGTATGACAATCTCCACCCCAATTTCAGTTCCCAGTGTGACCCTTCCAGTGTCAGAGGAGGAGCTGGATCTGGAAGCAGAGGAGCTGAGTGTCACAGCTAAGGAAATTCTGGGAAAGGAGGGGGAATCTGAGGTTGTGCTCCACACCCCTCAACATTCCCCTAGAGGCAGGTCTCTGCTAGAAAGCACTTCGGTAGAGAGTGTGGGGGCAGGTGGCTCAGCTCCTCCTGTTGCCGTGCCTTTGCCTGGTGAGCAGGGGGATAAGGCAGGATCTCCACCTTCAACCCGGAAGCAGGTAGATAGTGTAGTATGGGATCATTTTGAGATGGCAGGTGATCCCTGGTATTAAACCTGCCAGCACTGCTAAAAGCAAATAAGCTGGGGCAAGGAGGTGAAACACTTCACCTCTTCTGTGAAAAGTGTTTTGTAAATTCCCTTTGAGGATCAGGACTGAGATATTGGAGAGAGAGTGATTTTCTTGTGAGAAATGTGCTCCTACTGGTAATTGGATGTTCTTGTCTTTAATAGATTTCTGGTGTGCATTCATTCTGATGCACAGTTGTGGTTTGGTCTCTCCTATGTATTTTTCAACAGGGCATTTGGTGCACTGGATGAGATAGATAACATTTCTGAAGGTGCAGCTGTAAGATCCAGGAATTGTTATGGTTCTGTTGTGCAGTGTAGTAATTGTGGAAGTACTGGAGATATGTTGGTAGGTTTTGCATGTCTTGTCATGGCATGGTCTGGATCCATTCAGTGTATTTTGAGCTGTAGAAAGTTTACTTCTGGTGATGAGGTTAGTGAGGTTCAGTGCTTGTTTGAATTTACAAAACACTTTTCACAGATGAGTTCATGAACTTTACTTCATGAACCTCCTAGATACAAAAACTCATGGACTCATAGTTTTGGACTCATGTACTCATAAAGCCATAGACATTGGATTTATGACATACTATAACCTGCCTGACATCTAACTCCCCAGGTACCTCTCCACTTTTACCTGCTACATCCCCCTTTCCCCCCCCCAGCCTGTCTCCCACCCCCTGACACATCAATTTCCATTTTCACTGACTGGATTTCTTGCATGCATACCAGCCTCTGGCTTCTTTACTACTTATTTGATCCAGGAAGAATACATACTCCAGCTGCAGATGCTTCCTCAGCCTGACAAAGGGTTTTTAAATCCAAAAGCATGCTAAGATATATTTCTCCAACTATTCAGTTGGTCTAATAAAAGAGATAAGATTGACCCTAAGAACCTTGTCTGCCTATATCCTTAAACCAACATGGCTACAAGCTACACCTCGTAACACACACAAGGAATATGAATTTTGCTTTCAACAATTTGAGGTGCACTTTCACAGAACCCCTACACCTTTCTTCTTCAAACCTGGCAGCCTTCATGCCCTTAGAAAGGGCTACCATTCCTGTTGTTGTCATCAAAAACGTCAAAAAACCACAAAGTTATAGGTATTTTAGTGATTCCCCCTTATAATCTATGGCCAAATGTCCAAAACAGAACCAAATTTCCAAATCCAAAGAATCAAATTGGAACAGTGACTCGAAACACCAAATTGAATTCCAGCCCTACTTCTCTCTGTGAATCACTGTCCCTCCAAATCAGCTGAATCCAAATCTGAACTGAATACTTGCTGCTTTGCACAGGTCTGCTGTGCACTGACCTGTGCACCAAGGGCTTCTGGGTCATTCAGGGTTGGGGACCCCTCAGGGTCCCTTCAGCTCTTCTTCCCTGTGCGCCGATCTGTGCACCAGGGGTTGCTGCCTCGTGCAGGGTTGGGGACCTGTGCTGCCTTTTGCAGCTGCTGATGTCCTGTCTGCTTTACAGAGGCAGGTGACTCAGCTCCTCCTGTTGTCGTGCCTTTGCCTGGTGAGCAGGTGGATAAGGCAGGATCCCCACCTTCAACCCGGAAGTGGGTGGATAGTGTACTGTAGTGTAGCGTAGTGTGGGATCATTTTGAAGAGGCAGATGATCCGAAGAAGGCTGCTTGCTGCTTCCCACCTGGTGGAGGCATCTTCTGGGCACTTCTGGGGCAACTGCTCCACCCCACTCATCAGCTCTACCAGCACTTCTGCAGCTCTGTTTGTCATCTCTTGTTGAAGCCACCCACATGCTGGGCACACAGGCTTTTATCCCTTCTAGAGGCTCCACCCCAGCTTGGAAATGGACCAATGGGAAAGCCCGAGAGATTAGTTTCCCCCTCAGGTCCTCTTCTTCACCTCATCCCCAGGTCAGGGAGGGGCAAGCCTTCTGGTTCAAGTCATCAAGCCAGGCTGCCACTGGCTTTCCTGCCACATCTGTATAACAGGCTTTGAACAAATATATTCTAAGGTCTAGACCAGAAAAGGAGGGTTTGAAAATGCTCTGGGAAGACTCCACTGATAGAAAGAGCATGGAGTAGGCATGAGTATAGACCATGGTACAGGTCCAGAGGGTCAAGTCTGGGCATGGAACAAAGCCAGGAGCAGGCAGTGTAGTGGGGCAGGGACCATATTCAGAGAATCTGTTTAAGGTTGGGCCCAGGGGAAAATCCTGAAGGAAAAGCAGCATTAGAGTCAGAACTATTAGGTTCTTAACCACCTCTCTGGTGATGAGGATGAGGATAAGGATGAGGAGGAGGATGTTGGGGGAAATAAAAATACAGATGAAAGGTTTTTCAAAGTTATGAGCAGAGCAGACATTATTCCCACTGCTCCTGCTCAGGTAAGGAAACAGGTACACTTCTGGCATCTAGCTTTATGACAATGAGACTTTATTTCTTTCACTCAATTGATGACACTTTTGGATATGTTTTCACTTTATCTATTTACAGGCAGGTAGGATACTATAATACTTTATTAATTTACTGTTTAATTTTTAAAGAAGTTGGATTTATTGTGCATGTCTACATATGGCTGTACGGTTCCTTTATTACTGCACTGTGCTGGCCGCACATGATTATTTTTGGATGCTATATCACCATAGCAATGCACTATAATGATGGAGCGCATTGCTACCATGACATAGCAATGGCATCATGGTTTTTGCCAATGGATACTACAGAAGCATGGCACGATGCTACAACACCGTAGCATCTTGTGTAGACACCCCCATTATGTACTAAGTTGGCATTCAAGTACTTAGGGAAGATGGAGAAGTCAGGAGGATTTATCAAAAGCTTTCTATATACAATATCAAACTCTATTATAACCCAATAAAAGGTATAGTGTGTAAAATGATATGTTCCTCACATAGGTACACAATACCACATTTCCATGTATCACTATGAAATAACAGGAGGGAGACATACAAAGGATGTTTTATTTCCCTTTGTTACCTAGGTGCTGGTCCAATGATGTCAGTCATGCTTTCTGGGGAAATGACATAGCATCTTGAGCCCACTCCTCTTTATTTACAGAAAACCCCCAAAACAAACCTACGGTCCTTATTCTCTGATCAGATTAGGAATCCAATGTCAGTTTTATTACTCAGTGTTCCAAATATTTTTCCAACCCGTTCTCTCCTGCAAAAAAACATCAGTTTTCTCTCATGGTTGTGATATGAGAACTCTTCTGTTTCTCTGTGGCTTTCTACGGCCATCTCTATGTGCTTCTGAGCTTTGTCTGGGTACATTTGTTCACACATTCCTCCAAAGCAATACCCAGTCCTGTAAGTTTGTATTCAGTCCGTACATAGACCCCACTTTGCACATAGTTCAGTTTTTTACTTTCTTTATATACTTCCTTTTTTCAGTGGCAGCTCCTATTGCTTGGTCATCTTTTTCCAGACGAGCTTAAAAAGCTTTTTCCAGAGTGAGGGACTTCTGTTATTTTCCCCTCATCTAAGTGAGGGTTTACAGAACTGCAGCATAAGAATACATTAAAGTATTTTAAAAAATTAATGTTAGGTACATGTAGCTTACAAAGAAAAATTGTACTTTTTGTTTTTGACTCATTTCATTCACTACCACCATCTTCATTTAAACCAGTACCTTGAAAAGTACTCTGGAATTGTAGCAAAACACCCAGATTTTCTTTTTTTTCTTTTTTCTTTTTAAAAGCATTCCCTCCCCTGCCCCAACCATTTCAGAATTTTTCTCTGCCCTCTCTATCCCTTATAAGTGATTACAAGTAGTACTAGATAAGCTAAGTTGTTGTATACTATTATTGTAATAAGCCCTTTTTTTATATTGTAAATAGTGTTCTATTATTTTTGTATTGATTTTTACTGATTTATATTCTATTATATTGTATTCCTATTATTTGTGCATTGATTTTTATTGTTTCATATTAATATTGTTTGGTTTAGACCTGTGTCTGTAAAGTGATGTCAAGTATCCATTCCCATCTTGTTCCCATCTTGTCCCATGCTCTGTTGTGTAAGTATGTTGCAATTCTGTAACCTCTCCCATTTAAATTGGTTTTCCTTGAATGCCTGAAACAAAAGAATGAATGGATGAGTGAAACACAATGATAGCAGGACCCCCTACTAAATCACCCAACCATCAAAACCAGTACCTGGACCAATGACCCAGCCATTAGAACCACCCTCAGCATTCAAGAAACAAAAGATGAGGCAATCCACCATTGTGCCAAGGCTGCACATGCTCAGTATGAACATCTGGAACCCTCTTGAACAGGGATGACCTTGCCTGGACAGGCCCTCCCCATAGGAGATCATAGGTAGTCTGCCCCATAAAAAGAGTTTGGTAGTGAAGACTAACTCCTTGGGATGCCATCTTCACCTGGACCAGACCTGTTCC
>NW_017729032.1:58306457-58306874 GCF_001723915.1 Gavialis gangeticus | reverse complement strand
TTTGGTAGTGAAGACTAACTCCTTGGGATGCCATCTTCACCTGGACCAGACCTGTTCCATGTCATGCTGCCTATCAACCTAGAGGCCCAGCTGGCGACCCCCCTCTGGACAACACCAGCTGGAGAAAGACCCCAACTGGCCATCGAGGACCCCCTCCCAGCCTGGATAGGTAGCTATCACCCCCACCCTCTCTTCAACCAAGGACTTGGACTCTGTTTCTCTTCCATACCTGGACTCCGACCCTTCCACTCAGTCTCTTTCTCCTGCTGCCATTGTGCGAGTGTGTGTGGGAGTGCTTGTGTGTGTGTGTGTAGGAACCAAGCTATACAGTACAGTGTTCATTTAATAAAACTCTTATTTGGACCACTAAGTTGGGTTTTCATAGTTTCATAGTTTCTAAGGTCGGAAGGGACCTGA
>NW_017729032.1:58303515-58306446 GCF_001723915.1 Gavialis gangeticus | reverse complement strand
AGTACTCTTTCGTGCCATGGCAGGGGGTCAGACTAGATGATCTGATCATGTCCCTTCCAACCCTAGAAACTATGAAACTATGAATCATGGGACAACTATTGAAAAAAACAGGATAACAATGTCATGTGGGTCAAAGGGTCAAAACATGAAAATAAATGCACCTGAGGGGGACACCAAGAAGAGACCCCCAGACCGCACCCACCAGTCGTCAAAGGCATGCAAGGAGCCGGTGCATGCCACCCACTGGTGCTCTTCCCAGAAACGTACATGGACAAGTGAGAGGGAAGTGTCTTTGCAGTCTCTGGGCACTTTACCAGCCATAGCCTTTGTTCTGGTCAAGTACGGGGCCCACTTGGCCAGGGCCAGGAGGAAGTTGACCAGGAGGTTCTGGGACTTGGTGGGGCCATGGGTGAGGTGACCAAAAAAAAAGAAGGTGGGGATGAAATTCAACCAGAACCTCAAAAGAAGGTTCTAGAGGTGGAAGGGGAGGGGCTTCAGCCTGACGCACTCGAGGGTTATGTGCACCAGGGTCTCCTTCTGCCCACAGAAGGGGCAGGAGACCAGGGTGTCCATGAAGCTTGCCACATTCACACCTGTGGTGAAGGCTTCATAGAGAAGCCACCAGCTGAGGTCCCCAGTGGCTTGTTGGATGAGGGTGGACTACAGACTCAGCCACTGGGGTGCCCAGGAGCTCCTGAGAGAGAGTAGCCCTGAGGTGCTTGCTAAGGCAGTTTTTTTATACTGCTGGAGCCAGCACAGGTGTTGGCCCCAGGCTCTGGCTCCCCCTGATTACAGATCTGGGAGGAACCAGGCAGAGTTATTTTTCCCCAGGTGGCACAATTTGCTCCACAATAAAGTGCATGTCCAAGCACATGTGTTGAGGCAAAAAGCCCCAGCTCAAATTTGCACCACTTCTATTTGAACTGCCGCAAGCGCACATGCTTGCATGTCTGGACGGACCCATACAGGGAAATATAAGGCAAAAATGAGACAAAACTGGTGAGAACATAAGATGATAGTCATAGCACTTTGGCAGCCCAACTGTTTTCAAGTTGTATGCAGGCAATAAAGCAAAGTTGAGTGCTATGCATCAGAATAATGAAGGAAGCTTTGTGGTTGTTAACAGGCTGTTCATGAAAGTGCTTGTATGAAAATATAAAAAGTCTGTCACACAAGGTAGCATCAGGGAATGAATGGAGGCTAAGGCTGACCTTCTAAGACTGAATAAGAGATGACTGTTTTATTGGGAGAATTTGAAAAGGACTGACATCAGAATACCCTAGAGGCCACTAAACTGAAAAATCCATTATTTGTGGATCCCTAATCAAGAAGTGCTTAGAGGACATGATCATCTAATATGATAGAGAGTTCCCCTGGAAAGAGGACACTGGAAACAAAACAAATAACTTTATCAAACTGTTCCAGTTATGACAGATGTTTTTCAGCCTATTCTTTTTGACAATAATAATGTGTTTGTCATGCAGTCTAATTCACCTTTACTTGTTTGCTTGTTTGATCTACTCTCACGTAGACACTTACAGTGCTTGCTGTGGGATGTACTTATGCCAGACTGAGTCTATTTGATCTTGGTAATTAAACATTCTTATACTTGGATGGTAACCACCAGGTACTGTGGTTTCAAGCCAAGGAGCAAATGACAAACCACAGTAACTGCATGAATTGCAAGACTCCATTTGGCCCCATTCCTACTAGTGACCTAAAAGGTTACAAATATTAATAAATAAAAATTAAGAAGAATGTGTTTATTGTTGACTGTGAGGTTTTTTTCTTTATTATTCTTATTCTGTAGCAATTCCTTAGTCTGAAAACTTACGTTAAGCTTTTTCCACACAGTTTTAAATGAAGACAACATATTCACTGATGTTTGACATTGTTCAGTTGTATTCTGATTGTTTATTAAAACATTAATATGAAACTCAAAGGCTGCACTTAAGTGTAGAGCATACAGTAGGCCTGTGCGAAGTGGCTAGTATTCAATTTGGATTTGGTTGATTTGGTAGATTTAGGGGAAGGTGACTCAATTTGGTGATTCGAATCACTGTCCCGAATCAATTCAGCTGCCGCTGAATCTCCAAATCTCTGAATCAGTCAGGCCCATCCCCCACAGCCTGGCAATGGCTGCCCCAGCTGCCCCAGCTCCTGACTCTTTGTAACTAAAAAAGCCCTGGCTCACCAGGTGCTGCCAGCCGGGGGGGGGTGATCCCTGCTGCCTCCCACTGCCCCAGACACCATGGGGAGCTCTGCATGAGCCCCCTGACCCCTCCTGACTCCTCCAGTCCCCCCATGGGTGCCCCACCTGGGCCAGCTCTAGCCCTATTCTCCATTTTTTTTTCTTAAAGGGCCAGAGCTGGCCCAGGGAGGCATCTGTGGGGGGGCTAGGGGAGTGAAGGGGGAGTCAGGGGATTGTGACAGAGTCCCCCATGCAGTGTGGGGCAGTGGGGGCAGCAGTGACCACCCCCTGCCCAGCAGCACCGGGGCTTTTCTTTAAAGGGCCAGTAACTACAGTTGGCAGGGCAGCCATGGGGGGCTGGGGGAATAGGGGATTTCAGGGGGCTGGCAGAGGTCTCCCCATTTTCCCAGCCCCACCTTCCCTGTCCCTAGTACTTTCCAGCTTGGATTCTGGCTAAAGCTCCCTGCTGCAGCCACCGGGAATTGTCTGAATCATCAAAGCTCTCCAAATCTTTTCGGAAGATTTAGAAAGCTTCATATCAATTTGGACCTTTAAATTGGTCCCCTGATTTGATTCAGATTCAGAGATTCAGCCACTGAATTGGGACGAATCTCCTCCATATTGAATCGCCATCCAAAGTTTCGCACAGCCTTAGCGTACAGTGAAACATGACTTTTAAATGTATTGTATGCATTTATTAATGCTGAGACTTCTGCTGCTCCACCATCCTTTTATATGTA
>NW_017729032.1:58295810-58298515 GCF_001723915.1 Gavialis gangeticus | reverse complement strand
GGGACGAATCTCCTCCATATTGAATCGCCATCCAAAGTTTCGCACAGCCTTAGCGTACAGTGAAACATGACTTTTAAATGTATTGTATGCATTTATTAATGCTGAGACTTCTGCTGCTCCACCATCCTTTTATATGTAATAGGTGAAGTCCTACTACACCACCCTATCATATGGATATAAGATATATTTTACTTATTAACTTTTCTTGCAGTTCTAAGAGAATTTTACAGATTGAACAAAAGAACTACAGATTTACTCAGATTTAAACAATCGGCTTTTATAGTACCAACCCTCAGAAAAATAAAAACTAACCTTGCTTAGAAAAGGAAAAGCTGCAACAAAAAGAATAGGAGAGGGTTTCAAAAGTGCTCAGCAATTACCTAGCACTGCTGCCAATCAAGTCAATCATTGAAGTCAATACTTCTTTTCAATGTTTCATTGATTTCGATGGAAAGAGAGAGTTAGACCAAAAGACAGTGGTCCCAACACACTTAAGAAATCCTCTTCAAATCAAATTATATACAGTACACTGAAGCCCTTATTAGTCAAGAGCAGAAAAGAATACAGCTGAAACTAATATACCAATGTAATATAAATATCTTATTAGTCTATGAAAGAATAGAAGACATGAGGATCTGATACAACTAATATATGTGTTGCAGAATATGGTTAGGAGCATATTTGGTCACACTAGCAGTCCACTAATGGCTTATTCCTAGAAGCAGCTACTACAAAAGAAGCAGCTGAAGTCAATGCTTTCCCCTGTAAATTTGTTCTAATTTTTTCAATCTCAAGTGAGTGATGGCGGGTGATACCCATTCTTAAGACATGTTTACAACCTCATTTCAAGCTTCGGCCATATGGAGGAATAGTACACCCCAGTGCCCATGCTAACACTAACCACTCTGCTATCCTTCCCCCTTTCAGATGAATTTTAATAGAAGTATCACACAAAGAAATGAAGGATTGGAAAGGAAACAAAAGCAGTGTATTTCTATTCTCATTTTTTAATTACAATGGGTTCTTCAAGATGTATTTAAAAAAACACTTCTTATTCAGGCACAACTTGAAACTTGTTTGTTTTGTTTTGTTTTTTAAATATATCTTTCTTCACTGTGGCCGCTGGGCTTCGAATATTCTTTCTCGAGCAACCTTCGCCCTGGTGGTAAACGTAGGGTGTCCTACGGGCTCGCGTCATTGCCCTAGCAGGTGTCTCCTCCTCAAGTTACCTCCCCCGTTTTCTCCTGCCACGACTTGTTGTTCCTTAATGGATGGAGTTGGTCGTTGGGTTTCCTCAGTGGCCCGTGGTTCACCCAGCAGTCATTCATGGGGCTCCGCCACCCCAACACCCTGGCCTCATGCCCCCCTTGTAGATGTTATTCTTCCATTGGCCTCGTTCTCTCATGTGGAATCACGTCCCATGGCTTGTTGCCTGCGTGCTCGTTACCTGCAGGTAGGTTCTCCCATGAGAGCCTGCTCCCTCTGCCTTCCCTGACTCCACCCGTTCTTCCAGGGAAACACAAAGAAACACTCCGAGGCTTTCCCTCAGCCCCGTTCCTCGGGAATACTCACTATACCCTCTACCCCTCCTCTTCACTCGGGGCAACAAAACAGAAAATCATCAACAGAACACTAAAGTGATGGGCCACCTTCTGGCGTGACTACTCCCTGGCCCCTTACTACTCTTCCCCTTACTCTAGCTCGAGGATGCTTCTCTTACTGCCCATCGCCTCTGGGATTCCTTCCTGTTTTTTCATCGACCCAGCCAAGACTGGCAGTGATACCTGTCCCGATTGTAACCCCTTTGGGGCTTTCCTCGGGGTCCTCCCCTTTGGCGTGGCTCCCTTCTCACCCTGGTCATCCCAATACTTCCACCTGGCACCTGTTCAAGCATTGGCTACGTCTCTGGCTCCTTCTTTAACTCCGGAGTGCCTGCTGTTCACCCGCCTCTCCATCTGTGCTCCTGACAGGGCGCTCTGCCCCACGCTGTTTGGGTCCACCCCCAGCTCTTCGGGCTCTGCGGGTTCCATGGGGAAGGTCCTCTTTCCTCCCAAAGGTGGCTGCAGCCCCCTCTCCTTGCTGCTCTCTCCTCCTTCTCTTTCCACAGCACTGCCCGCCATTTTTATCCCCGCCTGCCACTGTTCATGGCTGACATCACCAGACAGCCTTAATTGAATAAAGAGGTGTCTGACAAGCCGCGCAGGCTCTTCTTTCTGCCTTTCTGTGCTGTGTCTCCTGCCAGTAAATGTTTATCGTCATTTCTACCCTCTTTTTCCCTGGGACATTTACAAACATTTTTTTGTGACAAATAATTTTCAAGTAAATTTACCTGTTTCTGCAAAGCAATTGAAGTCATTTCATGTGATAATTCCAGGAAAAATATTATACTTGAGGCTGATCTTCATAATCTTTTTGTAGTCAAATGTTCTGAGAAGGACAACACTAACAGCACAGGGCTTCTTAGTATAATTTTTGAAGTGGTGAGTTCTCCCAGCATTGGGAACTGTTAAGTACTCAGAATCTCTGAAGAAAATGAGGTTCCAAACCTCATTGGAGGTTTCATTGATAATAATTGAGCCCTCAGCACGTTGAAAAAAATCAGGCTATATATTTAACTAACTCAATACGAATATAGATATTTAACTGGAGGCATTCAACTGGGGGAAAGGGAAGATGAGGGCGGAGGAAGCATTGGACTGCCAAAC
>NW_017729032.1:58284684-58294160 GCF_001723915.1 Gavialis gangeticus | reverse complement strand
GGAGGTGCTACTTCATGGTCAGGGTGGCTAGGATCTGGATCCAACTTCCAAGAGAGGTGGTGCTGGCTCCTACCCTCGGAGTCTTTAAGAGGAGGCTAGATGTACTCCTTGCTGGGGTAGTTTGACCCCAGTACTCTTTCCTGCCATGGCAGGGGGTCAGACTCGATGATCTACTTAGGTCCCTTCTGACCCTAGAAACTATGGAACTATGGAACTATGGAAGTTGTGGCTTAATTTACTGTCCTCTTTTTCCATCATCTAGTGAAGTGCAAAATAGCATATACAAAAAGCACAAACTCATGCTTACCATTTATTTTCATAACAACATAAAAAGTATCATTGACCTAGAAGCTCCAAATATTTAGATAATTTAATAGTATTCCTAATGAAGCTGACTGGAAAAGGGGGGAAATCATATGTGTTGTTATATTTTATTTTAAGTTGCATCAAGCTCATATACAATTGTAAAAAAAAAAGTAAAATGTACAAGAAAAAATGTGGTGTAGTTTTCCAAAATTTGAAATAGCAAAATTTGGACACTTTCAATGAGCTCTAGTGTAGAAGTCTACTGAAATAAGATAATTAATCTTATTATGCGTTGAACAACAATGTGTTCTTATCTTTTAAATTATATATTTAGACAAAAAATTTGAAATTATCACACCAAACTGAAAATTAGTTTTCTCAGCCTGTCACATATGATTAGTGTGGTCCCACCTTCCATGAGGTGGAGCCAGACCAGGTTGCCCCATGCATCATCTGCATATAAATTTTTGGAGCATCCCAGCCATCATGACAAGAACATCCAGTTCCGTTCATGAGTGGGGAACTAATTAGCATGTGCATCCCTTGTGTGTGTGTGTGTGGGGGGGCATTATCTGGAGTATACACACATGCTGAACAGTGCTGACCTATAGAGTCACCATGACCAATGAACTATATGGTAAATGATGAACTTTGGATTGATATCATGTATAGTTTGTATGCTATATAAGTAGGTACAAAAGTGCTGCTTAAAAATGTGTTAGGGAATAGTGTGACAGGGGGCCATCTTGAGGCCAGTCCAAGCATTGGCCTGTCTAGGGTAGTCTGCCCCCCTGACTCTGCTGCCATGCCTTTGATGTAACTGTCACAGGGCACTAAGGAGCCTGCTCCTTTAAGGCCAGAAACTGCCTAGAGAAAGGGCCCTAGGAGCCAGACAGAAACCCCACCGGCCCAACAGCTGGCTATCAAGGGAATTAGCCTGCATCTGCACCTGGTCATCTGACCAGAAGAAGGCAGGGTCCTGGGCTCATATAAGCCCCAGGGCTGGGATTGAAGGCAATTATGGCCCTGGCAGCTGCCAGGGGGAGTGGAGTTCATGTAGAAAAGCTCCACAGAGATACCTGGGTGCCTGTGCTGCTGCTGGTGAGACTAAAGTATCCAACTGCTATGTTATAGCCCAGGGGCTCATATTTATGTTGTTGCTTTTAATCCAGCAGACTGGACTGAGGATACTGGGGAGGAGGAGGCTTCACTGCGGTACACTACTGTGCAGACCCTCAGCTCCAGAGGGCACAGTGACAAGGGGTGAGCAGATTCTAGTGCCACAGGGTGTAGTTACTGAGGGTAAACTAAACTGAGGCCTCATCATGAGAGACTACATCTACATACCATCTGCGAGGCATGGGGCATGATAAAGAGGCAGTTTTGGAGTCACGCATCTAGCCCATAAGGCTTGGGGTGTCTTGTGAGGCACTTCTTTAGAGAGGAACCAAGCAAGGTGTCCAAGAACCCACATGGTTTAGTGGGATTAGTGGTTTAGTGGGATCCACCAGGACCATGACTGCATAGCACCTGGTGGGAAGCCTTCCTATCTACCATCTATTATCTTAACCATCAAGACATGGCAAGCAAAAATAGAGGGCGCCCCGAGGGCGAAGCTGGCAAGGTCACAGGGCCCTAGGGGCATCACAGCCATTCCTAGGGACACCACCCCATGACAGTAACCAAGTTAAAAAGTTGTTCCTAGGTGGGAGGCTGCCCATTTAATGCCCTGATGACAAGGGTGTAATACATAGCTCTGTACCATTCCTACACCATGTCCCATGCCTCTCAGATGGCGTCATTATATGCCTCCAGCCCTACACTGGGCCCCACAATATTCCTGGCTGACATTCAGACCCTGACCTGGTTCCCTCCTACTCAGGTGTCCTAACCTCTGCCATCATTTGGGGCTGCAAACTCCCTAGACTCCTTTCCCTCTTGGCAGTGGCCCCCTCTGGGACCTTTGGCTTTGCAGGCCCTGGCTTTGCCTTTAGGCCAGTCAGGACTCTCTGGTCATTCCTCGCTGTGGGCACTCATGCCCTTCAACTGTCCTGGTCCTGGCCCCAACATTGTCCAGTCAAGATTTTTCTGGTTAGGTTCTTGAGCAACTAGCCCTCTCTCTCATATGGGTCTGTTTTCTTGCGCCCCTCCACACACTGCTATCACTCTGTGGGTCTTGGCCCTGTGCTTTTGTGTTGGGGTGTGCTCTCCTAGCCTTTCCCATCCACAGGGTCATCTGAAAGGCAGCAGAGACTGAGGCTTTCTGGCACTCCATACTCACCTTTCACTGGGGAGGCACTGGTGTGGCATTTCCTGAAGACTGCTCCACTATGCCATCCAAACCCAACAGGGTGTAGCTTCAGGTTATGTCCCAGGACCAGTCTTCAAAATTTCTGGGTCTCTCAAAAAGCCCTTTTGCATACAGCTCCTCTCTGGGCTTGCCCTGAGCCCTCTACTTATCAGGTCACAGGCACTCAGCCCCCTTTTCAAGTTTCTGTACACTGCACTGGGTCCCCAGGAACCTTTTCCATCCCCATAGTTCCTACCCTGACCTCCAGACGTGCTGAGAGCAGCAGATCCAGCAAGGAGATATTCACCCTTCGGCTCCCCAGATGCAACTCCCCAGCTCTGCTCTTAGGGCCTGTTTTGTACCCTGACTGGATAGTCTACACCAATCAGGCAGGCTTCTGGGTGCCATGTGACCCTCCTGATTGGGTCTGCTCCCAACTGCAGGCTGATATGCAGCCTGCTTAAACCCACAAATATTTACACTAAAACTTGCATCAGTTTTTTAAAAAAGATAAAATGTATCAATTAATCTGTCAGTGTTTTCAAATTTGCTCCTCACTTCCATGTGGTCAGGGAGAGCCAAGTCCAAAAGTATGGGGAGGGGAGGAGCAGAAGAGGCTGCAGGGGGAAGAAGTTGGGGGATCAGAGGGCAAGGGGCCACCTGACCCCCTCCAAATTTATTTTCCCTGCTGCAGCAGTGAGAAGGGACAAAATCAAGGCAAACCTCCAAAAATTATATTCCATACCTAGAAAATTATAACAAATTTATCATTTGTCCTTGTATAGACTCTAAGTATCGGGGGATTGCCTTATAACAGGTTGGATCAATGGGCAGAATGAAATAGGATGCAATTCAACAAAGATAAGTGTAAGGTACGCCACCTAGGGAGGCAGAATCCCCAGCACACCTATAGGTTGGGGGATGACTTCCTCAGCAACTGAGCGGCTGAGGGGGATCTTAGAGTCATAGTTGACTCCAAGATGAACATAAGCCAACAGTGTAATGAGGCCATCAACAAAGCCAATTGCACCCTGTCATGCATTAGTAGATTTATGACCAACAGATCTAGAGAGGTGATGCTCCCTCTCTATGCAGCATTAGTCAGGCCAAAGTTGGAGTACTGTGCCCAGTTTTGGGTGCCACACTTCAAGAGGGACAGGGAGAATCTGGAGAGGGTTCAGAGGAGGGCCACTCACTTTATTGGTGGCCTCCATGAAAGACCCTATGAGGGGAGGTTGAGAGATCTGGATCTCTTCAGCCTTCACAAGAGACATCTGAGGGGAGACCTCATAGCAGCCTATAAGTTTATCAAGGGAGGACAACAGGGAATTGGAGATGTGTTATTTACCAGAGTGCCCCTAGGAGTAACTAGGAATAATGGGTGCAAACTAGTGGAGAGTAGATTCAGATTAGACATTAGGAAGAAATTTCTTACAGTAAGGGTGGCCAGAATCTGGAATGGGTTGCCAAGAGAGGTGGTACTATCACCTAACTTGGAGGTCTTCAAGAGGAGGCTTGATAGTTACCTGGCCAGGGTCATCTGACCTCAGTCCTCTTTCCTGCCAGGGGCAGGAGGTCAGACACAATGATCCTTTGTGGTCCCTTCTGACTCTACAACCTATGAATCTATGAATCTATAACCAGGGTTGTC
Organism: Gavialis gangeticus; assembly: GCF_001723915.1. NCBI lineage: Eukaryota > Metazoa > Chordata > Crocodylia > Gavialidae > Gavialis > Gavialis gangeticus. The sequence continues at coordinate 58,289,913 of NW_017729032.1, read as the reverse complement.
ATATATTTGAGTAAATATGTTATTTGCATTCCCAGTTCTTGCATGTGTTCCTTTTCATATAAAATACAGCCAAATATTAAACGGTTAATTAATTATATTAAGTATCTATGAAGTGTTGAGGATACATTAACAGGAGCATGGCATGCAAGTCATGGGACTCAGACTCTATTCACCAATTTTAAAATATCAGATGTATTATTTTGTCCAGTGTTGAGTGTCATGCTAAGGAAAACATGGCCAAATTGGAAAGAGGAGAGTAAATCAAGAGCAGGTTACCTAAACATTAGTCTAGGATGATTCTACCTTGAGTCAGGGGTGGGGACTACATGACCTCCTGAGATCTTTTTCTATGATTTTCTCATTCTATGAAACATTCTTCCTATAAGAGTTGTTAATGGCACCTGGATATAGAGAAAGAAAAAGACCCCACCAAACTACCAGCCTCATCATCCTCCTTGAATTTTGTTTGATTAATTTTAGACCATTTATCCTATTTATCAAGGTAATTTTAAATCCTAATGTTATTTTGCATAGTGTTTGCTACCTCACCCAGTTTGGTGTCAAGCAAATTGAATATGTAGGTTCATTTTTTTCCTAGAAGTTATGAATAAAGATATTAAACACAACAGTGCCTATGGAAAAACCCTCTGAGAGATCTAATTTGACACCTTCTCCAACTTTGATATTACAGTGATGATAACTGCTCTATAAGCATGATTTTCCAACCAGTTATGCATCGACCTTACAGTAGTTTCATATACAGTATTTCCTGAAATTACTTATGAGAATGTCATGGGTGACAGTACTGACAACATTACAGCCTTACATCCATTGCTTTCTGTCCATCCATAAAACCTGTGTCTTTCCCTTTGAAGAAAAGCAGATTGGTTAGATAAAATGTGCTCTTGACACATCCATGCTGGTTTATTACCAATCACCTTTTGTCCTGTAGGTGCTTAGAAACATGGTCTGCTCTCCCATTAGGGATTAGATGCTATAGACTTCCAAAGGTATTTAAACACCTTGCTCCCATGGGAGATAGGTGCCAAAATGCTTCTGAGAATTTGAGTCCTAGAAACTTTCCAGAAGAGGTAAAAGTCCCACCTCCCCCTCCCCCACCAATTAACCCCGGCAAGAAATGGGGAGACACATCGTGGCAAGAGTCAGTTGCTACAGTGTAAAGAAGAGATAATCATCAACATTTAAATTAGTAATCATAATAGTGTAAGGAAATGGAACACATTGATCAAAAAGGACACAAAGGAACATGCATGTTCACACCTGTAAACTACAGGTTATCAAGCGTACTTATAAAAGAGACTTAGTAAGCCATTTTCTCAGACTCAGTGTCATTGCAGTACTTTGTACTGAACTTGTTCCTTGGCCATTATGCCAATTAAGCTTTTGTCAAGGTGCCAATTTTCCCTCTATTAGGATGCCTATTAAGTCTGCTGTATTTCATATTTCCTTGACAAACAACTTACAGTTCAACCTTCTCTGACTGAGATAAAGAGGCTGCACTAGCTAGAAGATTGCTGTTATGAATGTATTTTCTTTTAATACACACCAGACAAACTGCTAGATGCATCTATGCTTCCCTTTTATACTATGTATTGAGAGGTGGACGAAGGAGAGACAGTACTTGAAGGTAGATGGAACAGATCCTATTACTGCAATTAACATCCTAAGAAGAATAGATACGTAGTTCTCAGACTGCTAAGCCACTGTGAGCTAGATTTACAGAGTCCATTTAATATAAGCAATCAGGCCAGGCTCACAAAGAAACAAATTTAGCTTCAGAAGGGTCGTTACAACTCCAAATGCTGCTGTAAAACAGCACAGCAGATCAGGTCCAACTTGGCTTTTTGCTGGCAGGCAGCAGGACAAAACTTGGCATAGACCCTCAGCACTGGAGAATCAGCCAGCAGTTGACTTTGCATGTAGGCAAAATGAATTCTGTCATGCCTTTTCTGGGGAAAGTGGAGACAGAGAAAGAGAGAGAGAGAGAGAGAGGGAGAGGCAGAATCCACAGCTGCTATGTCAGCCCCCAGCAGAAAACCTGTCATGAACTGGCAATTGAAGCACTGCCTGCTCACCCCATGAAGAAGGGAGGGAAACACAGTTTTTATACTTCATTAGCCTCACTTTGTTGAATCCGACTCAAATATTTGTGCATACAGTTTTGTACTCTATTTCCCTTCTATTAGCATCACATTTAAAAATTCAACTGTTTGGGAGACTAATTTCACTGACAGTTACACATGCATGAATATGCCTCAGCAACATATGTGAACTCTCTAATTTTGCTGCCATTTGCAGTATGTAGACATTGTGTCATACACTTGTTCCCAGCTTACTCTCAGCCATGCCCATCTAGTTATTTTGTAAGTTAGTTAGTGGACAATACCATGAAAGACCTCATATGTAAAGCCAACTGCCTTTTTTACTACAGTATCCTGAAGGAACTATGTACAGAGATGCTGCTGCCACAGTCAGCATTGTCACCATGTACATGGAGATTCATTTCCTGGTGCTGCCTCCAAAATAGTCCTGTCTGCAACTTAAACTCCTCCAAATCCCAGGCATGTTCCCACACTAATCAAGCAAAAAAAAAAAAATATTTGCAAGCACTGGCTGTTAGTGATGGGGAGACTAAACTTATTTTATTTTAGTGATAACTTATTTTTGTCCCTAGTCTCCTCTGACTTCTTACAGACCTGAGATGTAGTTTACCATATCAGCGGGGCATATCTACATGCATATTCTGTGAAGAAAATTCAAGCTCGTTAAAGTGCTCTCAGGCAAATGTCTACACATGTGCCCCTGTTGGGAGCAAATTTTTTCCCAACAGGAACAGATCAGTCCAGGGGTGCTCCTGCCCCCCTACCCTGCTCTGCCCCTCTGCAGCAGCCACGGGGTGCTTCCCCACATGCTCCCCAGGGTCTCCCTCAGTCCTGGCACTGCTTTCCCTTTGCATCTCCCCCGTCGTCCCTAGTACTGCCCATTAAGTCCTGCACATGTGTAGAAGCTGATGTTTTACTGTATATTAGATTATGGTCTAATGGGCAGTAGTTTATATAGCATCTCTTGTAGATGCACCCAGTATCTACAGCATTGCATGAGAATTCATGCTCCCTAGAAGAGGAAGATGGGTACACAGGGGAAGAAGATGGAGAATTACCCCATGCCCAATTGCCAGGAGATAAGATAAGAAGATAGGAAAGGCATTACAGCGCCTGCCATCACTGTTACGCATTGCAAAACTGCTTGTGTGCATGTCTGTGTTGGTCACCATCATATATGACCAATGGGAGGGAAGATAGCTCACATTCAGAGCCTCTCTAAGTTGAGAGGGTAGTACACCAGCCACCTCACTTTGTGAATCATCTCTGCCATGTCTCTTTCAAATGTCAGCATGTGTAATACGAAATACGCAAGCAGAACCTTAGTGGGTGAAAAAGCTCCACTTAGTGACCAGTTTCTACTATTTAACATGAATTTCTATATTCAAAAGTCTCAAGAGAAGATTGATTAACATAATTTGCTGCCAGCTGGAGAGGGTTCCAGCCCAGAGTTACATCAAAGCTGAAGTGATCAGGTTTTAGAGACACGTCTATAATAAATTGTTCCTCTTTTGTCCTTCCCAACAGTGCTTTCCCACCCCCATTCCTACTTTAAGCCATCATTTCACAAATGTACTTGAAATAAAAACCCTCATGCTCTGCCCACCTGCTTCTACCAGTAGCTGCAAAATGCTTCCCACGTTCCTGCTCTTAGCTATAATTAGCCCAAATATTTGATGTGCAAATATCCCCTCTCCTCTTTTGCTGCAGCCTTTTGTTTCACTTCTAGCATTCTCCTAGGAATGCTCTGAACAAACACTCAGGCCCAGTTTTGTTACTTCATCCCAGCGTTTGGTGCACACACCTGAAGGAGAAAAATGGCTGTTAAAAGGCAACTTTATCCTCTCTCCCCTTAGTATTGGTCCTTAAGGATGCTCTGACTTGTGCATTTGGTGCTATAAATTGTAGGCACCCTCCATGGTGCTTTCCTGTCTGCTTTGAAGCTACTCTAAGCTGCCAGAGCAATAGAGCACATGCAGACAACGGGACACAAACTTTGTGTCCATAATTAACTTAGTCCATAATGAGGTCCATAATTAACTTAGTCCAGCCTGGCTTGCATGGAATTTAACAAAGCGCTTCATTGTTGGCCCAGAATAAAGCTCCAAGTGATGATGTCAGCAGCCTCTCCTTCTCCTTATAAAACCTTAAGAAGATGATAAAATTCAGCAACAGAGCTGCCAGGAATGAACAGAGGGATGTGTTCATATTTTTTTGTTAGTAGTCTGTTTGCTTCAAAATGAGTAACAGGCCAACATCAACATATCACTCCTTGTCTATGACATTCACAATCCCTTCCTGACCCCATCAATATGCTCTCCTACAGACCTGCAGAAGTTCTTACAAATCAGCCAGACTGCAGGCAGGGAAGAGAGTGTTTTGCTGCAATCTCTATTCTCGGATGAGAAGAGCTACTGTGGTAGGTGTATGTAGTTCAGGCAACAAGGGCTGCTTTTCTTCCTCCTCCGGCCCATCAGCCCTCCCACTGCTTTCACTGCTATAGGGAGTCTGGCACCATGGAGCAAGAGGAAATGCAGAAGAAAGGTTGTGTCTACAGCTGAAGGGCTGAGTGGGATTGCGTTCTCCCCTGAAATTCTTCTACCCAAAGGTATTAGTTTTTAGTGCATGGCTGAGAAAAATAGCACCCACCATTGGCAGAGCACAAAGCCACTCCATCCACTGACAGGGTGAACTTAAGGGAAGCCAGGCCTTTTCTTCTCTCTGTCTTTCTCAGATTTCCTTAGGACAACTAATATGCTAAAAACAGTCTCTGTATCCAGAAGAACCCATGGGTGCTTGCACACATGAGAAAAATTGGCCATTTTGTGGTTTAATTGCATCACATTGTACACATACAAGGGTTTGGTTTGCAATGTAGCTATTTGTAATGTTGCATCCTTTGGCAGCTTTCCCCCTGCCTGCTGTGCAAGGGGTCCAAATCGTTTTTATTTTTTTGCAGAGCCTGCCCATGTCTCCCACAGCCAGGGAGTGAACTGCCAGTGGGCCAAGCAGCCCCTGAGCTGAAGAGGGCCCTGGTCCTTCCTTCCACCGAGGCAGTGCCCCCTGGGGCTGCCCAAGCAGACTACTAACAAGTGGGTGTTGTCCA
>NW_017729032.1:58278332-58279684 GCF_001723915.1 Gavialis gangeticus | reverse complement strand
ATCGTTTTTATTTTTTTGCAGAGCCTGCCCATGTCTCCCACAGCCAGGGAGTGAACTGCCAGTGGGCCAAGCAGCCCCTGAGCTGAAGAGGGCCCTGGTCCTTCCTTCCACCGAGGCAGTGCCCCCTGGGGCTGCCCAAGCAGACTACTAACAAGTGGGTGTTGTCCAACCTCGGGCTCAGTGAACAGTTGGATCAAGTTGGGTGCTGCCTCAAAGCTGGGGCAACATCTGCCTGGTAGCTGCCTACCCAGGTGGCCCTGGGGGGTGCCACTGCCATGGAGGGAAGGACCTGGGCCCCCTGCAGCTCAGCGGCCACTTGGTCCACTAGCAGCTCATTCCCAGCCATGGGAGATACAGGCAGTCTCCAAAAAAAATAAAAGGATCAGGTCCCTCCCCATAACAGTGTTGGAAGCCTCTAAATTGAAATAATGGGTTCTTAATTGTCACACTTAAAACCCACCATTTCAGTTTAGGGGACTAAACCCCCATCATGTGTACAAGCAGCTCATGACCTGAAGTTAGGCAGTTCTACTTTGCAAAGCCTGTGTAAGCTGTCTCTTGCTCTTTAGCCAGGACCACAACCATCAGTCATTCTCTTGCTCTATCCATGGTATCACCACAATTTCTGATAGCATGTTCTTTATTTGTAACGTCTCCCATGACTAAAATACTTGCCTCGCTGATTCATTTGCTTTGGCCTTCTTCTCCATGCTCTGCAGTCCCTCAGGCTCCTTCTGTTTTGCCATCACAGACTCAAGGTAAAAGCACATAATAAACTGTGACACAGAAATCAGCTCAAGATTTTACTGTATAGTAAGTTTACTCTGTAGCAAGTAACAGAGACACAACCAAGCTGCCTGCCTACAGTAGGCATTATTACAGTACCCAGCCAAGAGCAATCAGCTACTCTCAGATAAGCTGGCTAGGGGAACAGGCACCGTGCTGGTACACCAACATAACTTACTCACTGGGGAGTATAGTTACCTTTCACTTCTCACTGTTGTCAGTGCAGTGTGACTTACAGTAGCATAAAGTGTATCATGTATTCATTCCACTTTTACTACTGATTAAGGTGAATTTGCTCCATAATAAATCTGTAGCATGCTCACATCATCAGAGCTGTGTCACCCCTCACTGGGGATCTCTAACATCTTTACTAGCCAGACTATACCTCACCAGCTGCTGCTTTCTGGTTCCCACCTTACATAGTGAAGACAGACGTGGGCAGGGTCATAGTCTTAAAGGGCCAGCCATCTGCTGCTTCCCCAAAACCTTATAATATGCAGAAATACCATCACATAATACATTGTAGGGTAGATTCATAGATTCATAGATTCATAGATTAAGGGTCA
>NW_017729032.1:58277999-58278321 GCF_001723915.1 Gavialis gangeticus | reverse complement strand
TAAGACTGACGGGCCTATAGTTGCCCGGGTCCTCCCTCCTGCCTTTTTTAACGATGGGGACCACGTTAGCTATCTTCCAATCAACCAGCACCTGGCCTGAGCACCACGAGCGCTCGTAAACCTGTGCCAAGGGCCCTGGAATAACCCCTGCTAGCTCCCTCAACACCCTGGGGTGAAGAGCATCTGCACCCACTGATTTGAACACGTTCAGCCCCTCCAGAAGATTTCTAACCCAGTCCTCCCCAACCTGAGGTCTGGAGGCGTTCCCCTTGAGTCCGTCTTGCATCACGGTGGGGAAGTCCCAGTCCCTGCCCAAGAAAAC
>NW_017729032.1:58276416-58276954 GCF_001723915.1 Gavialis gangeticus | reverse complement strand
CCACACCCCCTCCTTTCCTTCCTTCTCTATCCTGCCTGTAGAGCCTATAGCCCCTAATGCTAACTGCCCAGTTGTGGGATAAATCCCACCAAGTTTCTCTAAGCCCTATTATGTCTGGGTCTGAACTGGCTATTCTGAGGGTGAGTTCCTCCTGCTTATTCCCCATACTACGAGCATCGGTATATAGGCATTTAAGGCCCTGCCTAGCTGCGTGTGCCACCCCCTGATTTGGGAGACTGTTTGGACCCCTGTTTCTTACCTGGGCACTCTTTTCATTTGCTGGTCTTGCTACTGTAAATGGAATTCATTAATCTGAGGCAAAAGTAATTATAACAAAGAACATAAAATATCAGATTATTAAGATGATATCTTTCTCTGTCAAGATGGGTTACTTCAATCCATTCATCATCTCATAGAAACACTAAGTTACTGTAGAGGGAATGTGTTCTGAATTTAAATCTGGGGACATATATAATAGTATGGGTTGTGGTAAAGAAACAGAAGTACTCAGGAATGATGCATTCAGTGTGCTTCATCT
>NW_017729032.1:58269382-58271416 GCF_001723915.1 Gavialis gangeticus | reverse complement strand
CATGGGTCATTATCAAAGAGCCCAAGGCTTGCCTGGCGGCACCAACTGCGTAAGCACCAGTTGACCTCGCCAATGCAGGCCTCGCGTCACCGTCCCCACCTACTCACCAGATAAAGAGAGGAGAACACCACCTGTGCCCCTGTCTCCTTAAGCTTGTCCCCCAGAGCCTTGAAATCCTTCATAATGCAGTCAAGCTCTATTTAGATTGGAAGCTCTTCAGAGCAGAGATTATCTCTGTGTGTATATACAGAATCCAGTGGGGCCGTGATCTTGTCTGAAGCTTCTCTGTATATTCATGGCTATTATTATTCTAAAAATTACATGTTTTAAAATTATTATTACCAGGTTTGTAACACACACAGGGCTGAAAACACAAACAACTACAATTATAGTGAAGATGAACCTTAACACTTTAAAATTTTCAAATTGAGACACCACATTCCACAGATAACTATAATCGCATTATATACATATTAGCTTTAATTAAGTGAATGCAGAGCATAATTCTTCAATAGACTAAGCTCTTTCAATTCACAGTGATTCAACATAATTTTGCAAGTTAATGGCATTGCCATAGGGACTTTTAGCTCATCTCATGCATTTCATAGTAACTTCTTTGAAAGCCACAAGTCACAAATGTAAGGGATAAAATCCACCTATCCAAATTTTGGAGATGCAACAGGGGAAAAAAACCTTTTTTAGGAACAGATACAATAGGGTCTATTGTTAAAATTAAAAGCTCTTTCATTTCCTTCAGTCTTCTTGTTCTCCTAATAAATAACTGACAGCTGATAGACAATTACTACCAATTACTCTAACTAGCACAGAATTAGGCAGTGAAAGGTTTACATGTATGAATTGGAAGTTATAAATGGAGAAAGGTTCATGAGGAGTTTTAAAGCACTTGGGTATCTAATGTACCATATTGTACATTTATGGCAGATATTGAAATGAGACTGTCAGTATTAACACCAACTGAAAATATAGAACTAAATACTTTATATGGAAAATGCTAATCTGATTATATAAATTGATCCACAAAATTAATTTAAACAGTTAATGTAGAAGAAGGTACACGTATGAATATTTCATTGCAGTCAAACAAGTTGCAGAAAGCAGACTGATGAAAAAACTAATTTTCAAAGAGGCATTTAGGAATATTTTATTTGTAATACTCTGTATCAAGATCTATATTGTTATACCTAAACAAAATAATTGTAAGGAGCATTTGGTTGCAAAATCAAGTGAAAAGTTTAAAAAATGCTAAAAATTAAGGTTGCTTGTGCACCCTTAATTCCACCCTATTGCATATATGCATTTTAATTAGAGCTGTCTGAAAAACAAGGTCCCTCGTTTGTGGGAAATTTCATTTTTAGAAACTTGGTTTTGGTCCAAATCAGGCCGAAACATACATTTTTTTTAAGTTCCCATGAAACAGAAGCTCCCCGATCCTCCAGCTGCTCAGTGAAATTGATGTTCTTGTCAGTTTCACTGCTGAAATCTACAGAGAAAGTTCACTGAACCAAATATGTCTCAAGTGAAATATTTCAGGCTCAATGAATTGTTACACTCTGACAAAATTTATTTTCCTACCCTGTCTAATTAGAATAGTGTCTTTTCCAAAGGACTCTACACAGTTCAGTGCATAGAATGGACAATGCTCATTTAAAGCAAATAAAACATGCATGATTTTATGTCTTATTTGCTGCTCCTATTCAAACCTTACTCTGAGAACAGAATTATTAAGTGTTCTCATTGACCCTTCTTAGTTGCTTATAAATATAGAATCTAGGTGCTTTACAAAAATTAGTCTCCAATCTTTGAAGAGAAGACTAAAAAAGCTTGGCTGATTTAGTTGAGCAAAATGAAGCTTGAGAGGAAAGTGGATCCGGCTAACTATAGGCCCATCAGCCTGACTTCTATCCCAGGGAAGATCTTAGAAAAGTTTATTAAAGAGGCCATCCTTAATGGACTGGCCAACACCAACATCCTAAGAGATAGCCAGCACAGGTTTGTTGCAGGTAGGTCTTGCTT
>NW_017729032.1:58268644-58269247 GCF_001723915.1 Gavialis gangeticus | reverse complement strand
AGGGGTGTTCACTAGGATCTGGGGGAACGTTTGTTCACCAGAGCGCCACAAGGGATGGCGAGGTCGAATGGTCATAAACTACTGTGAGACCGTTTCAGACTGGACATAAGGAAGAATTTCTTTACTGTCCAAGCCCCCAAGGTCTGGAACAGCCTGCCATCAGAGGTGGTTCAAGCACCTACATTGAACACTTTCAAGAGCAAATTGGATGCTTCTCTTGCTGGGATCCTATGACCCCAGCTGACTTCCTGCCCTTTGGGCGGGGGGCTAGACACGATGATCTTCCAAGGTTCCTTCCAGCCCTAATTTCTATGAAATCTATGAAATATGATTGCTGCCTATAAATACATCAGGGGGATGAACACCAGGGAAGGAGATAAGCTATTTAAGTTAAGGGACAATACTGATATAAGATGAAATTCATATAAACTTCTCCTGAATAAATGTAGGCTATAATTCAAGAACTTGTAAGATTTCTAAGCTTTGGAACAGTGAGTCTGTGCAATAGCTCCCAAGGGAAGTAGGAAGGTGGGGCAAAAAAAAAAAAAGGGCCTTAGCACTTTTAAGATAGAGCTTGATCAGTTTATAAAGGATATTATATAG
>NW_017729032.1:58264174-58268426 GCF_001723915.1 Gavialis gangeticus | reverse complement strand
AAAAAAAAAGGGCCTTAGCACTTTTAAGATAGAGCTTGATCAGTTTATAAAGGATATTATATAGTATAATTGCCTGTGATAGGAGGGGACTGATATAATGACCTAGGAATTCTCTTGAAATCCTGAGTTCTTATCTTATTTTCACAACTCTGCTGAAAAGGCTCAGCCGTTTTCACTACTGCTTTAAAAAAAGAAGAAAAAAATCAGTCTCAGGCACCCAGCACAGAAAATGTCATTCCCAATGGTTGGCAAATTTAACAGTTTAAGCATGGAAAATGTACCACAACCTTAATGTTACATAGTTCTATGGACCATATATTTATGATTGGCAGCTTGTATCTCTCATAGCTTGTTTTAAGGTGGGAGACATAAAGAAATAATTAAGACTTATGATTTTGGGTATGTAGGGTCTTTGTAAGGTAGGAACCCTGAAGTAAAGGAAGTCATTTTGTTTCTAAGAAAATCCTATGCTTCCAGGTTAAATAACTGTGTTCTATTTAGGTCAGATCCCATTCCAGTGTATACTGCTGTAAATCTGAAGGCACCACATTGACTCCCATTGAGTTATTTTGGATTTTTCTTGATTAAACTGGCTGCAGTGTGTATGCTAGACACTTGTGCTTCCAAGTGCAGCTATCATGACTCATGCTGCCCATCCCTGTACCTGTAATAAAGAAATAGCTTACCTTGGGGATGGAAAGAGAATGAAGCACCAGGGAAACTGAGAATACAATCAGGCTGCAGCAAGGAGTTTATAATGGGCTGCAAAACCCACTCAGAAAGAAGTCTGCAGGACTGCAGCTAGGATCCTACCACTATCCAAGTTAGCTAGTTTAAAGCTATCTCAGACGTGTCTAACCCACACTGTGATCAAGCTGAACCGTCAGAAGGGCCATGAGTTATTGGAGCATTGGGGCCCTGTAAAGAAGGGGAGTTATCAGGAGTGGCATGACCAGAGTGGGTGGAAGACCCCTCCCAGTGGGGGGGTCCCAAGACCCTGTTGAGAGTGGTGAGGGGACCCCTGTTTTTCAGGCTCAGGGAATTAATTCATAATTAGACTTCTAGGCGGTTGAGGGTCTGAGTTTGCGCTTTATATTTTATACATAATATTGTTCTTACTATTTTAGTGTGGTTAACCATGATGTTGATGGGTTTGAGAGCTTGAAGAAATCTTTGGGTCACTTGTGTGCATATTTTAAGTACTTGGTTTTAGCTGCTGATCTGAATATTATTGGATTCATTGGGTATTGTAACTTATTTCTTGACTTGGATATTACGAAATTTATTTTGTAATTTCAAGTATTCAATTATTTCTGGCATGTAAATGTTTTAATTATATTTGTAATAATAAAACTGTATATTGTTAAATGTACACTCGTGGGGTTTTCTCAATAGGGAAATGGAGAGATCTGCATGTAAGGTGGTGATGTCCCTCCCTCAGCACCCTAGCCTGTCACCACTTCCTCTACATTTGGCTGGGAGGACACATCCTTGATGTACCCAGGTTACATTAGTGATGCTTCATTTTAATCACAGAAAAATTTGGATTTGGGTTACTTTTTTTTAATCCGAAAATTGGGGATTTTTTTATTAGAGAAAACTAGGATCCTTGGTTATAACCCTAACAGGGTATATTTCCATTTTCTACAGAAAGCTCAAGGAGTCTATCTGGGTGATGGAAAATATGGTTTTGTTCATTTGTTTGTGTAGAGAATAGGTAGCCAAAGGCTCTAAAAAAGGCATTTTACTAGAACTAGAGGCACAATGACAAATCTCATTAGTTGTTAACAACAGTTTGTCAGCATAAGTCATGTCATATTATAATGTTGGGAGCAGAAACTTATGCTACAGCTACTGGGAGAAAGCATATAGTTTTATTATGGGAAGTGCTACTGGAAGTTTAACAGCCACATGTAGCTGGAACCTTGCTTAATAAAATCTCCTCCAACAGACTCACACAAGTAAACAGTATGGCCAGTAATCAAGCTGCCTTTGAAAGATCAAAAGCCAGGCTTTCCCCATCGGTTTGAATACCTCATTTCTAACAGAGTCCTAATATTTTACACATGATTGGACTCCTGCGCTATTCTTTCTGGTGTTGCTCCAGATTTTCCACAAATTTGAGAAAAATCTGCTGTTATGTTATCTTTCAGGATACATATAATTCCAATGCTAAGATATGTATAGTAAAATGTCTGACAAGTGAGGCTTTCCTCAGTGCAGCCACTGATCTAGAAACTATCACATTTCAGAGTGAATATTCACCACTACTCCAAGAATAAATAAAAACCTGTGCTGCATTTCAGAACCCTGAAGTAAAAGTAAGCCCTGACTAAAGCCTTGGACAGGTAAAATGTTTACAACAGTACAATCAGCATTATGCCAGTGTACAGACATAATGACTAGTTGACACCAGCTCTCAAGCTAAGGAAACCTTGTCCAATCCAGTGGACAACTACTTTGGAAAAATCAGGGATAAAGTTGTAACCATGTAAAGTACACCAGTTTGTTTCATCCATTTGTTTCTTTCTTGAGGCAACATTTTGATGAAGGCAAATGGGCTGTTACCTGGTTCTTCGCTCTGAGGCAGTGATGGCTGCCTACTGTGTGACTTGACTCAGTGTAGCTGTACATCTGTTGATTGATGATCATAGTTTCATTTTCATTTGTATACAAAATCAATGTGAATTGCACCAGGATATGTGTCCATCTGTCCATGCCTAAGATAAGTAAACAGCTGGCTTGGACTAGCTAACTGTGGCTGTTATTGACTGATGTTACATTTTTCAGGTAACTCTTATAATTGTGCTATAAAGATTTTTTTTTCTTTTCCCCAGTAAATCATATTATATAGAATTATATGAATGTAGTTTAGCATTGCAAAAATCCTGGCACTAATTTCTATTTTTATAATTCAGCCTGAACCATAATGCATGCACTCATAAGTTCTCCTAATCATCAAAATAATCTTACACATCAATGGGAGCACAAAATAAGCTACTATGATTGTAGGACTCCAATTGGCAAATACTTGTATTTTCTATGAACACTGCCTCTCCCTCAGTTATCAGAAGGATAGTACCTTAAGAAAATCTATAATACTGGAGACAGCTAAAAGGGTTAGATTTTGAATAATAATAAAATACTTTGTTCTCGTCCAGTACCTTTTCATCTGAAGTTCTCATATCATAAGCCTGGCAATAAACAAGCTTCACAAAATGTCTATCAAGGAACTGAGGATTGCTTTCCTAGCCACTGAAGGGCAGCCACTTCTTCTGTTACATGTAGCAGCTGATTCTGAACAATGCAACAGCTATACAAAGCAGCATAAAACCACATATCCTGGAAAATGAAGAAAGAAGTTAAGTAAGCCACAGATGCATTTAGGAGAAACCAAGTTGAAAATAAATTAACAAATTAATATAATTATCACCATGGCTATTTTAGTATGGTTCTTAATGTTTTCATTACTCTGAACTAGTCCCTCAGTTATGTCAGCTAGCACTCATCATCTGTGATTAATAGCATGGTTTCTGCAGCAACTTTACTCAGATTGTTCATGAAACATCTGAAGATTTTCTGAAGGTTAAAGTGACCAAAAGTGATTAGGAGGTAGACAGCAGAGGTCTGGCACAGAGATTCCTAATTAAGGTTGTGATGGGAAGCTAGGGTTAATTGTCATAAAATCCATCAGTACTCATACAGGCATGCATCTCAGTGCTCTTTTATGGAAAAAAATAATATCTGATTCATTTTCTATTGAACTCAATAGCAAAACTTCCACTGAGTTTAGTAACAACTGTGAAGCCCTTCAAAGCATATATTATCACTTTTCAAATTTTTGGATGCCTGTACATGTGTGGGGAGGTCGTTCTGACATGCTGTAATTACAGCACATTAGAGCAGACTCAATTAATCGAGTCTGCTGGAGTGTGCTAATTAGCATGCTCCAGCCAGCTTCCATGTCTCGTGTATCAGCGGCCCTGTGCTTCAAAATCAGAGCCACCAACAGAACATGTAAAAACACCCTTTGAAACTTACAGGGTGCATCTACACGTTCATTAATGTGCTGCAGTTACTGCACATTAAGTTTAGTACTTGGTTAACCAAGTACTAAATTAATGCACAGAAACTCATACTACTGCACAGTAGCACTAGTGCATGCATTTTTAGTGATGCTTAATGTTCAGTAGCCTAATACCACTGTGCAGTGGTGTATTAGCATGGTTTTTCCCCAGCATGCTGCTGTGCA
>NW_017729032.1:58263180-58264147 GCF_001723915.1 Gavialis gangeticus | reverse complement strand
ATTACAGCACATTAGAGCAGACTCAATTAATCGAGTCTGCTGGAGTGTGCTAATTAGCATGCTCCAGCCAGCTTCCATGTCTCGTGTATCAGCGGCCCTGTGCTTCAAAATCAGAGCCACCAACAGAACATGTAAAAACACCCTTTGAAACTTACAGGGTGCATCTACACGTTCATTAATGTGCTGCAGTTACTGCACATTAAGTTTAGTACTTGGTTAACCAAGTACTAAATTAATGCACAGAAACTCATACTACTGCACAGTAGCACTAGTGCATGCATTTTTAGTGATGCTTAATGTTCAGTAGCCTAATACCACTGTGCAGTGGTGTATTAGCATGGTTTTTCCCCAGCATGCTGCTGTGCAGTGTTATTAGGCTACTGCACAATTAGCATCCTGTGTAGACGTGCCCACAGACATTATAATTGAGTGACCCTATGATTGTGAGGGGAGAAGAGTGGGGCAAGAAGCAAGCCCTGAAAGACCCATGTGGAAAACACTCACCTCAAGTACGGTGAGAGGCCTGGGCAGAGCAGGGAACACATCGCCAAGTTTCTGCAGCATGTGGTCCCTATGGACTGATAGGCAGAAGATCCAGGAGGGTATTTCTAGCCCTGAAGAGGGGCAACCAGAGAGGGACCCTGGCCAGTGGACTGAAACAACACTGGAGTCCCACTGCCAGCAAGTGATGAAGATAGCAGATCCACTGGATTGAGCGGCTGAAGGACCACTGACGAGCCTCGGGGTATGCCGAGGCAGAGAATTTCCTATTTAATATAACAAATCTTAAGAGCCTTATTTCTTTGTGCAAAAAGATTCTGTTAAAAAACATATTCCCAAAGTGAATTTGTGCAGGCACAGAGATGTTTGTTGGCAAAACTCTCAGCTGGGGCCTTAATTTTGTTAAATTTCCTTTTAATGTGCCTTATCAGCTGATGTTTTCAGATTCTTGCTGCCCTGCAATCAT
>NW_017729032.1:58260449-58263169 GCF_001723915.1 Gavialis gangeticus | reverse complement strand
GATTCTTGCTGCCCTGCAATCATTGTACAAAAAGTGAATTTTCCATTTTCTATTGTATTTAAGAAATAAAACATAAACTCCCCAAACTCTTCTAGTAACAATATAATATAATATAATATAATATAATATAATATAATATAATATCAGTGTATTTTAGACTTTAATTATAGAGAAGGCCTAATGAGGCTGTAACCACACAGTGAAAAAAATTTTCATGAAGCCTTGAGGGACTTCAGGGGTTTACTGTGATCATTAGTTAGTTTATGACAGTAGTCTCAATCCTTTTAGACTAAAGGAACCCCTTGTTAGCCACCCCTCAGAAAAAGCCAGCTCTTATATTTCATTAATTTTTTGACTACGGAAAAACAACAAAGCAATTCTGTTGCAAAGACCCCAGAGACATCACAACAGGTCAGAATTTTTCCACACTAAATTCCTATTTGAAATCTTTGGGTTTATCTTGTGAATCATGTTTACACATCTGACAGTGCTAACATCGCACAGCACCTTGTGACACCCTTGAAAGTATCTCAGGGCACCTCAAGGTGCTATGGCATCATGATGAGGATCACCGGTTTATGAGGATGCTCATCATACTGCCATTTGTGGTGAATTTCATCCACTGATAGAGAGGTGTTGCTGGCAATGCCATAGGAATCCCTTCATGAGGAAGGGGTTACCATAGCAAGCTCACTGACCAAGGACTGCTTAAACCACCTCTATGCAGTGGGGCTGCCTACAAAAGATCTGATACACAGGGGAACGTCTGGTATGGTCTGAGGGAGGAACTAATGGTTTGGTAGATACATGGATCGTGTGACAAGGATTGCTGAATTTGGTAAAAGGAAAGGAACAGCAGCTGACCAGTGGGTGGGGTAAAGGCAATTCTCTCTCTCCACTTCTCTCTGTACCAGCAAGGGGAGTTGAATCATTGCATTTTCCCTTTAATATGTCTGGACAGGACTGTCTCCTTTTTTTTTCCTCATTCAAAATTTATTCAACTTGCTGCCAGGGAAACCTAGTGAAAAAGGCGCTCTTCTGAGAGGCTGCATGAGACTTCTGTTGCTAGGGAAACTCCTGTCTTTGCAAAGCTTCAGAGCAGCTCTCCTATGCTCTCTTAGAGAGCTCAGATTTGCTTACAGCAAGAAAAAGACTGTGGAGAAAATAGTGTTAAGATTGTTCAAAACTGAATTTCACTTGATTTGTCTGTCCCCACTGTTTAACGCAAAGGCCTGATTTCCCAAGGGGAATATCAAGTGGGTGCTTGTTGAATACCCTATCAAAAAGCATGCACTTGGAGTCAGTAAGTTCATTTACACTAAAAGCAAATAAATATAATTGTATATCTATACGTCACCTCATCTTTCATTGCTCCAGCTTTGAGAGCTATAGAAAAGAGACCAAGATAGATAAGTGTTACCAGATTTCATATGCAAATGGCCATTCTTTTTCAATTGTGTGCAAACCCCTACCTGGCTGATATATACAAAATAATTAAACCTTTCTATAAATAGTGGAAAGAATTCCTATCATTAGAACATAGGCTAGAAGGTTAACCAAAATACTTTCTAGACAAGCTGTCAGGGGTAGCCAGTATAACAATATCACAGAGACTTCAAGCATGTTGTTTTTTTGTTTGAAGTTGATACTTTCAAATTATGCAACAAATCCACCAATGTATATCTAGAGTTGAGGCAGGCAAGGCTCTTTGAGTATCTAGAGTTGAGGCTTATAATAGAGATTGACTGGTTGGTTCATCTTCATGGGGTTTCTCTAAGTAGGGGTATGCAGGAATGATAAGCTTGCTACCCTTAATGAAACCAAATTTTCTAACTTTAACTTGTGCTCCATAGTTATTATACCTCTGCACAGATGCTGGACTCCTGCACCCTTCCATGCAGATGTATATTTAGGCTCTTCCTGAAAACTTCCTGTGAATGAGAGCTCTTACCTTACCTAGACAGGTTAAAACCATCAGCATGATCAAGTAATTCCAGTGATTAATAGGGAGAGGTCCATGGACACTGAGATTCCACTGGGTAGTAGAATAAGAGGCAGCAATTGAAAGGATGATGGCATACAGTTTTCACTTTTTATATTAACTTGTTATACCTGGGATATTAGAATAATTGCATTTTTCATATCTGAAAATTGTGACTACATAAAAATTAAGTTCAGTTATATGTTCCCATGTATTTGTCTGCCTGCTGTAATACAAAGCAATGTGTATAATCAACACTGTACCTTCATGTTCATTTGGGGTTATTATTCTAATATTATAAAAACCTAAGTCTGTCTGTCTGTCTGTCTGTCTGTCTGTCTGTAACGCTTTATTCATGCTCTGATTGGCTGACAAACAGCCTATCAGAGCATGAAAAAGCACTATCAGAAGGCAGCCCACTGCCATGATGGTGGGGACACAGGGGACAGGGGGGAGGGGGTGTGAGGTCAGTATAGCTGGCCTCACCCACCCTGCCCTGGACCCCAAGGAGCAGGAAAGAAGGGGGAATGGGCCCAGATGGGGGGGGCCTGGGACTCCCTCCCTGCATGCTCCCCCCTCCCCATGATTCTTGATGGGCAATTGGCTAGTTACATTATAATTTTATTAACTGTTCTCATAATTGTTTCATCTTTGTAAAGCTTTTAAAGAAAAAAAACCCCATCCTTCATCATAATAGACCCAACTTTCAAAATTTCATAAAAAATGGAGAGACAGAGAG
>NW_017729032.1:58254511-58260438 GCF_001723915.1 Gavialis gangeticus | reverse complement strand
ATCATAATAGACCCAACTTTCAAAATTTCATAAAAAATGGAGAGACAGAGAGAGACTTAACTCCCACCTCAGAATATCCATGCTTGGTAGATGGGGGTACTTATTTGACAAATAGTAGACACAGTAAAAACCCTGTTCTGAAACAGACAAAGCAGGGACTCACTGATATTGGCTGCATCCCACAGGAATACTCTAATCACAAGGCTATGGGCTATTCAGACAAGGTCAGTCTTTATCTCCAGATTTGCCATCCCAGACCTGAGTAAACTCTTTTGACAGATATTTAATCAGGACAAATACATTCCTGAGAAAAATTCTAATGTCAGTGAATCAGCATGTTCCAGCAAACATTCTTCACTAAAAAAAATCCCAGACAGCTCTGAAATCCAGTTGCTTTATTCCTTCCAAAGCTTGTAGTCAGGTGACATTGATTTACACTTCCTTGCATGCAAATGTTATCTGGACAAGGAAAAAAAAAAGATAGAAGCATTAAAATAAAATTTGAGATTCTTTTTGCATTTCTAGTTTCTTTCAGTCAGGGGAAACTGCAAGCTTCACAGAGCTCAAAGGATGATTTTGTATTTCCTTATCTTTATACAGATGTGCATACATCATTCAGCATAGTGAGGCAATCACATAGGACCAAAGAGCCAATTACACTACTGCTGCTGTTCTTCATCTCTGACAGAATGACGGATAAAGGGAATGTATAGTACTCAGAAGACTTCCCACAGATTGGGTAAAGAATAAAGAGGGGTGACACAACTGCAGTTAAAGTGTCTTCTATTTTGACAGAGATAATTGACTATAAAGGTATTTCTTAAATTGTAAAGATAGAGAATCTCTCCCCAGCCTGATAGATTCTTTGAAAAAGTGAATGAAAAAACAATTATATGGTGAAGAATCTGGGAGCAGAGGATTCAATAATGAACCAAGTTTAGATACAGTATACCTGGTATAAAGACAGAAAAAGCTTGAAAAGCTATGAATGTTTATTCTTTCAATTACTGTACTGTTGAAAAATCACTCAGAGCCCATCCAAGCAGTCTGACAGAGGTCTGTTTAATTCAGGCCAAGAACAGAAAGTACAAATAAACCAGTATAAGTGATTGGAAACTGATCTAAAACTGTAACAGAGCAGAAGTTCAGTTCAGATAGACTGGTTTCAAACCGGCAGAATCTGGTTTAAGATAGACCCAGAAGGATGTAGGATCAGATTGAATCACTTTAGATTAGACCAGTCTATTGAATGTTTTTTCCAGATCTCCTCTTGATGCAAGTCAGGTCACAGTCCCCTGGAATGCCAGGATGCTTTCCAGCTCCCATTAACTCTTCCTTGCAGGGTGGGTGGGCTGGCCTCCACCCTAGCTCCTCTGCTCCAGCTAAGCCTCTGCTCCCTAGCCCAGGTGAAGGCAGCACAGGGAGTTGGCAAGGGAGGGAAAAGACCCTGCCCTGGAGCCCCCCAGCTGGGGTCTGCACATGGGGGGAAGCCCCTGTGGTAGGGGCTTCTGTCCTCACAGCCTGACTCCACTGAGCTGTGAAGGCCCCAGACCTACCTTCTCACCACCCCCCCATCTCTTAGTCATGTGGGGATGGGTGGGGGAAATGGACCCCCTTACTCCAGCCCTGGCTTCCACAGCTGAGAGGCTGGGAGCTGGCAAGAGGGTGAGGCTGGGGCATTTGCAGACCGGCAGAGCTTGGAGGTATGTGGGAGTATCCCTGCCTTCTGGCCTTGGTAGGGGGCTTGCTTTGGCCAATGGAAGAATGAATGTATGTTCTGTCCTTTAATGGTCCAATCTACAGTCAGAGACACCTGTGTAGATTGGACTGCTTCTGTCTTTTTGACTGTTTGTATTTAGCCTCAATGTCTGAGTTTTAACTGCTGAACAATGTGTTAAGATGATCCTCTGCACAACACAACAACTATCTAGAACTGGCTCTTTTACCTTCCTCTTTAAAGGTGCAGGTCCCCACAGTTACCACCCACTGCAAAAATGCAGGGGCCACAAGATTCCCAAAATACTACATGCGCCTGACAGAACAACAGAGCACAAAGTATGAAACATATAAATGATATGGAGAGGAATGAATATTCCTATTTCAGAGAGGGCCAGTGGTTGTGGATGGATTAATCTGTATTCATGAGGAGAAATAATTTCAAATGTAATTAGTCATTGATCATCAGTGTGACATTTTAGTAGCAAAGGAGAAACTTCCTGCTGAAGAAATACCAGTGCAGAATGTCTATTTAATACATCATTGGTTGGCATTTGTATCTATTGAAAACGACATGCTCCCTTGCCAGTGGGCACAATGCCAACCTATGACATGGGTATGAGTATAGTCTGCATAGGGAACATGTCTACTCTTTATTACTGACTCATGCAAAAAGGCAATTTTCTATTCATAAGTGACTTTGTACAAAAATAGCCAATTATCCATATAAAACAACTGCCTTTTTATTTTTTTTAAATCAGGAAAAGTGATCTGTTTTTCACATACTTATAAAACCAAGACTTTTCATTTGCAGTGAGAGTGATTTTGGTAGATGTAAATAAAAACGAAATTATCATCTAGGAATATCAAGACAGATGATCCCATAGTAAGGGTTAAGTAATAGTTGTGCTTTAGGATTACTACTTATCCCTAGTTTGCATCTGAACAAGAGTAACATTGAAATAAAAACATACAGCAACACAAGACAAGCTTTCTGTCTAGTGCATAAGTATTACAGCTGTGATGGGGAAGGAAAAGAGTTGTAGTTAGAGCTGAGAAAACAGGTAAAAAAAATGAGCAAAATGCTGAACCAGTTTACTTCATGCCTGTTTGCTTCATAGGATTTTTAACCCCCTGAAGATTTTAATTTTCAGGTGCCTCAAAGTTATTCACAGTTAAGCCTTAGAAAATTCAAGCTGCTTTTAGGCAAAAATTCATCTTGTTTGCTTGAAAGTTATCCCAAACAAGGAGGCAAATGTCACACTCCCAAAGTCATGTCTAATGATTTAAGATTCAGGCTCTGAACCAGGAGATTCCAAAACTTTGCTCTAATTTGGTAGTTAAAATATATTATTAGATAAATATTATTCCAGAAAGGTAACCAAGAATTTTCTGACTATGAGGGTGCTTAAACACTGGAACGGGTTACCTGGACAAATTGTGGAATCTTCATCTCTGGAAATTTTTGAGAGCAGGTTGGATGGGGATGGTTTAAAGTAGAAGGCAAGGTAGATTTGTACCTTATAGATTAGGAAAAGTGTGTATTATAAGCTGAAGCTCACTTTAGTCAGTGATGATCCTTCCTTGAGCAGGAGGCTGGACTAGATGACCTCATGAAGTTCCTTCGAACCCCACTTTTCTATGATCCTAGAATCCAGCAAGTTAGTGTCAGAGCCACCACTTTTGAGGTCTGATCCTTCTCATACTGAAGTCAATGACTGTAAAATGCGTTTGGTTTCACTGGAGCAGGATTCAGACTTTAATAGTTTTACCTGTGACTGGTCTAGTGGCCTCCTTGGTTTGTAATTTAATTTCTTTCATAGAAAGAAGATCAAATGCCGATTGAGGAGTGATAAGGCAGTTCTACTCCTACCTGCTCTTGACTTGCTGTATAACATCAGCAAGTCATTACATTCATGTTCCTCCATTTCCTATCATGTGTAAAAATGATAGTATTCCCTGCCCTTTGTAAAGTATATTGAGACTGAGTGATGGAAATGCTGTCTTAGGGGTAAATAGTAGTTTACCCACTTTCTTCACACACAAATCAGTGAAGTACTCTTTGTCATAAACATAATTCAAAAATGTCCAAGAAAAAATGTCAATAGAGGCATGTCAGACTGGTAACTATTCAGAGGCATAACAAGGCAGCTGCGGTGTATGGGGCAGCACCAACTGCTGCGCTTCTGCCAAAGGAGGCTCAGTCAGCCATCACCTATGGTGGTAGTGATTTTTGGGCTCCCTTCCAAAAGCAGCATCAGTAACCCCCCTCCCACCTCAGTCATGCTATAGTAAATAGTACTGTCTCATTAATACAGACGGAAAAATTCAAGTAGAACTACTTCAGCAGTAACAAGGTTTCATCACTGCTGCAGGTGCAAAAAATAAAAAGAACATTATAAAGTTAATTTTATTGTTGGGATTTTCAGATTGTGAAATTTGACAAATTTAAACTAGATTTCCATTTGTTCAAAAGCTGGGGAGAAGTTAGCCACAATGTTTAATTTAAAAATGAAAAAAATATTCAACAAGCTTTATTCAAAAGCGAGAGAGTTGTAATTCTGTCTCCATCATGGCACAGTGCAAAATCTTGCCAAGATTGGTATGAGCAAGTGAAAGCAGGTTGAGAAAAGCCAGGGAAGGTAGCATGGAATGATCCCTGCTTTTGCTATATTTCAAAGGAAACAGGCATGGTTCCTCTGCAGCATTCTTAAAAGTGTATCAGTGTTTGTACATTGCAAGATTTCTTGCACCTGTTCAGTGAAAATAATTACAGCAGCTGTAAAACTAAGATTTGTGTTTATCTTTATTCTTCCTTACATTTCCTATGGAGCTTCCCAATAGAGAAAATAATGCAGAAGCATTATGTAAATATAGCAGCAGCCAGGGTCTCTGTAAATATAGCAACTCGTCCTCCCTCATCCAGTTTCCATTTTCAACCCCACTATAGGGGGTAGGACTCATGGGCACTGAGATGAGACTGGGACTGGGGTGCCCGCACATACAGTTCACCAGGGAGGGGGTGCACCATGGCTTGTGCTGGTGTGGCCCCTGCTGGTTTAGCTCATAGGCCCTGGCCACTTAGAACTTGGACAGTCCTGGTCTACATCATTTATTCTGCATCCATTTTTTTTCATTTGCACTGATGAAAAACTGGAGACTGTGGTTACTGATATTCTGCGAATACAAACCAGTCAAGGGGCCCAGTCCAAAAAAGGCAAAATATCTCTTCTGATGTGTTTAGCATCCATGTTTCTGAGGGCAAAATGGTGGAGAGATTGAAAACTAGAGTGAAAAAGTAAGTTATGAGATGGACAGGACTCCCACAATGCCCTGGGGAGAATGTTGGTATTCCATCATGTAAGTCTTATGGGACTTAATTTGCAGACAATTAGGCAATAGGATGGGGTTCACAGAGACCTAGACACATCACAGCTTCCCTCAGGGAGGACACACTAAATCAGCCAAGGCAGCCAAGTGTGAATACATCCCTGTGAATTCCCTTCATCAGCAGCCATATGCCAGCACAAATGTAACTGATAAAGCGTAGAAGTGTATACTATTCATTTATACTCAGAATATTGAACTTTGATATAACAGGGCATAGGAGCTCAGTCCTGCACCACTCAAGCCAATGGGAATCTTGCCAGTGAGTCCAATGGAAGCAACAGTGTGAGTATGGTAAAGTGACAGGCTCATTTTTCACACTCCAAGGAGGTTCAGGGTTGGCTAAAATCCTGAATTGCAATGATTTATGTCTGTTGCATTCACAATCCCTAAGACAGTGCTGCTTTTATTTTAACATTTCCTAACTTTTATGAATATTTTTCCAATGCCAGCACTGGTTAGAGAATTTATGGTATAAGCCCCTGCAGCTGTGTGGAATTCAACAAAATTTGCCTTTTTTTTGGACTGGAACCCTTGATTGGTGCACAAGGGAGCCTCAGAACACCAAAGTAAGTGTCGCCCACAAGAACAGCCCAGTCAAGACTGACGATGAGCATAAGAAATACCCAGGTAAGAGACCCGGATAGTCCTGGGATTAGGGGGGCAGTACATACACCTTCAGGAGGCCTTAAATGCCTATACACTAATGCTCATAGTATGGGGAACAAGCAGGAGGAATTTGCCTCCCTGCTAGCTAACACAAACCCAGACATAGTGGGGCTCACCAAAATGTGGTGGGATCCAACGCATGACTGGGCAGTGAA
>NW_017729032.1:58245013-58254306 GCF_001723915.1 Gavialis gangeticus | reverse complement strand
TACAAGCACTCATGGTGCTCTGGTGACATGCCAGAGGACTGGAAAAGGGCCAATGTGGTCCCCAATTTCAAAAAAGGGAGGAAGGAGGACCCAGGAAATTATAGGCCTGTTAGTCTTATGTGGGTCCTGGGGAAACTCTTTGAGAAAATTATACAGGTGCACATCTGCGAGAGGCAAGCACGGGAGTGTATGTTTAGGGGCAACCAACATGGGTTCATTAGAGGCAGGTCCTGTCAGACCAACCTGGTGGCCTTCTATGACCAGAGCACAAAATCCTTGGACGCAGGTGTCGCAGTGGACATAGTCTTTCTGGACTTTAGGAAGGCCTTCGACACTCTCTCTCATCCCATTCTCGTTAAAAAATTAGGAGATTGTGGCATCAATACCTACACAGTCAGATGGGTTGCCAATTGGCTGGAGGGCCGCACCCAGAGAGTGATGGTGGACGGGTCATTTTCGACCTGGAGGAATGAAGGCAGTGAGGTCCCCCAGGGCTCAGTCCTTGGGCCTGCACTGTTCAACATCTTCATCAGCGACTTGGATGAGGGGGTGAAAAGCACCTTGTTCAAATTCGCAGATGACACTAAGATGTGGGGAGAAGTGGGCACGCTAGAAGGGAGGGACAGGCTCAATTGGATCTGGACAGGTTACAGGGGTGGGTGGATGAGAATTAGATGGGATTCAATACTGACAAGTGCAGGATACCACACCTAGGGTGAAAGAACCAGCAGCATACCTACAGGCTGGGGAACTCCCTTCTCATCAGCACAGAGGCAGAAAAGGATCTTGGAGTCATTCTAGACTCCAAGATGAACATGGGCTGCCAATGTGGGGAGGCAGTCAGGAAGGCTAACCACACCTTGTCATGCATCCATAGATGCATCCACAGATGCATCACAAGCAGGTCCAAGGAGGTGATCCTCCCCCTCTGTATGGCATTGGTCAGGTCACAGTTGGAGTAATGTGTCCAGTTCTGGGCCCCACACTTCAGAAGGGATGTGGACAACATGAAGAGGGTCCAGAGGAGGGCCACTCGCATGGTCAGGGGGCAGCAGGGCAGGCCCTATGACGAGAGGCTACAGGACCTGAACGTGTTCAGCCTCCACAAGAGCTAAGAGGGAATCTGGTGGCCATCTATAAACTAGCCAAGGGAGACCAGCAGGCAATGGGAGAGTCCCTGTTCCCCCGAGCACTACTCAGAGTAACAAGGAATAATGGCCATAAGTTGATGGACAGTAGATTCAGGCTAGATATCAGGAGGCACTACTTCACAGTCAGGGTGGCTAGGATCTGGAACCAACTTCCAAGGGAAGTGGTGCTCACTCCTACCCCAGGGGTCTTCAAAAGGAGGCTAGATAGACACCTAGCCGGGGTCATTTGACCCCAGCATTCCTTCCTACCCATGGCAGGGGGTTGGACTTGATGATCTGATCAGGTCCCTTCTGACCCTACCAACTATGAAACTATGGAACAATGTTGGTGGAACATGATTCCAAACCAGGGGATCATTCCAGAAGATTTCAAAGCATAAGAGAACACTAGTATGTATAATTAAAACAACAAAACAAAACATGGCAGCATAATTGACTCTTGGTTAGAAATTTTGGAAGATAGAATATGAGTTAATGAGATGGTTTCAGATAGTACAACAGCTATCATACAAAACACTTGTTGCAATACATGTGTTAACATCTGTTCTCCATTACTGCAGAATTCTAACTGTTTACATGGATTGCTCTCTTTTCTGTACTGTGTTCTCCTAAAACACTATAGTTCACTGCTAAATACTTGTATATTTAATTGCATTCAATCTATGTATCATAATATATTAGATGGATTAGTTAGATAAATATTTATTATTGTACTTTCAATGTGTAGATAACCACGTGGGGTAATAGAAATACCAGTTTCATTTGTAAATTCAAAGACTGAGGATATTTCCATTAAGAATAATCATTTTTATTATATAAGATTTTAGTTAGACCACATCAGTCTTATATTTTCTAATGATATTTCATTATTTATCTTTGAGTATAACTTATGCTGCAAGGCCTTTGACATTTTCAGAAAGCCTAAAAAATCAGACATGTTAACTTTGCCATTCCTTTTAGCAGGTGCTAACTTTGCTGCCAATAGCAACACTTGAAATGTGAACATTAAATATTTCACTGCTTCCCAAATCAGATGAGAAAAAAGAGGAAGTGTAATGTGATTCTATTGCTTGTTATTATTAATCATTCTTTTCTGAATGACAGACAAATTCTAAAAGGTCTCAATTAAGTATGCTTTTTCAGAGCACCATTTGTCTAGTGACGCGACTCCGGCTTTGTGTGAAACAAGTAATGGGTTCATATTGTGATTTAGCTCATTGCTTTACTGGGGGCAGGACAAGCAGTAATGGGCTGAAATTTCAATAAAGGAGATTTAGGTTAATTTTAGGAAGAACTTTCTAACTATCTGGAAGGTTTAGTATTGGAATAGATTATCAAGAGAGGCTGTGGAATCCCTGGATTGGTTTAGGCAGAGATAATGTTGCCCTGAATAGGGAATTAAATTAGATGACCTCCTTTTTAGGTCCCTGTGAGTAATTCCCTAGTTTTTTAGGTCCCTTTGAGGTCTCTTTTAGTGCTACTTTTCTGCAGTTCTATAACTTGCCCATTGCTCTGCAGATAACATGCTTAAATTCCTCTTGGGGTTGTCTGTGGTCTCATCCCTATATTGTCAGAGTGTGTCACAAACATTAGTTTATCCTCACAATAGCCTTTTGCGTTTGTGGTGGTATTGTGCCCATTTTGCAGATAGGGAAATTAGGCATTGAGATAAAGGTCCAAAGTGGTCACTAATTTTGAGTGCTCTGATTTTTCAGAGTACTTAGAAGCGAACTTTCCAAAATGTGACCTGAGCATGCCAGGCAGAGTAATGAGCTGATACTTTGTCCACCTTGAGAAGGTCAGTGAGACACTCTTGAGCATCTTCAGTGGGGAAATGGTGGTGGCTGGAGGTCATGTTGGGTGTATCACTGAGGTCTAAGGGAGTAAACGCTAACCTGGCAACCACGTTTTGAAAGCTCTGTAGCAGTGGGTGCCTGGGTGGAAGGGAGCTCTGTGAGAACCTTTGTGAAGAGGCAAAGGTTTTGGTTGATTGAAACAGCCTGTCCTTATTATTTTGAAAAGGAAAAAAAAAAACACTGACTGACAGGGCTGGGTAAACTCTGGCTCCTGTTTACAGAAGGGGAACAAATCAGGGCCTGGCAATGGCAGAAGCCACATTCAGTCCCCAGGTCTGGTGAGAGATGCATGGGCGGAAGCCCATTGCACCCCTATGAGGCCAGGGACCCCCAGGACTTCCCAAGTGGGCCCCAGGACCCCTGGACCCCCGGGACCCTGATGAGCTCTAGCCTACCTGGAGGTAACACAGGGAGGGACATAGCCCAGTTGTGGGGCAGCTGAGTGGAGCTGGGGAGGGTCATGCCCTCCCCCAGCTCCTACTTTGCCATGCTCCCCAGGGAGCCATGTGACTGGAACAGTGTGAACAGGCCACGCAAACAGGTGCAGTTCTGGTCCCGGTGTGCAAGTTAGCATGGGAATTCATGCAGGAAGGCGAGTGGGAGGGCCCAAGGCCCCACCACTGAGCCACAGGGGAGGTAGTCCCATCAGTAGCCAAACTACCAGTGGCACATTGCAAATGGCCACATGTTGCACCCCTCAGGTCCCCTCAAAGTCTGAGGCCTCCCCCTCTGGCACTTCTGAGATCTCCACCCACACAGAAACCATGGTTCCAGGCTCCACGCAGACGAAGCCCCTGGCTTTTGGCTGTGGGGGCTGCCTGGCATGTTTCCAAGCACATGGGACCAGGAGCATGGCCACCTCCCCTTGCAAGGTTTGCTCCACTTTGGAGTCTCTGGGGGACCATATAGAGGAGCTCCAGGCCACAGTTCAAAGACTGTGTGCCATCAGGGATGGTCAGCAGGAGACAGACTTGGTCTACCCTTCACCCCCTGGAGGCAGAGGGTAGACCAAGGTCCAGGACAAGGGAGGACTCTAGGATCTCCCATACTGTCCAGCCAGGGGCTTGGACCAAGGTAGTCAAAGGCCCCAAGACCCACTGCTGCAAGGTCCCCTCCCCTCTGGAGCTTTGCAACTGGTACGAACCTCTTGCAGCCCCAGTAGAGCCTCCAGAGCTGCCAGCTCCTGCAGACAAGGGAAGACCACTCACAGCTACCATCACTGTTCTCCCTAAGAACACACATAGAATGGTCATTGTGGGAGACTCCATCCTGAGGGGGACTGAGGGTGCAATCTGCCGCCCTGACCCCTTAGACTGGGAGGTCTGCTGCCTCCTGGGAGCCCGTATTTGGGATGTAGCCAAGAGGATCCCAAAGCTCATCTGGCTCCTTATCCATGTGGGCATGAATCACATGGCTCAGAGCAATCCCAGCCAGGTCATGAGAGGCTACAGGGCTTTGGGAGCGGGGCGTAGGGGGTTGGGGGCGCAGGTGGTGTTTTCCTCAATACTCCCAGTTTCAGGTTATGGGCTGAGGAGGGAGAGGAGGATCGAGGTAGTTAACCAAAGACTGTAGTGCTGGTGTCATCATGAAGGCTTTGGCTTCCACGATCACAGTCTGCTCTTTGGTGAGAGAGGGAGTGGTCTGCTGGGAAGAGATGGGCTCCACTTCACTGCACTGGGGAGGAGGCTCTTCTCAGCCAGAATGGCTCACCTAGGATGTCATCCTCCCACTGTACTCGGCCTTTGTGAGGATGCAGCTGGAGTACTGCATCCAATTCTGGGCTCCACAATTTAAAAAGGATGTGGAGAAGCTTGAGAGAGTCCAGAGGAGAGCCATGTGCATGATTAGAGGTCAAGATAAAAGGCCTTAAGAGGGGTAAGATGCATGGGACTCTTCAGCCTGGAAAAGCGTAGGCTCAGGGGGGATCTGGTGGCTGCCTATAAGTATATAAGGCATGTGCTTCAGGACCTGGGGGAATGCCTGTTCACCAGAGCACCCCAAGGGATGACAAGTTCAAACAGTCACAAAGTCTTCCAAGACCGTTTCAGGCTAGACATAAGGAAGAACTTATTTACTGTTCAGGCCCCAAAGGCCTGAAACAGACTGCCGCCGGAGGTGGTGCAAGCACCTACTCTAGACTTCTTTAACAGACATTTGGACATTTATCTTACTGGGATTCTTTTACTCCAGCTGACTTCCTGCCCCTGGAGCAGGGGGCTGGACTCGATGATCTTCTGAGGTCCCTTCCAGCCCTAGTGTCTATGAAATCTATGAAATGCATCCAGGGTCTGGGGACCTGAAAGAGGTTGAGGAAAATGTTAATAAGTATTCTTTCAACCAGAGAAATCTGTGTCCTGCTATGAGAGCCTGCTGGAAAAAAGAAATATAATACAACTGTGTTGGAACTATCCAGAAGCTCTGAAGGCATTGGATTCAATATGTGCTAAATGAGAACAGCTCTCAGAGGTTTGAGTAGCCCCAGTAGGAGGGTAGTGGTCATGCGTAAGCCAAAGTTTCAGGCATAAATGTCAAGGACTGAACATTAAGATCCAAAGCAGAGTGGAGGTGTCTAGGAGAAGCCCTTTTGGGTTTGTTTTTTCTTTTCATTTTTCTTTTCTGTCTCCTTTTTATGGAGTCAGAATACAAAGAGATCTCAGGGAAGGTGCAGCTGGTTTTCAGTTTATTCCCCACCAAGGAGCAATATGATGTATATATACAGTTATTTTAATGTTTTCTTTGTAAAGTTATCATTTATTGTTTGTTTTCCATTCATCCATTTGTTGTTTTAGTAAAGGGATAATTCTGGACATTTTTTTAAATTCATTATTGTCACGGAGGCAAGTACCCCACACTAGATGCTGCTGGTTTATATATATATCGTAAATCCAGAGGGGTTGTGCACTTAATATTGCATAATCCTTATACTTAGCATTATACAAACCTTTATCAATTCAATTCTGTAGGTACTTAGGAAAATTAAGTTTTATAAATCAGACCTCAGGGTGTCATGTTGACCAACCAGAAAACAAGGAACACAAAATGATTTTGTGAATATATGTGAAAATCTTTGTTTTGTAAATGACTTCACCCAGACTCTTTGGCAGAGAAAAGGAGAGAAGCTGATTCTCCATTAATCTGCCTTAACCTTGAGACCCCCTCCTTTCTATTTTTGCAGTCCCCTCATTCACCTTTCAACTTTTGCACCAAATGAAGCAGACATCTACACATACATAATATATAGTATCCAAATCTGAATCATCTTCAGTGCTCCTTCCTGTGCACTGAATGAGGCAGAGATCCAGAAGTTAAAAAAAAAGAAAAGAAAAGAAAAGAATGAGATCAAGGAAAGTTTGCACAAGCTGTACATCCAAGGCTGTATGCCCAAGGCATAAGCACAAACCAACTAAGTAAGATTGCACAAGTCACCTGAACTCCGGCATTTCCTCATGTTTGGGTGCTTGATTTGCAGTCTAATAAGATGTTTCTAAAATGCATTGCTTGTGTAATTCCCTAGTTTTTTAGAAATGCAAATGGAGCATAGAAATCCTACTACATGGCAGTATATTGCCACAAAGAAAGAGCACGGTGGCAAGATGGCAACTATAAACTTCTGGTCAAGCCAGAAAAGTGACTGATAGATGATGACAATCTACTACTGCTATATAAATGATCTAGTATCACAAGATAAAACATATTTTTCCAGTATATTTAACCGTATCTGCTTTAGCAGAAGAAACCTGCTGAGAGCAGAAAAAATAAGAGATTTGGGAATCCTGGGCTTCCTTCCAAATCCTGACAGGCATGTACACAGACCCTTTTGTCCATTCTTTTTAGCCTGATCCCTTCTGTTTGATCCCATTTTTCTTGCTTGCTCAGTGTCAGCCTTTCCCTCACCCAGTCTCTTCTTGCACCCTGGGCTCCTTATCCAATTTCCATTTTCCCTGTCTTGTCTCTGGATTCAGAGTTCCCCACTTGTGTACCCCTCTTCAATTCTCTGATCTTCCATCTTTCTGCCACTATTTCCCATTACCAGCTGTACTTTTCTCCTTAGCATAGGCTGCATTCTTCAGGGCCAGTTTTTATCCACTGTACATTGAAGTCAGACAACCTCTACTCTATGTTGTCTAGATTCCAAGAGAGAGACTATTGAGAGCTGTAGTTGCAACATCTCCTTGCAGTCCACTTGTGGTGTGGGCAGCATACCAACTATACCAATTTTGGCAGCTGGGACAATAAATTGCTTCACTTCCAAAACCCTAGGAGGCTGACACATTCCCAAATACAAATAACATCTTCAGAGAACACAGCTCACAAGACTGGACATGTGCAAACTGATATATCCAGTGCCTACAACTTGGACAAATTGAGGCAACTGTATATCCAAACAGAAAAAAACTCTTTCCCTAGCCAATTATAAGTCTGTGCTCCAAAAGATAGAGACACTGCTGCTTCTCAGCAGAACATTTGTACAAAAGTTCTTACCGTGGACAAAATAAATGATCTTGTCCTGTTGTCAAAATGACAGAAATGACAAAACCAGTTTAGCTTAAACTTTAAAAAAAAAAAAAAAAGAAGAAAGAAAGCCTAAGGTTTTATAATGCAAAGGTGCCAGGCAACCTTAAGAATTACATGTTCTCCATGTATCTGCCTGTCGCAGAGCACTCAGGTGCCCTGCGACTGAGAGCAGAAACTGCTCGGGAGAGACCCCTAGTGGCAAGAAGGGGGAGGCTCAGCTGCCAGTCACCAAGACTGCGCAGGTGCTGGTTGCTAGGGCAACCAGTGAAACCTAGTGACAGGACGGGGCAGGGCTTAGCCCTTCATAAGCCCAGGCAGAAGGCCAGAAGAGCAGTTACCCTCCAGCTGCCGAGGGAGGAGGAACTTGGCCAGTGCAGATGAAGGGGAGAACTCTGACAATGGGAACATCCCCTGGTTGCTGCCGGGGTTGGTTCATTCTCTATCCCTGGTAGGGATTGATTCTTGTTTGACCGGACAGTCTAGCTTTTATGTTGTAGCCCGGGGGCTTTGTGTTCTTGTGTTTATTGTTTTGACCAGAGGACCGGGTGAGGCTATCAGGGGTTGGAGGAGGCCTCATAGGGACTCCACAGTAGTGTGGGGGTTCCTGGAGCCAGAGAGGGCGCAGCATTTTGGGGTGCATTGGCCCCAGCCCTGTAGCCAGGGGGCAGCAAGGAGCCCCGGAGCTAGGGGGGGCAGCGAGGAGCCCCAGAGCTAGGGGGTCAGTGAGGAGCCCCCAGAGTGAAGGGGGGCAGCGAGGAGCCCTGGAGCGGGCACTGGCAAGGAGCCCCGGAATGGGCAGCGCAGGACAAACTAGAGGGTGCTGGTAGGGGTGCAGGCTGTGAGACAAGCTAGAGGGAGCCGGCAAGGGCACAGGATGAGGGACAAGGCAGAGAGCGTCTGCGTGGCGCAAAGAGTAGAACAGACCTGAACAACGTCAGATACATCTGTGAAGCTTGGGCTGCGGTGTAAGGGGAGGAAAGGAGCTGCAAATAGTGCCTCAGGCACTGAGACAGAAAATAGGCAGCCTCCCACTTGATTAAAATATTCCAATCAAGCAAAGTAACAACAAGGCATGGCAGGAGAGATGGAGGGCAGTTGACCCTTAATCAGTATTGTGGGATCACTAGTAAACAGCCCCGAAGAGGCACAACTGTCACAATGGTGCATTGGCTGGGAAGCTTTCATACAGCCATCCGCACCCTAAGAAGCTGGTTTGCCCGTATGAGGAAACGAACCCTTGGGTCTATCAAAAGAGTGCAATGGGAGTGGATACCAACAACAGACCCAGAGCCACAATGGAAATTCGAGGATCGGCTACGTCTAACAACACTAGGCCTACGGGATCATACCACAGGATGGAAGACACTGTTAGCCAACACAAATGGGGGGCCCCACCCGCAACCAACGATCTGGGTAGGGATGTGTGGCTACGGGACCCAAGTCGACACTGAGGCAAGAGACGAGCTTCCCACACTAAGGGTGGACATGATAGTCGATGGGGAAAAAGGTACGGGCTATGTTAGATTCAGGCTCATTACAGACCATGATGCGCGGGGGCGTGGTACTAACAAAACAAAAGGGAATAGCCGATCGAGTGAAAGTGCAGTGTTGTTGTGGGGACCCCCTCAAAATCAACAGGGTGAGGGCCACCCTACAAGTAGGCAAGAGGACCCGTCAGATGCTGATTGGAGTTTCATAGTTTCATAGTTTCTAGGGTCGGAAGGGACCTGAGCAGATCATCTAGTCCGACCCCCTGCCATGGCAGGAAAGA
>NW_017729032.1:58244473-58244957 GCF_001723915.1 Gavialis gangeticus | reverse complement strand
CCCCCAGGGTAGGAGCCTGCACCACTTCTCTTGGAAGTTGGTTCCAGACCCTAGCGCCCTGACCGTGAGATAGCGTCTCCTGATGTCTAACCTAAACCTACCCTTTGCCAGCTTGTCACCATTATTCCTGGTCACTCCTGGCAGTGCTCAGGGGAACAGTGACTCCCCCAATGCCTGCTGATCCCCCCTGACTAGTTTATAACAGGCCACTAGATCCCCCCTCAGCCTTCTCTTTTGGAGGCTGAACAGGTTCAGGTCCCGTAGCCTCTCCTCATAGGGCCTGCCCTGCTGTCCCCTGATCATGCGAGTAGCCCTCCTCTGGACCCTCTCCATGCTGTCCACATCCCTCTTGAAGTGCGGCGCCCAAAACTGGATGCAGTGCTCCAACTGCGGACCGACCAGTGCCACATAGAGGGGGAGGATTACCTCTTTGGACCTACTTGAAATGCATCTGTGGATGCATGACAAGGTACTGTTGGCCTTC
>NW_017729032.1:58237762-58244462 GCF_001723915.1 Gavialis gangeticus | reverse complement strand
CTTGTACCCTAACCCAAAGCACTTCAGAGTGCCCTCCCCTGACTCCTGACTAATTGGAGTCAGGGGAGGGGATGAACATTTGCCTTATCCAGTGGTACTGATGAACATTTGCCTTATCCAGTGGTATTGGGTTGCGACTGGCCCGAATTGCTGGAGAAGATAGCCAGAGTGAGGCTGGGGAGAAGGCAGAAGTGTTCGTAGGCACAACTGAACAATGTCTTCCTGAAGGAAGGGGTGAACAAGAGGTGGACATCACACACTATGGGAAGATGAGCATTTCCAGTTGGAACAGAGTCGGGAGCCAGATTTTCAGTCGGCATTACAAGAACACTTGGCCCAACGAAACGGAGAGATGTTACGACCAGAGCTGATAAAGACGATGCCGAGGTTCAAGATCAGAAATGACCTCCTGTACCGAGTCGAACAGGGGAAGCCTGAAGGAGGGGAGGTTGCACAGTTGCTGGTGCCTCGGCACTATCAGCGAACTTTGTTGAAGGTGGCTCATGAGCTTCCTCTGGGGGGACATTTGGGAAGGGACAAGACTGAAGCCCATATTCGGGCAAGGTTTTATTGGCCAGGACTGTTGCGGGAAGTGGTGAAGCATTGCGCTTCATGTCCAGTGTGCCAAAGAGTGAATCCAAGACTACCCCCAAAGGCTCCTTTAGTTCCAATACCTTTGGTGGAGGTTCCCTTTGAGTGGGTGGCACTGGACATCATGGGGCCACTCCCCTGAAGTAGCACCAGGAACCAGTATATATTAGTTCTACTGGATTATGCCACAAGATATCCAGAAGCTGTGCCAATGCAGACCGTATCCACCCCAAAGGTGGCAAATGAGCTGGTGAAGATATTTTCTCGCGTCAGACTCCCTAAAGAACTGCTGATGGATCAGGGAACAAACTTCACATAGCAGGGGTTTGAGGGAGTGAACAAAGCTTTAGGAATTAAACACCTGAGAACGGCAGTGTACCACCCCGAAATGGATGGGTTTGTAGAACATTTCAATCAGATGCTGAAGCAGATGTTAAAGAAGTCTGTGGTCAACAGACCTCAGGAGTGGGATAAAATGATACCACCATTGTTGTTTGCGGTAAGGGAGGCACCGCAGGCCTCAACTGGGTTTTCACCCTTTGGATTATTATATGGACGCCAACCAAGAGGAATCCTGGATCTAATTAAAGAAAGCTGGGAGGAACAGCAGAGTAAAGACCAGTACTTGATCCAATATGTAATACACTTGCAGGAACATCTGGAAGCAACCCAAAGTGCAGTCCTAGGAAATCTCAGGGAGGCGCAATAACGTCAAATGAGATATTACAACCGAGGCACACGGACAAGGAAATTTGATGTGGGAGATCGTGTATTTGTTCTGTTGTCAGACCAGGAGAGTAAGTTGCTTGCGCGGTGGCAGGGACCCTACAAAGTGGTACGCCAAGTAGGGCCCGTAGACTATGAGGTTTACCAGATAGATAAACAGAAGAAGAAGCAGGTATACCATGTTAGTATGCTAAAGAAGTGGGAGGACCAGAAATGCATGTACCTATCCTTCCATCCTGAGGGATTAGAATTGGGACCCTCATTGACTGAGGAGAGTGGACTGGGAGATGTGGAATTGGCCCCGCGACGATCAAAAGCACAGAAAAGACAGGCCACCGAGCTAATCAGGGAGTACGGAGATGTATTCCGGGAAACACCTGGGGAAGCTTGGGGTGTGGTGCATCAAATAAGAACTCATCCGGGCCAGGTGGTCCGTGGGCACTGGTGATGGATTCCCCAATGACTGCAAAGCCAAATAAAGACAGAAATAGCAATGATGCTGGAGAAGGGCATTATATGCGAATCACACAGCGACTGGTGGAGTCCCATTGTGGCAGTACCTAAGCCTGATGGGAAAATTCGTCTCTATATTGATTTCCGGAAGGTGAATACAGTAGCTTGGTTCGATGCATACCCAATGCCAAGAATAGATGAAGAGATAAAGAACATCAGGCAAGCTCGCTATATCTCCACCCTAGATCTGAGAAAGGTTACTGGCAGATCCCAGTGGCTCCCGAGGATCAAGAAAAGACAGCATTCACCACTGCTTGGGGTCTTTTCCAATTCCAACTTATGCCGTTCAGATGACATGGAGCTGCAGCTACATTTCAACATCTAATGGACAGAGTTTTGGCTCCCCATGGGGGCTACACTGCGGCTTACATTGACGATATTATAATCTACACCATAAGCTGGGAAGAACACCTCACCACACTGACAGCGGTAGTGCAGGACTTGAGAAGGGTCGGGTTGATGGCTAATCCAAAGAAATGCACAATAGAGAAAAAGGAAACACAATATCTGGGTTTCCTAGTAGGAAGTGGATGGGTGAGACCATTGTTAAGCAAGGTGGAAGCCTTACAGAGGTATCAAGCTCCTCATACTAAAAGGCAAGTGAAAGCCTTTTTGGGGTTAGCCAATTATTATAGGAGGTTTGTACCTCATTTTGCGGAGGTGGTGGAGCCTTTGACAGAGATGACAAAGGCAGAGGCTCTTACCAAGGTGAGATGGACACGAGCAGTGGAAGAGGCTTTCCGAGCAGTGAAGGACGCACTGTGCTTGCAACCCCTACTATATACACCCGACTTTAAGCCATTCCAGGCACAGACTGATGCCTCAAAGGTGGCTATTGGGGCGATGTTGATGCAAAGAGAGGGAGAAGAAGAGCACCCTATAGCCTACATAAGTAGGAAATTACATCCAACAGAACGGAATTACACCACGATAGAAAGGGAGTGTTTGGCGATTAAATGGACTATCGAAACATTCTGGTACTATCTATTAGGATGTCGGTTCACGCTGATCACTGATCACGCGCCCTTACGCTGTCTACAAAATATGAAAACAGACAATGCTAGGCTGATGAGGTGGGCCCTTAGTCTGCAGCCATAATTTTTTAAGATAAAGCATTGCCCTGGGACCCTGAATACAAATGCTGACTTCTTCTCAAGGCAATATGAGGAGGAAGAGGGGCCTGGGGAACCGGGAGGGTCCCAGGCAAAAGAGAAGAAGAAGGGTTGTGTGGCAGGAAAACCTAACCCTGTTACTGGGAGGCAGGGTGGCCCCTCTAAGTACCGATCTTTCCAGGCAGGGCCGACCTGTCAGAAGATGGGAGGAGGAAAGCCAGCGCCTCGTGAAGGAGGGGAGGGAAGAAAAAAAAAAGGGGGGCGTCAAAGAGACAGCCCCTCCACCACATGGCTACGATACAGCATCTAACATCTCAGCCGAGGAATACGTTAAGTCTGGGGCCCTACAGGCCTAGGTGCACCCTACCAAGGCTGGCTAATGTGGGGGGACTACCTGTGGTGGGTAACTCCCAGCAAATCCCACCTTGTGCGCCCTTGGGGAAAAGGTGAGTAGGAGGCACCTGAAAACCTCCGCCTCCTATATCCAGGTTGTCAGGTGCCAGAAGAAAGGCCCAGAGAGGAGCCCAGGCAGAGGCAACACCTGCAAGAATGAAGATTGGCTCAGTGAGTCTGGAGTTGAAGGTGGGGAGGTGTGTCGCAGAGCACTCAGGTGCCCTGCGACTGAGAGCAGAAACTGCTCGGGAGAGACCCCTAGTGGTGAGAAGGGGGAGGCTCACCTGCCAGTTACCAAGACTGCACAGGTGCTGGTTGCTAGGGCAACCAGTGAAACCTAGTGACAGGGAGGGGCAAGGCTTAGCCCTTCATAAGCCCAGGCAGAAGGCCAGAAGGGCAGTTACCCTCCAGCTGCTGAGGGAGGAGGAACTTGGCCAGTGCAGATGACGGGGAGAACTCTGACGATGGGAACATCCCCTGGTTGCTGCCGGGGTTGGTGCATTCTCTCTCCCTGGTAGGGATTGATTCTTGTTTGACCAGACAGTCTAGCTTTTATGTTGTAGCCCAGGGCCTTTGAGTTCTTGTGTTTATTGTTTTGACCAGAGGACCGGGTGAGGCTATCAGGGGTTGGAGGAGGCCTCATAGGGACTCCACAGTAGCGTGGGGGTTCCTGGAGCCAGAGAGGGCGCAGTATTTTGGGGTGCATTGGCCCCAGCCCTGGAGCTAGGAGGGGCAGTGAGGAGCCCTGGAGCTAGGGGGGGCAGCGAGGAGCCCCGGAGCTAGGGGGTCAGTGAGGAGCCCCCAGAGTGAAGGGGGCAGTGAGGGGCCCTGGAGCGGGCACTGGAGAGAAGCCCCAGAACAGGCAGTGCGGGACAAGCTAGAGGGCGCCGGTAGGGGCGCAGGCTGTGAGATGAGCTATAGGTTGCCAGCGAGGGCACAGGCTGAGGGACAAGCCAGAGAGTGTCTGCGTGGTGCGAAGAATAGAACAGACCTGAACAACGTCAGATACACTGCAGCCCAAGCCTCGCAGATGTAAGGGGAGGAAAGGAGCCGCAAATAGTGTCTCAGGCACCGAGACAGAAAATAGGCAGCCTCCCGCTTGATTAAAATATTCCAATCAAGCAAAGTAACAACAAGGCATGGCAGGTGAGAAGGCGGGTGGTTGACCCTTAATCGGTGTTGTGGGATCACTAGTAAATGGCCCTGAAGAGGCACAAGTGTCACACTGCCATGTAATAGTCTATATGATTAAAGGGAGGCTAGTAATAAAAATAATTTGGTTTTATTCCTGATTTTGTTCACTATGTACCCTTGTGTCCATTCACGTAGTTAACCTCTGTGCCTCACTTTCATTACCTGAACATCTAGAAGAATACTTGCCACCTTTAGGGTGTCAAAAGGATTAAGGGGTTTTGACAAGGTGCTTTGTGTATTTTAGTTGGAAGGAACTTTTTAGACCACAGCAATTAATGTAATACTGTGATTTCTGAAACCCCATCTTCCAGTAAATTCATTACCTTGCTGAAGTTAACTAATGATTTGTCTTCTGAAAATCAAAACTGATTCAGTTATTTTAAGAACCCAAGCAATTGTGTGTGTGGATGCTTAGTACATTTTATAAGGTAAGTTGATGAAATCTTCATAATTTATCTCATCTTGAGTTATGAATAAAACAAGATCTCACACAATGACCTCATTCTAAACAGGAGTTTTTGTTTGAGTAATTATGCTTTGGATTCTTCATCGTTGGATCATGTCTTGATTTGTGCTTAAAATAAAATCATAATCTCGTAGGGTTACTGTTCCTACAAACTCATCTTCATGCAAGGCATAAGAATGTAACTTCTCACTTTCTATGAAGAACAAGTCAACCACAAACATGATAGACACCTGTTTATCAAAGCTCTAAACATTTATACAACAGCTCAGTGTACAAGGAGTAACTCACTGTCATAAGCTGATAGCTACAGAACTAAATACAGAATCTGATTAGTGTATCAGGTGCTGAAAATGTCTCTCCATCGCTATGTGGGAGGCAAGGATTTTAGGAGGTGATATCTGTTATTGGCTGCATAGTTGGGATAAAGTTAGACAAACTTTCAAATGCTGGGCATTCTTCTTCAGGTCTGAGAAGGAAAGCAAGCACAATGATTGTTAAGAACAGTGGGAAGAGCTGTGAAATTGGAAGGGGAAGAAATTCTTAGGGTTAGCAGAAAAAACAATTAGCAGAAGAAAAGAAGCTTGCTTATTGGGAGATCAAGACCCATCAGAAGAGAAGAAGGGTCATTATAACCCATAGTATGTAGGAAGAATTTCAGGAATCAAGGGGATTATAGTGTGTCATAACATCAATATCAGCATTCAGTCCTCAGTTCCTAGTGTCCAACAAATTTGCATATGAGTGACTTAGTAGGCATGTCTACACATGCATTTACTCTGACTTAAATTTTCTGTGCAGTAATTTACTGCACAGTAAGTGGGAATAGGCCAGTGTCTACAAGTGCAGGCATTAAAGTGCATTAACACAGTGTTGCTTCACAGTAAAGAATCTATACATGCTTTTTGTGCAGTAACTGATTGGGTGCATTATGCAGGTATCACATTTATACTCAAGTTGCCATATGTTTCCATATTTACCACACAGTACGGGCATGTATGTGTAGATGCATGCCCATACTGTGCAGTAATTTCAGTTACTCTGCAGTAAATGCACGTATGTACATGAGTCCATTGGGTCTTATATAAGCAGTTCCAATTAATACAAATACCTGTGATTAGTCACCATTGTGAGCATAG
Source organism: Gavialis gangeticus (assembly GCF_001723915.1). Classification (NCBI taxonomy): domain Eukaryota; kingdom Metazoa; phylum Chordata; order Crocodylia; family Gavialidae; genus Gavialis; species Gavialis gangeticus. The sequence goes on along the minus strand of NW_017729032.1, from coordinate 58,238,331 downwards.
GTCATGCTTACTTGCTTTGGTATCTAGTGGATAAAGAAGTGTGGGTCTGGTCTACATTTTGTTGTTCTGGAACAACCAATGTAGTCACACCATGAAAGATGCTTATGTGGATACAGCTATGCCAAAAGAAGACGGGCTCTGGCATGGCATTAGAGATCCTGTAATGTAGACAAAACCATAAAAGATGACACATAAGCAGTAGGAATTCAAAGTTTAATTGTTACAGTCACTGAATGGTGACTAAATTGAAGAATACACCTCAGATTCTAGTGCACTTTAGAAACTCCAGAGCTAGAAGAGGTCATAGAATCATAGAAAACTAGGGTTGGAAGGGAACTCAGGAGGTCATCTATTCCAACCTCCTGGTCAAAGCAGGACCATCCCCAACTAAATCATCCCAGCCAAGAGTTTGTCTACCGGGGTCTTAAAAACCTCCAGGGATTGAGATTCTACAGCCTCTCTGGGTAGCCTGTTCCAGTGTTTCATTTGGAATACAGTGTAAAATTCTGGTAATAGATACTCAAGAAAGACATATACAAACTCAGACTGGTATGCAGAAAAGCTTCTAG
>NW_017729032.1:58232221-58232762 GCF_001723915.1 Gavialis gangeticus | reverse complement strand
ATCTATTCCAACCTCCTGGTCAAAGCAGGACCATCCCCAACTAAATCATCCCAGCCAAGAGTTTGTCTACCGGGGTCTTAAAAACCTCCAGGGATTGAGATTCTACAGCCTCTCTGGGTAGCCTGTTCCAGTGTTTCATTTGGAATACAGTGTAAAATTCTGGTAATAGATACTCAAGAAAGACATATACAAACTCAGACTGGTATGCAGAAAAGCTTCTAGTGAGAAAGTTTTTCCTAGCATCTAACCTAAACTTCCCTTGCTGCAATTTGAGACCACTGTATAACAGGGGGCCACCTCAAGTCAGGTCTCAGCATTGGCCCACTCACCTGTCTAGGGAAGTCTGCCCTGTCTCACCTGCCATGACTTGGTGTAATAGATTGGATGTTAAATGCCGGAGACTGCCCATTAAATGCCCCGATGCCTCGGGCATTTTACACAGCTCTGACCTGCCCTATACCATGTTCCATGCCTTGCAGATGGCATTGCAAATTGATAATTCGTGGACGGGGCAGACGGCATGAATCATGCATCGCGGAGA
>NW_017729032.1:58230753-58232210 GCF_001723915.1 Gavialis gangeticus | reverse complement strand
CTTCCGACCCTAGAAACTATGAAACTATGAAACTATGATAATAGCTCCGACCCAACACCAGGTTTAACTCTACCCCTTGCTGGGTCTCTAGCATTCCACTCATGCACTCCACCCCCTCTCATAGGGCCTCTTTCATACTGCGCCTCCCTGGCCACTCACAACCCACCCTACTACCTAAGCAGCCCCCTTGGGCCATCAGGCTTTTCTGCAGACTTCTGGCTCAGTCCTGAGTGCCTGAGCTAAAATGGAGTCGGCTTAGCTCTCTCCTCCAAGCATGTGGCCCTCTTGGGGTCATGTGACAACCTCACAAGGGCTAGTCTGCACCTGCTGGCTGCTCTTATCCCTTAAAGTGGCAGGCACCAAAAGTGCTCTGCTACACACTGCTCCTTGTTCTGTCATCTGCCATCACCGAGAACAATTTAGCTCCATTCCCCTTTGGAATCCCCCTTCAGGTAGTTGAAGGCTGCTATTAAATTCCCTCTCAGTCTTCTCTCCTCAAGACTAAATAAACCCAGTCCCCTCAGCCTCTCCTCATAAGTAGGTGTGGCAAGTGTTCACAGGGTTTCTCAAATTTTTAGCTGACCTGGTAAACATGCTGCTGGCTCTCCTTTGAAGACTCATCTGCCATGCCCTGATGGGAGAATATATATAGAAATTGTATCAAAAAAAGGTTGCTGGCATATATACCAAGGTAGTTAGCTTATTTCTGGAATGACTGTAGCAGGGCTTCACCTCCCTTTTCCTTCTGTCCAGGCCCAAACATCTGGTTTACTCCTTATCAGCTACTAGTCTAACTTCTTCATTAGGCTTCTACTGCAATGAGCTCACTTAGAACCTAATAGTCTTTTTTAAAGTCACTTCAATAAATATAGTGACAGTTATATAGTCCATTTCAAAGCCAAATCCTCAATTATTTCCTCCCAGTTTTCAGTCTTTTATATCTGGGTCATATGCTGCATTCTATTTGTAACGAGCAGTTTATGGGATACTTATCTTCCAAGTGTCCTGTGTCAGGCTCCGCCTGAATGCTTGAGAGAGATTGTCCCAGCAGGGACACCTTACCAGGAACTACCATCAATTTTGTCCCCATCGGGATACCATACTTGTAGTCCAGTATTATCCCTAGCAAGGGAATGCAAGATTCAAAAAGCAGTTAGGGAGCCTGGGAAAATTCCAGATCAGGGATTAGCTGGGCAGCTCCCCTTAAAACCCTAGTGTCTCCCTGTACCTGGTGTGGGAGAAAGTAGGCAAACACTGAGTGAAAAGGCCTGTGTGGGATACCCCAAGACAGCTAGAGCCCTCAAAGCATGTGATGAGAGGAGTGAGGAACTGTCCCCTTCCTCCATCTGTTGGGCATAAGTCGGGGTGACTGGCTGTTAGTTGTAGGGGATTAATATAATGAGTATTTAACATAGTGCATAAATTATTAACTTTGTATTCATTAATTTGGTCATCCC
>NW_017729032.1:58222754-58225753 GCF_001723915.1 Gavialis gangeticus | reverse complement strand
TTAGTTGTAGGGGATTAATATAATGAGTATTTAACATAGTGCATAAATTATTAACTTTGTATTCATTAATTTGGTCATCCCTTAAGTGTAAATAGTTATCAACTGGGTTTTTTTGTATAAACTCATCCTTGTGTATTGTAAATAGAGTATTTCAAACTTTTGATATTATTTAATATTCACTTGCATATAGCAATTATTTCCTGTATATAATTAAATTCTGTAAATTTAAAGGTCTTTCCATTGTAAAAGGGAACCTCTCCTGTCAGAGAGCCCTTGACCACTCCTAGGTGAGCTGAGCAGGGGTGGCTACCTGGAACCCCAGGTCCCAAACATTTGGACATGGCTGCATGTAGCACCACGCACCAAGGGTTACATATTTAAAAGGAGTACTCACCTACCTCTTGCAGGCAAGTTCTCCCACTGCCACCCAAACAGCGTCATGGGCACTCTCAGTATTCTGGTAAAATTCTGCACCTCCCCACAGATTGCAACAACCATGCCCAGATGCTCCTTCTTTCTCCATCCCCTACCAGGGCACTAATTTGACTGCTGGCAGTCTTTAGCTGTTTCTGTCCTTCACTCATTGCTACCTTATCTTCTTTCTTTCTCTTTATGGGTTTTGGGTTTCACAGACTGAGATGCCGCCTGATGATATCATCTCCCTGCGCTCTGTCTCCCAGACTCCCGGTGGGTAAGTACTGTAAAACATCTGTAACAGGGTTGGAGCTAGTTTCCCTGTTACAGTAGGGACCTACTGAATTTGTGATTTTGCAGTTTTCATGGGAACCAAGAATTCAGTTGGTCCCTGCAAAAAAGCAGTCCCCACATTAAAGTGCAGGATGTGCAAATCAGTGTGATATTGGAGAATGAACAGGGGAACAGTGGAAAAAAAGGAAGCTGCAAAACAGAAAATGGCAGGAACCCCTGGCATCTGCAAGCACAGGGGCATGGAGAGGGAGTGAGAGTGAAGGAGAGTGGGGAGAGGAAGCAAATAGGAGTCTGAGCCCCTGACAAAGGCTTATTCCAGGACTCAGTCAGGAGCAAGTTGGGAAGCCAGGAGGGTTTTGGCACTGACATTTAAAGCACCTGCAGGCATGCTTCTGCAGCATGCATGCTCTCTCCCTCCTGAAAAAGAGCAGAGATGAACATGAGAAAGTCTCCCAAGACTGCCAAATACTTTTCAGTGGTGAATCATGAAAGGACCTTGCATGCAGATGGAAGCAGACTCTTCTGTACCACTTACAAGTTAACTCTGGATGTGTCCAGGAAAACCAGCATCAGTTGTTACTTGGATTCTGAGGCACACATTAAGAGAAAGGCTGCTGCAGATGCTGAAGGTCGGAGCAAGAAACAAGAGACCATATCCTCCCTATTTAAAAGGACCACAGAAAGCAGGTTGGCAAAGTGAAGGGTGGCATTTTCCTTCATGAATGCTTTTGCAGTGGCCAACATCCCACTGTAGAAATTTGATTACCCCAAATTAAGGGACTACCTGAAATAAAACTTGCCAAATACTGGCGGTTTTTCATGTGCCAATCAGTTTTGTCAGGGCTATATCCCTGGAGTGATTGCTTCACATGTATAATCCGCAAAGGCTGCCTTGGCAGAATATCATTCCTTTTCCATTGTGGCTGATGAGGCCACTGACCCACAAGACAACTACATAGTGCCCATTTTATTTGTACTGGGGAGCTGAACTGAATGGAACCTGCCTGTGTTTCAAACTGAGCCAGTCCACTTCATGTCTGTCAATTTCTCTACTGTGTCCTAAGCAATCATGAAGGCTACTGTTAGCTGTGGTGTAGACTTTGACAAGGTCTCAATGTTCCTGTCTGACAATCCCAAGTACATGTGCAAGGATTTCTCTGTTGTGCTTCAAGGAATGCTGCCCAGCACGGTTCATGTCACCTGCAATGCTCACAGTCTGTCCCTAGTAAGTGAGATCTGGCACATGAAGTTCCTTGAAGTAGACAGCCTGACAACTAAACCTCAGTTGCCTCAATTTGTGCAAAAAAACCCCTTCAATCCCTGTCCAGGTCATATGGTTCTGTACAGGGAGTTTGTGACCAGTCAAAGTTGGGGCTCACATGGCACAGTGCCGCTGCTACCAGAGCCTATGCTCGCATGGTGGAATTCCTGGTTCAACACGGTCCATCACCACACCAAGCACATGCAGTACTACTGGAAGTTTATGAGTGAGGAGGTGGAAATCACACCCAGAACACAGTACATGCTGAAACTTTGAGATCTCTTAGGGCAAGGTAACATTCAAGATAAGCGACATTTGTGGAAGACAATGTCACCCAATTTATGGAACTTGTGACCTGGTTTGAAGGCCAGTAGGCTTTGATCTACTGTGCACACAATGACATGATGGATTTAATAAACTGGGTTAAAGATAGGGCATTGCAAGAACTGTCAAGCCGCCCTCATGAAAACCAGGCAGAAGGGACTTCTTCCAGGCAATAGCAGTGAAGTTTAATCATTACTACTGGTATGGTCTGTCACTGCCACCATGGTTCAGATGGCTGGCTGTTACACTTGTGTAAAGTGGCTAGTATTCACTTTGGATTCGGATTCGTCCGATTTGGGGAACAGTGATTTGATTCAATTGAATCAAATCACTGTCCCAAATCAATTCGGCTGAATCTGATTCAGGTTGGCTGCCACTGAATGAGCTAAATCTCTGAGTCAAACAGGCCCCATCCCCCACCTGCTCTCCCAGCCCTGTCAATGGCTGCCATGCCTGGCCCCAGCATCCCCACACTTTTTTTTTTAAAGCCCCACACTCACCAGCTGATGTCAGGTGAGGGGGGGGACAATCCCTGCTGCCTCCCACTACCCGTACTGTATGGGTGGGCTCTGCCACAAGCCCCCAGAAGGTCCAATGGCCACTGCAGCAGCTGGTGAGTACAGAGCTTCTTCTTTTTTTTTTTAAGTGCCAGGACACATTGGTATTAGTTAATAAAGTGTATATAGTTTGTATTTGTTACAATTCA
>NW_017729032.1:58210472-58217754 GCF_001723915.1 Gavialis gangeticus | reverse complement strand
TGCCAGGACACATTGGTATTAGTTAATAAAGTGTATATAGTTTGTATTTGTTACAATTCATAGTGTTCGCTGCTTTATTTTAATAAGATATGTCATTTTAGAGCTTAATTAGGTACTTAGACTGCTTAATAATAATGCATCAATGAATGGATTCCACAGGCTTAATCCCCTAATTAAGCCTATGAAAGCCATTAATTGACATGTTATTAAGCAGTCTAGGATGCAATTAATGGCTTCCATAGGTTGATCAAGCTCACAGAAGCCATTAACCACATCATAGACTGCTTAATAACTCATCAATTAATTGTATCCATGGGATTAATCAGGGGATTAAGTCCATGGAAGCCATTAATTGACACATTAGCAAGACCAAGTTTGGGGACATCTATCAATCTCTGGGGAGGAGTGGGACTTCTGGGGGCCCTCCACCAATCAGAGGTGGGGGGGGCCTTCTGTACATGGGCTGTGAAAATGGCGCTGGACATTACACTTGGACCATGAAATCAGTGAGCAGCCACCCCAAATTCAGTAGGTCCCTACTTATAAGTTATGCAGCCCAACACCCAATTATTTTTGTCACCCTCCACTGGACTTTCTCCAATTTCTCTACATCCTTTCTGTAATGGGGTGGGGCCCAACACTGGACACAGTACTCAAGTTGTGGTGTCACCGGTGCTGAAAATAGGAGAAGAATCACTTCCCTCATTCTTTTGGCACCACTCTTAGTAATGCATCCCAGCATGCCATTTGTCTTTTTTGCAGCAAGGGCACACTGTTGGCTTATATTCGGCTCATAGGCTATGCATGGGGGGGCACAAGGGGGCACACGTTCCCCCTGAGATTGGCCACCGCTGAAGCCACCACTGGCTTCTGTGGGTAGTCTCTGCCCCCCCACCGATGCAGCTGCTGGTTGCTGCAGGTGGTCCTGCTCACCACCCACCTCTCTCACCGCCAACCCTGCCATGGCTGCCTGAGGGCAGTCCCCACTCAACTCTCCCTCGCTGCCAATGTCATCACAGCCACCAGCAGGCAGTTCCCACTCACCACCACCGTGCCCCCACTGCCAACTCCGCTGTCTGCTGGCAGTCACTGTGCCCCTCCAGTCTCTGGGGCCACACGTCATTCATGATTCAGTGTATTGTCCACTGTAACCCCCAGGTCTTTTTCTGCAGAACTGCTGCTTAACCAGTCGGTCCTCAGCCTGTACCAGTACATGGGATTGTTCTGTCCTAAGTGCAGGACTTTGTACTTGTCCTTATTGAACCTCATGAGATTTCTTTTGGTCCAATCCTTCAATTTATCTAGGTCTGTCTGATGCAAAAATCCCTTCTCTGCTTTTCTCCTACTGTTTGGAGCTTTGTACCATTCTCCATCTTCCATAGTAGAAAGAGGTGGATGTTCTGGTGGTGTCTAATCAAACAGCTTATGGAATTGTCATGTACTGTAAACAAACTGTTTGACACCAGAGTCTCTTACCATGAAGTTCTTAGTGACTGTTTTTATTACCAGGAACATATCAGTGAGTCATGCCAAATTATACCATCTGGTAATCTAATCAACAATTATAAATTACGTGACTACGTGCTATTTCTCACAAACAATATGACAGTCAAAAACAAAACTATCGAAGACATGATTACAGACAGGAAAAATGTAATATAGCAAGTGAGGTACCCCCAGTAGAGATAGGGAAGTATGAATTTGCTCTTGAAAGACAGTGGTAATGCTTCATCTGGAATACTGTGTAAAATTATGGTCATCCATACTCAAGAACTATGTATACAAACTGAGACAGGTATACAGAAAAGCTATTAAGGTGATCAGGGAGTTGGGGGTCTATTGCAATAAAGCTTATTAAAAGAGCTTTTTTTTATTTAGCCTAATGAAGCAGAGACCGAGAAAGGATATACATTCTTTCTAGAAATTCACTAAGAGGGTAAACACTGGGGAGGAAGCACAACTTTTTAAGCTAAAGAAATCAATATTTCCACTAGAACAAATGGGTTTATATTAGCTATGAACATTTTAAGATGGAATTAGAAAAAGGTTTCCAACCATGAGAGCAGTGAGGTTCTGGAATAGCCATACAATAAGTGTATTGGGAGGTAGCAGAATAACCAGTTAATTAGTGTTAATGGATAATGCCTGTAATGGCAGGGTTGCATACAATAAAATTACTGAGCCAGGAAGTCTATCTAAGTGCCATGGACTTATTTTATGTTTCTTGATAGAAATCACCTAATGAAAATGGCCTGGAATAAAGGCATAACAATTACTGTTTTAAAGCAGAAAACAAAAGGAAATGATTTATTCTTATTTGATTTAATCTTGAAAATATGAAAGATTTAGTTATCACAGCCCTAGAAAATAATTAGCTTTTGAAACATGCAAAGTATGTATCAAACAAAAGGCAGACTTTTATATATAGTTGTGCTGATAATAGGCTCTTTGATTTAATTCCTAAATTTCATTGTCTCAGTGTTAGCCTAATAATCTTCTATACAGGAGAATGTAAAATACAAAAGGTTTACTGTCCGCCCTCAAATCAATTCAACTGTTGAGACATATTGCATTTTAAACAAGTTTGACAAGGAGAAAAAGAAACCTTAGGCATTTATGTTTACAGATAATAAAGAAATGGATTGAAACACTTCCATGAGTTACGTTACGTATCAAGCAACCAGTTACTCCCAATGAATTACTTCATCATATTAATGGAAGATGACCACTGAAAATAACATTGTCTGATACATAACACACATGCTGTCTTTCTGGAACATACTAGAAACAATTCATATGTGTATTATGCTTTTCATCTTTATTAAAGTCTAATTATTTTTCAAAAGTAGATTTGTTCTGGGGTGTATTTTTTAACACAATCATTTAAAAAAATTACTTGTACAAGCCTCCTCCTCTGGACATTCTCCTAATCTGATTAAAATGGTTGAATTCACTATGGAAACTTTCACTGGTAAAACTTTTCAGCCATCATATAAACTGGAAAGGGAATTGAATAAATGGCCTCTATCCAAAATGTCTCCTTCTGAACATACAGTGATAGTTAACCATGTTAGTCTGAAGGTAAGCAGAAGACAGGGTAGAGATATACCTTAGAGACTAACTGGGTGCATCTACTCCTTAGCCATGTCTGCACAAGACTTACATAAACAAGTGTTACTGCACAGTAGTGTCAATGAATGACTTTTTAGTGATGCCTGAGACTACTATGCAGTAGCATCACATCATGATTTCTGCCATGTGATGTTATTGCGCAGTCTTCTCGAGCTACAGCACAGTCAGCATCTCATGTAGACATGGCTACTGGCAATCATAAGTGACTACAGCTATCAGGTTAGAGGGGTCCTGAGAAGTGCCAAGTCCTTCACTTCTACTCATGTGAATTTAAGGTGCTCTACGATTCTTAGCAAAAACTCAGTACTCCACAGAAAAAAGCTCAAGTTTGTTTAACAGCATATTTTACACATTGCTGGCTTTGAGTCATAAAGATTGGTGGCCAACTTAAAGAGACAGGTCTGAGTAAGCTGGCAGCTATGGGAGAGATTTACTGATGTTTCTGAGGGTGCATCTATATGAGCAATTAATGCAATGAAATAAACTGTGGCACAGTTTGCACCAGAGTCAGCTGCTCCCAGGTGCAGTGTTTACATGTGTGCCTGGGACCACAGCAGTTAGAGCTGGGGCAGACCATCCCTGGGGGCAGCGGGCATGAGGGTCAGCCCCAGGCTCTGGCTTGTGACGTCAGGTGGTGGAGGTGTTGGCTGAGACATGAGGATGCTACAGTGTGGGGCTAGGCAGCAGGCAGCCCCAGGACTTTAGCACTCTCATGCCCCAGCCAGCCTCTGTAACAGTATGCATGTACATTTGATTGCATGTAAGTACTCCACTGTAAGAGAGTACTTTCCTCAACAGTAATAACTTATGGTGGAGATAATTAATCTATGAATCCTAATACTGGCACACATGTAGATTGTGCCACTTTACTGCAGAGCTAATTAGTCTACTCTGCAGTGAAACACACATATAGCCACCCTGAGGGTTCAGTAATGAAACTAAACTCTGTAAAAGTAGGTGCATCTACACAAGATGCTTTACTTCACAGTAGACTAATCTACTGTGTAGTAAAGCATCACCATCTACATGTGCATGACATATACTGCACAGTAAATTAGTCTACTGTGCAGTTAGCTAACACCTGTAAGTCCAGATAATAGATTAAATGTGCAGTAGTTACTGCACAGTAGTGCTCATTAAGTTGTTGACTGAAATCCAAATTGCTCCCAGTCTGCAGCACTAGCAAGGGGCCATGGGAGATGGGAGAGTTCTCTATCCCTGGTTCTGGTGCTGCTCAGCTTCTGGATCCCCTCAGGAGTCAGGAGCTGATCAGTGTTGGGATGGGGTTGCTCTCTGCCCCCTGCTGTCCCAGCACTATGTGGTTCCCAGCTTCCCACAGAACCTGGGAGCTGAACAGCCTTGGGACTGGGGAGCTATCTGCTTCCCCACTCAGCCAGGGGCTTGCTGTCAGCTGTTTCACTTGTGGGGCAGCTGCTGGTGAGACCCTTGATGTGTGGGGATTCCCTGCCCAGCAGGGCCTGGCAGGAACCTGTCCCACCTGATTCTCTGCCCGGCAGGGGTCTCACTAGGAGCTGTTCCACTCCTGGGGAAGCTGCTGGCAAGCCCCTGGCTGAGCAGAGAATCCTTGTGCAGCCAGGAGCTTACTGGCAACTGCCCCAGGAATGGGACAGGTCCCAGCCAGCCCCCAGCTGAGTGGGGAAGCTCCCCAGTCCAAGCAACACTTGGATCCCAGCTCCTGTGGGGAGCCAGGAGCCAAGCAACTCTGGGACAGGTGGGGGCAGAAGGCCACCCCATCCTGGTGCTGGTTGTTTCCTGGCTCCTGGTGTGAGCTGGGAGCTGAGCAGCACCAAGACCAGGGAAAGAGAACTCCACCATCCAGAAGCATGACAGCTCCTGGTGAGCCCCCTGCTGAGCAGGGAAGCCCCACTAGGCACACAGCTCACTGGTACCCTGGATCCCAAGGTGCACAGGGCTTGGGTAGCTCTGCCAGATGCAGTGACAGCTGTATCCTGTCCCTATGCACAGCAGGACCCCTCCTGATGTCAACATAGCCAGGATACAGGTGCTTCTGCAGCTGACAGAGCTCTCATGGACCCATGCACATTGGGATCCATCCCTTGCTCTCTGCCATCCCCTGGGATAGCACCCCAAGGGAGCCTGGATCTCCCCCTGGCTGCTGCAGGGGGGGCAGAACAGAACAGGAACACCCCTGGACTGAGCTGCTCCCATTGGGAGCAGATTTGCTCTCAATAGGGTGTACATGTATATGTGGTCCGAGGGACTATTATTTTACTGCACAGTAAGCCTATATTGCATTAATAGCATATGTAGATGTGGTCAGTGACTGGTATAGAATCTTCCTCTTCAGAAGTGCGTCACCTTCACAGCTCTTACATTTGACTCTGTGTTTCCCAGAATTTTCTCCAGTTTTCCACATCACAATACTGTTCTTTTTCCTTTGAAGAAAATAATGTAAGTTACAAAACCTTGAAATTGGGGGCCTAAGCAGGTCCTCTGGTTTATGTCTTGCTGAAAAAATCATTGTTGCAGTCTTTAATATCCACTTCTGAAAAGAAGAATTTAAAACATTCTTTGATCCAGAACACAGTCAGTAGTCATGGCTTTACTTTGTAATAAAGTATTTTTTGAGTAGAAAAAGTGAAAACAATATTTCTTCCCCACACTTCCTTTACCTCTCCAAGAAATATCAAGATTAAGCATACTTTACTTTCCTGAATATCACTTCTAAGGCAACACTTTGATTTTGATAATTATAAAAGTTCTCAGTCCTAATGTCTTCCATTTATACCAGGTGAGGACCTGTCCCACTGTGTTGATGACAAAACAATACCTTTCAAACATATTTGTTCTGCTGATTAGAAGAAAATCTGTAGAACACATCTACTTAAGACATCATATTGCACCTTGTATCTTTCTTCTTTCCATGCAGCTTACTTAAACTGAATTGAAACCTTATAATTAAAGCGTTGAACACATGGGATAAACTTTTGGATTTCGATAATTTTCTGAATGCATGTGGTTCACAACTTAGTCTAAAATGAAGGACAGGTAGGGAAAGAAACTGGTATAGGGGAAAAAAGTTTCTTCTTCCAAATGAGAGAGACAAAAAAAGGAGAGAAGGGCAAAAAGGGAAGGATGGAACCAATGCTAGTAATGGGAAGTAGTCATTAGTAAGGCTGCAAAATTTAACCGGCTGTTTTATTTTGATGCTGCTTCAACTTGTTTTGAGCTCAAAACAGCAAAATTGAAATGAAATGAAGGGCTTCGAAACAACCTGGGAATGAAATGAGGGCAGTCAAAATGTTTCAGAAGTTTCAAAATATTTCAAGTTTCAAAGCTGAAGCTGGGTTTGCCTGCAGGGAAACAGAAAGTAAGGAGAGGGAGCGGGAAGAGGAGGGAAGGTCACAGTGAGGGCGCACCTTAACACATACACTGGAGAAGAAGCTCCTGCAAGAAAGGAAAGAAAGGCTCTGTCACAGTTCGGCTGCCTGAGATGGTGCTGGTGTGACAGAAGGCCTCAAATGCCTCTACACAAATGTTCATAGTATGGGAAACAAGCAGGAGGAACTCACCCTCCTGGTAGCTGAGACCAGCCCAGACATAGTGGGGATCACTGAAACGTGGTGGGACTCAATGCATGACTGGGCGGTGAATGTCAAGGGCTATAGGCTGTACAGGAGGGACAGGATAGGAAGGAGAGGTGGGGGCATGGCACTCTAGGTTAAGGAGGAATACACATCCTCGTCAATTAGCAAGGAGTCAGAGAAGGGGCACTCTGAAGTGCTTTGGGTTAGAGTACAAGACAGTCGAGGGAAAAGAGACTTAATGGTGGGAGTCTACTACAGACCTCCCAACCAGGGAGAAGAGCTTGACCAGGAATTCGTAGGTCAGCTCACAGAGGTAGTGAAGTCCAAGGATGTGGTAGTCATGGGGGACCTGAACTTCCTGGACATCTGCTGGGAAGAGCAGTCAGCCAGGTCTGACCGCTCACATAGGTTCTTAGACAGGGTGAAGGACCTCCATCTAATCCAAGAGGTGCACAGCCCCACCAGGGGGGATGCCTTGTTGGACCTAGTGCTGGCCACGGGTGATGACCTGGTGAGGGGGCTGCGGGTGCTTGACCACCTGGGCGACAGCGATCATCGCCTGCTGGAATTCACCATCCAGT
>NW_017729032.1:58208119-58210461 GCF_001723915.1 Gavialis gangeticus | reverse complement strand
CAGTAGCGTGGGGGTTCCTGGTGCCATAGAGGGCACAGCAGTCTGGTACCATTGAGGGGCACAGTAGTTAGAGGTGCACTGACCCCAACCCCAACAAGGGGGCTCAGTACACTGAGGGCCAGGTAAGGCTGAGGCCACCTGAGCCCTATTGAGCAAAGCCCAGTAGGGCGTAGGACCCAGCAAGGGGGTCTGAGGGCCAGGTAAGGCTGAGGCCACCTGAGCCCTATTGAGCAAGGCCCCAGTGCGGGTGTGAGCGCGAGCAAGACCCCAGTGCGGGCATGAGCGTGAGCAAGGCCCCAGGGAGGGCGAGTACATTTTGTGGGAGGCCCCAGGGAGGGTGAGTACATTTTGTGGGAAGCCCCAGGGAGGGTGAGTACCTTTGTGGGAAGCCCCGGAGAGGGCGTGAATATATTGTGAGAAGCCCCAGGAGAGGGCGAGTGCACACTGAGAGAAGCCCCAGGAGACAGCAAGCATTAATAGCTGACTCAACAATGTCCAGGACATCTGAGAGGCTTGGGGCATGGTATTAGGGGTGGTAGGAACCACGCGTAGCCTTTGAGGTGGGAGTCCCCAGAATCACCATAGACAGGGCACAGGGCGGAGTATGTCAGGGATATCGTGCCAAGGAGGACAAAAGGCAGCCTCCCTTAATATTCATACCAACAAAGACTTGGCGGGCGAGAACGAGGGGGCATTTTATACCAACTTCGCACGCTAGGGGCGCTAGGGGAGTTCACGGCCACTCCTGGGTCCCCGCCCTGTGACAGTCACATACAGATCAACCTGCCCCGTAACATACTCTTGGCAGTCTGACAACGACTTATCTTAATGTCTTGCTGAACCAGGTGCATTTTCTCAAGCTGTCTCCTGATAAGTTTATCCTGAAGGCTGCTGTGTTATTCCCTCTTAGCCTTCACCCACAGCCCCCATCCTGTCCTGACACGTATACACTCCTTTCAGTACTTTTCCATTCCTCATTTTCCATTATAGCCTATAGGCAAAACGTTGAAATAGCAGCCAACCACTGAGACAGTTCCAATGAAACAAAACAGAACAGTGCTTTCAAAACAAAATGAAACTCAAAACAAAACACTGTCCTGTTGAAATGGAGAAACGGAAGTTGAAATGAAACAATGCTGTTTTGCACAGCCCTAGTCATTACACAACGTGTAAAATATAATGCTGGAATCAGACATCCTAAGTGAAGTGCAATCAGCTGTGCCATGATATGTTTTGGCACAGCAGATTGCACTCCAGAGATGTTTACAGACATCCCCTGTTGCTGCACCCCCTGTGTTGGGGAGCAGGGCAATCCCCCACTGGGGTCCACCCTCTGCATTTATAGGTGCTCATGGGGAAATCCCCTGTATGTGGTGGCAAGTGTGGACAGGGGACTTCTCTGGGAGTATGAGGGGCCTGATCCTGGATGAGTGGGGAAAGAGGTGCTTTTTCCCCACCCAGCCAGACCTGCTGTCTCATATTGCAGAGGAGTGGGATGGCTAAGCGGGAAACCACAAGTTCTCTGCTAATCGAGAGGCATGCTGAGACTCCCTGGTGTGACTCGCCTCCTGGCATAACAAGGAATAACGGCCACAAGCTGTTACAGAGTAGGTTTAGATTAGACATCCATAAGACCTACTTCACAGTTAGGGCGGTTAGGATCTGGAACCAACTTCCAAGGGAAGTGGTGCTGACTCCTACCCTGGGGGTCTTTAAGAAGAGGCTTGCTGCCTACCTGACTGGAGTCATCTGAGCCCAGTTTTTCTCCTGCTCAGGCAGGGGGTAGGACTTGAAGATCTATAAGATCCCTTCCGACCCTACTTCTATGATTCTATGATTCTATGACTCCCTGTAAGCAGGGAAAGTGGGCAGGGGCTCTGGGGACTTGATGGCCTACCTGGGGTGACAGGAGAGTGTAAGCAGCTCAGACTGCTTGTACCAGAGATACTTCACCTCCACCCAAAAGCAGCAGAGTATTACTAACACTTGCACATTACAGATTTTTAGAGGTACACTGATACACTGGTCCAATATTGGATCAGCACAAGTATAAAGAACATTGTTTGTAACAGAAATCATCCTAATATGGCCAATAAATGGCCTGTACATGTGTGCAGCCACAGTGTAACATGTAGGTGGTGAAGAGCACAGCTCAGAAGCTTGGAGTGCTGCATGCAGCTGGTAAGTCTGGTGAGTTGGAAGGGGAGGAGGGAAGGGGAAGAGAAGGGAAGGGAAGGGGCATGCGGCGGGGCAGATCAAGACCTCTGTGGTGAGGGAGGGAGTGGGGCAGGGGCTGGGGCAAGCACTGCCCAGTTGTGATGGAGCTACAGCTCACACAGGGG
>NW_017729032.1:58207779-58208089 GCF_001723915.1 Gavialis gangeticus | reverse complement strand
CTCAGGCAGTGGTGGCATTGGGAGGGAGGGTTGGGGGGGTTACGGCGAATTTTGGAGCAGCTGCAGCCTCCTGTAGCCTGCTCCCAGTGCCACTGCCACCCACCCTGAGCACAGCCCAGCCCAGCCCCTGCCATGAAGAGCCTGGCGCAGCCCCAGCCCACAGCGGCAGCCACCCCACCCCACACAGATCCAGGTGGCACACTCCCCATACCCTCCAAGGGTGTGTGCAGTGGCAGGAGCCACCACCCCCCTTACCTCCCAGAAAAACCACTTGCAGTTCTGTCCCACTCCTGCCCAGCCCCACTTGGGC
>NW_017729032.1:58201294-58202779 GCF_001723915.1 Gavialis gangeticus | reverse complement strand
TCAGAAATTGGATCAGTATCGGTTGATACACTTCCTTAAAAATTGGGTATTGGTATCAGCCCCAAAAATCTTTATTGGTATACCCCAACATGATTTTGCTTTGATCATGTGCAACAGAGGTTATCAATATTTACTTGCACACCATTTGTGCTACCATAACATTTTTTATGGAAGCACAAAAGAGACATCAGGCAATGCCTGTTTCCACCTTGAGTTCATATATCCAGTCACCCTTGCTCAAAGACATCTGTGTTTCTGGTGTGGTGAGAGGGAGCACACCTTTTACCATTATCTATTTAGCTCCCAGGTTGTCCTTTGTGGTAGCAACAGAAAGCCCATTCAATGGCATCCAAGTAATGGACTAGTTTTAGAGCACATTGCAACCAAACTATCACTATGTGTCTCATTAGACAAGAATCAGGAGAGAGTGGTGGAAGACTGATCTTGTCACTGCAAGACTAACATGAAATGGAAGAGATCTCAGCTCTCCTGCAGTCTTTCTGGACATCTTTACACATGCTCTGGGGCTGGGGTGGGGACGGGGCACTTTAATTGCAGTAACTTTTAGGAGATGCTCTAATTAAAGTGCCCACAGAATCTCAGGGGTGTAGGTTGTAGCCGTGTTGGTCTAAGGACATAGGCAGACAAGGTTCTTTGTGTGAATCTGATATCTTTTATTAGATCAACTTAAGTAGTTGGAAAATGATTATTAAGCAAGCTTTGGGGTTCAAAAACCTTTTGTCAGGCTAAGGAAGTTTCTGCAGTTGGTGTGTGCTCTTCCTGGATGGAATGAAAAGTAAAGAAGCCAGAGGCTGGCCTGGTCTGCATACAAGACAGGCAGTGAGTGAAAATGTAGATTGAGGAGTCAATGGGTGAGAGATAGGTGGGGGGCGGGGATGGGGAAGAGAGAGAAGAGGGATGAAAAGTGGAAAGATACCTAAGGAAAGGTACCCTATCAAAGACAGGAATACCCAACAACCACCATTCCTCCATCCAACTTTCTCTAGAATACTCCAGCACCAACATCTCCTTTTTAGACACGATGATCATTATCCAGAATGATAAAATACAGACCATGTTATACAAGAAACCCACAGACCAACATACATATCTGCACAGAGTCAGCAGGCGGAAACAGAAACTGGGCATGGCTTTAACAGTCGCTCTTGCAACAACCATCCATGTGTAAAGTCACCCTGTCCAGAACCTGCCCTAGAAACCACAGTGCTAGAAACCTGGAGCATCGACCACAGAGAAGGGAACAGCAGGAAGACCGCCTGTCTACAAGTTACAACCAGCAAAAAGTGAACTAGCAAATCTGACTTGTCCTTCACTTTCTGCCTGCTACAGAAAGGGGTGGAAGAATCAGAGAAACCACGTGTTATCTACAGCAGTGACCACCGGCTGGTTTAATGTTACAGTCAGGTTCTCCCAGGATCTTTGTGTCAACCACTGGGACACACCTGCCGGAGAGACAGAGCTGGA
>NW_017729032.1:58196082-58196294 GCF_001723915.1 Gavialis gangeticus | reverse complement strand
TGTGAATAATTGCTGCAGTATAGAAGAAAACTCCCCACAAATCGCACACCGCTGGTTTTGACATATCACCCCTCCCTTGAACCTGTACAGAAAATCCTCAAACAATTGCAACCCATACTAGAAACAGATCCTACTCTAAAAAAGATCTTCCCAGAGCCACAGATCCTAGCCTTCAAACAAGCACCGAACCTCGCTAACGTCATCACCAGAAG
>NW_017729032.1:58173992-58191082 GCF_001723915.1 Gavialis gangeticus | reverse complement strand
TTACCTGTGGGGGCACATTTCTCACAAGAAAACCACTCTCTCTCCAATCTCTCAGTCCTGATCCTCAAAGGAAACTTACAAAACACTTCCCAGAGACTTCCTATGAACTCCTCTTCATCAACCTCTTGGACACTAAAAATCATGGACTAAATCTAGACATTGGATTTATGACACATTATAACCTGCCTAACTTCTGACTCCCTAGGTATCTCTCCACTTTTCATCCCTCTTCTCTCTCTTCCCCCACCTCCCGCCTATCTCACCCATTGACTCCTCAGTCTACATTTTCACTGACTACCTGTCTTGTATGCAGACCAGCCCAGCCTCTGGCTTCTTTGCTTTTCATTCCATCCAGGAAGAGCACACACCAACTGCAGAAACTTCCTTAGCCTGAAAAAGGGTTTTTGAACCCGAAAGCTTGCTTAATAATCATTTTCCAACTATTTAAGTTGATCTAATAAAAGATATCAGATTCACCCAAAGAACCTCGTCCACAGAATCTCATGTATTTAGTGTCCCACACTTCAAAATGGTGTGTGTGTTGGGGGTTGGGGAGCGGGGCGGTGAGGGAGGTGCTTTTACTAAAGCTCATTCAAAGAACTTTAGTTAAACCACTGGCACTGCCATTTTGAAGCACAGGGATACTGAATACATAAGAAATGGAAGCTGCTGGAGTGCACTAATTAATAAAGTCTGCTCTAACATGCTGTAATTACAGCATGTTGAAGCAGGCGTCCCGCATGTCTACAAGCATCCCCTGTTACTCAGGCAGTAATATAACCTTATATTCATTATTGTATGCGGCAATTTGGTGTATGAGGTTGAAGGGTACCACCAAAATGTACTTAGGTTGATAGTTTGGGCCAATCTAGAAATGATTTCTGCAAAGAAGAGTTAAAGCTTATTACACTACTTGTCTTGTACCTATGTGTTTTGTGGATAAATAAAGGACCTCAGTTTATGTTTGTGTCACTATAGAGGTTAGTACTCCTTAATTTTCACTTCACTCACCATCATGAAGGAAAAAAAAGAAGAAAAAAGGAGAAAGAGAGAGAGAAAGGTCTAACTCCAATGGCAAGCCAGTAATTTTTATGGATTTTGGGGTTGTGAGGTTTTTTGGGTTGGGGGGAGAGGTTGGGTTTTTTTGTTTTCTTTCATTTTGTTTCATTTATTTTGTTTTGATTTGGTGACCTGACCTCCTGACTGGCAGTTAAATTTATGTCAAATTTTTAGTAGCTTATGATTCAACTACTCCAAAATGCTTAAATGTTGCAGAATCTATATTCTGTTTGAAACATATCCTGCCCCTCAGGGTTAATCTGGACATGACTTCTCATACTGAGTAGATGTTTTAATTTCAAAGCAGAATATAATCTCCATGAAATCAGAAGTAAGATTTCAGAAGATTGCTGGAATGATCAGTTATAATTAGCAATCTGCCACAGTAACATTAAGCTAAAAAGGGAGACTTAGTAACTGAGAAGAGTTTCTGTGCTCTGTATCTTACCAGTGATTTTTTTTTCCTTAAAAAGAGAACAGATAATGCTACAGTACATTTTACACTGCATTATATTTCTTCCATCTCATATACATTTGCATTCCAAAAAAGCTTATTCTTTAAGTAGCTCTGGGGAATAATATTTCTAGTATATATATTTACTGTGAAAATGTATGTATACATGTGGGTGAAAGCTTATTTCGTTATGGTAAATATTATGGAAAAGTTTTCCCTGAAACCTGTTCAAGAGCACAGGCAGAACCCCTTCTGTTATAAACCAGTGCAGCAACCTGATTTCAAATGTTGCATAAGGTGAATGTTTAACTCCCAGAGCCACAAAAATCATATGTTCTCTTGACTCTTGCAGTGATAGAGGCAAAGGAGGTGAAGTGGCAGATGTCCTGTACATTCCTGTTGCTTTAAGGACTGCTAACATTTGATTTTCAGTTATGGAGTTGATTTTTTTTGGATACGGTTTAGCTCCAACGAATAACTGAATTCTGGTACAAAACAGAAGTTTTCTCCACACCTTTTTTGTATCAGCATGGTACAAAAGGTGGTTTCAATGGGGGAATACTTTCAATAATAGGCTGATAATCCCGAAAAGAAAGTCAGTAGGGCAGACACACAAGTCTGTCCTATACTTACAAGTGCAAGGCATATATGAACAAGCAGGATGAACTGGAAAGGGGAAGAAAGCTACAGATCCTTTGATAATATCTGGGTGAAAATAAAGAGGGAAAACAGTAAAGATACGATGGTGAGGGTCTACTGTAGAATGCCAAATTAGGAAGTGGTGGATGAGGCATTTCTGAAGCAGGTACAAAAAATAGGTAACAGAATCATAGGAACGTAGGGCTAGAAGAACCTTCTGGAGGCCATCTAGTCCAACTTCC
The DNA here is from genome assembly GCF_001723915.1 of Gavialis gangeticus. Taxonomy (NCBI): domain Eukaryota; kingdom Metazoa; phylum Chordata; order Crocodylia; family Gavialidae; genus Gavialis; species Gavialis gangeticus. The sequence goes on along the minus strand of NW_017729032.1, from coordinate 58,188,688 downwards.
TGCCCAACGTAGGATCACTGTTGTCAGCAGTCCCTTGGGGCAAGGACAACAGTCTTCCAGGAGATAGTCATCTCCAAACTCAGCAATGATTTCCCTAACGAGGTCAATCCGAGATTTGCATCTTTGACTATAGACATGGAAAATCTGTAGCCTGGTTACAACTCTCTTACAGTGAGGCAAGTTTTTTTTAAATGGATGATGTCTTACTATACATCACAATACCACTGGGGACAATACAGGCACCATTTGAGCCTCCCAGGTATTGATGCTAATATTGTACTTCTTCAGATTGGCTTTCAAGGTGTCCTTGAATCTCTTCTTTTGCCCATCGCTTCTTTTGACCATTAGTGAGTTGGGAGTACAGGACCTGTTTCAGGCATCGATTGTCATACATCCTGATTATATGTCCTGTCCAACAGAGCTGACAACACGGTTTGATCGTGGTGGTGGTGTTTTCTTGAGCCAAAACATTGGTAGTTGTTCTTCTGTCCTTCCAAGTGATATGGAGTATTTTCTGAAGACATTGATGATTATAACATTCCATGGCTTTCCGATATCTTGGATATGTCATCTAGGTTTCACACCTGTTCAAGAGGGTTGGGATGACAACAGCTTGGTAGATGAGAAGTTTGTTTTTTGTCCTGATGTCATGATCTTCAAAGATTCAGTTTTTGAATGAGGTGATGTTTTGAAGATTTTGGAGATGTCCAAGGACAGCACTGCCAAATTTATTTTGGTGATGAATACTGTCATCTGTATGTACTTTTTGGGAAGGGTGACTACTCAGGTAGGGGAAATGTTCAACATTCTCCAAGGACTGCCCTCTAATTGTAATATGTGGGGGAGAAGGTAGGTAGTTTGGGGTAGGCTGTTAGATTATCTTGATTTTTTTGAAGTTGTAAAGTTGACAGTGGGAGCATCTACATGTGTACATTAATGCGCAGTAGCCTATTTTGCTACACATAAAAAAAAAGGCTATTAAGCTAATGCACAGTAAAATAGGCTACTGTGCATTTATTTAGTACCTTGCATTACAGGTACTAAATTTAATGCTCATTAGGAAAAACACATTAATGTACTTGTAGATGCATCCAGTGAGTCTAAGCATTCCATAAGTTTCACAGAAACAACTGAGAGTAACCTGGAGCTCTTCAATTGAGCAAGTACCCAGAACACAATCATCAGTGTACTGAACATAGGCGATGCATAGGGAGGATACAGGGGGGCACGTGCCCCCCCGAGATTTGCCTCTGCTGGCTTCTGTGGGCAGTCACCACCCCCCTGCTGCTGACATGGATACCAGTGGCTGAGGGTGGTCCCCACTCGCCACTTGCCACTGATGACAGCATGCACAGTGGTTGCAGGCAGTCCCTGCTTGCTGCCCACTGCTCACCACCTCCTCCCCTCACCGTCAACACTGCCACGGCCACCTGTGGGTGGTCCCCACTCACTGCCACCATGTCTCCAAGACCACTGCTGCTGCCTGCGGGTGGTCACCATGTCCTCCCCCAGGAGGCATGCCTCTTTCATGATACTAAAGATCAGTAATGGAGGTATTGGTTATCTTGGATTTGGAGTTTAATCTGTTACTGTTAAAGATGTTCGCATCCATACAACACTGGGTACTGACTCCAGATAGAAGTCTATCAGCAATGAGATGTGGCATAGCTGTGATGTAGATAGAAAAATGGGTTGGTGTAATCTTGTATCCTTATTTGAGTTCATAAAGAAGTCTGTTTCCTTTAAGTCACCCACTTCCCCACTTACCTCAGAGCTTTGGTCTCCATCCCCCAGCAAACCTAGTTTAAAGTCCTCCACAGGAGGTTAGTGAGCTTATCTGTGAAGATGCTCTTCCCTCTCTTTGTCAGGTGGATCCCATCTCTTTCTGGCAATCCTTCTTCTTGGAATAACATCCCATAGTCAAATAAGCCCCCTGCCCTGATGTTTATTGGGCCCCTTAGTGCTTACCTTAATGCTTACCTGGGCCGATCCAGTTCATTGCTCATGGCTTGCTGATCCTAGGTTCTGCTTCCCCGTCCCCTGACAAACCTAGTTTAAAGCCCTTTGGAGGAGATCAGCCAACCTGTAAGAGAGCAAACTTGTCCCAGGATGCCTCTCTCATGGGGGTGCGGATCGTGGTTGTAGAAGCCAAAACCCACATGATGGCACCATATCCGGAGCCGCAGGTTGACTTCCCCCATGATTTTTTTCATGATTTAGTTGAAACACCACTAATATGTGCATGTATATATAATGGTGTTTCGTTTTAATCATGCAAAAATGTGGATTTGGGATTCCTTTTTTTTAACTGAAAATTGTGGATTTTTTTAAATCAGAGAAAACCAGGATCCCTGCTGATGGCCTTATTTGCCCTTGAAGTGTTTTCAAATCAATTGTTCGATTATATGCCCCAGTTTCTTTCCAGTTACCAAAATTAGACTGACACATCTGCAACTCTCTGGGTCATCCTTTTTCCCTTTTCTATAGACAGGCACCATATCTGCTTGTCTCATTTCAAGAACATTGCCTACCTTAGTGATTAGTACTTTAAGATCAATCTTCAAGTCAGCAGGATGCATGAATACTTTCTAATCTGTTCTTTACCTACTCAAAGCTGAGTATCTAAGCCCCTGAATGCTGGATGCTAATTCCATTTTTTGACAGGTGACCTTTTAAGTGAAATCTGAAGTAAAAAGGCAATAAACACTTCCCCCTCCTCTGCATCGCCCATTAATAGCTTCCTCTCCACATACATATAAGGGACTTACATTTTCCCTGGTCTTCCTTTTACTTATATTTATAGAATATATTTTTGTCATCTTTTATGTCCAATAGTATGTATGTACCATTTTATGCTTTATCCTTGATGATTTTGTCTGTACATGCTCATACTATGTTCATAGTCATCCTTATTTCCCGTTATGGTAAGATTCCTTTTTAAGTTTCAAATCATTGAAGAGGTCATGACTTCAATCAGGACAGCACTTTTGTAGTGCCCTGGTTATTGTCTGTTTAAGGAACAATCACCTCGTTCCCCCTGTTTCTGTCTTCCATGGGATCTTACCTGCCAGTTCTAAGTCTGTTAAGGTCTGTTTTTCCACAGTTTAGTATTTTATTCTGCTGCTCTCCTTTCTTCCTGTCCTTATGATCATGAACTCTGTCAGTCCACGATCACTGCAATTTAAGTTGCTTTCTGCCCTCCGATTCTCAGTCAAATCCTCTCTTTTAGTAAGCAGCAAATCAAGAAACCACTCCACAACCACTGGTCCTTCTATGTGAATACTTCAATAAGTGGTTTAATAAAAGCCTCCTCCTGGCTTGGTGATTTTTAGTAGACACCCACTATGACATCATTCTTGATGTTTTCCCCATGTAAATTAACACAGAATCTCTAAATAAAGGTGCCTCTCACTTTATTCTGCACCTCAGACCCAGGAGATCTCCATTTAAAATAGGAAAGTGCCAGGCAGCTTCTGGAGCACAGTTGACTGGTAGGGGAGGCATGTGGGTGGGGACACATGCCCCTCCCTGAGATTGGCCCCTGACTTGGCACCACTCAGGACAGGACAGCTTTTTTTCCATGTGGGCCAGTGGCGTGTTGGCCGGGGGGGTGGGGGGAAGGAGGGAGGCACTAAGCTGTGGCATGGTAGTATAGGAGTGGATATGGGGCTTTTGGCCCACCCAAAAATTGTGTCTCCCCAGACTCAGAAGGCACCAGTCACCCGTGTTCTGGTGGTTTTGTTAGATTGCAAATTTGTACTTAGGATTTAGCTGGACTCGAGGTACCTATTGCACATGTCTAGACCTTTATTTGGATCCAGCCCCTAATCTGGGAAAGAAGGGTTGATAGAGGGCAATTGTAACAGGAAAAGTCAAGACATGAAAGCAACACAGGAAATGGAAAACTTTTGATGGCCTCTTTTATAAAGATATGTTCTAGTTATTTCTCTCTCATGTGATGTGCAATATAATTAAATGATGTGCTGATTATAAATTAAAATGTGACTTTGACCACTTCCTGATCTAATTTAAGATAGACAAGAATCAAAATACTGGTTTTGAAACATTTTTTCCCGAAGTGCTTAAATAATGTTATAGTCATTTCACTTTCAAAAACATAGGCTCAAATATACACCAGGGAACCTAATTCCAATTGGGCTGAAATCTTCATGGATAATAAAGAACTAAGGATCAAACCTCAAAGGTATGGGCTGGCTTCCCATTAAAATCACTTCCCCTTCTTTGGGAAATCTCATCCCAAGAGCCGATAAGGGCACATAAGGTGTAAGTCTTTGGCTGTCCTTGCCATAGCTGTATGTTAGCTACCCACAATCAGTTTAATACTAACAAATCAACCAGTTTCAAAGGCCATTTAGTTCTTATTCTGTTTGGGAATTAGGGCCAGATCCTTACAGGTAGGAGAAGGACATTAATGGATTCAGGCCTTGTATATAGATAAGCTCCTCTAAGAAGATAAACACTCTCCCAGCATGGTTTGCATGTGTACAATCACAGCAGCAGTTGCATTGGGCTTCTTTCTGACTCTGCACTGCTAGTTGGAAATACACTTTAATGGGCTGTGGACACACAGAACTAGAAAGAAAATATATCAGACCCTTTACATGCCATCATTGATTTCACTCAATGGTATCCAACAGTTGTATTTCTCTGTTAGCTTTATTTTCACTTCATTATTGATATATGCCACTTGAGGGTATATGAGAATATGGACAGTGTATGCAATACTGTTTGGTACCAGACAAGTCTGAGACTTCACTTCGGGAGCCAGTTCTGATGTGCATATATTCAAATCACAGAGAAAAAGAGCACAAGTAACCATGTTTCTATCACCTACTGGTTAAGACACCATCTAGATCAGGTCTGTCCAACCTTGGCACAGCTGGCGATTGGTCGTGACACCAGTTTGCAGCCCCCAGGGCACACAACTCATGGGCCCTGGGGGCGTGGGCAGTTCCAGCAGCAAGCAGACCCCCTAAGCCCTCACCTACCATGCAGTAGTGGAAAAGGCCACTGCAGGGGCCCATTGGTCATATCCTAGCCATTTGTAGACTGCATGTGGCCCGCAGTCTGCCACATTGGACAGCACTGACTTAGATGGTGAGAGACCTTGGCTAAATAGTCCTTGAATCAAAAAACTTTATGCGTTTTCCATTACATGATCATTGAGCAAAATAAAATGTATAAACAATCCTTGGAGCAAGGACCATAATCCAGATCTCCTTCTCCAGCGACTGTTTTAAACACTATGCTACAAAGTCAGGCTCCTTCCCTGGTGCTCTGAATATTGAAGCCTTTCCTATGTGGTGGAACAGCTTCAACAAAAGGGATAAAGAGAACTGGTCCCCATTCCTTTCCTATCACCCAGGGTGATGGTTAAGGACTGCTAATGAGATTGTTTTGAATTTTCTCAGGAAGGGGAGGGTTTCAACCTGAGTGATTTCTCTAACCACAACATTATTATATAATGAGGGCACCACACTACCTTAAAAGGAAGTAGGGTATTACCACATTTAGTGCAGAGCCTATCCTTTAGATCAGTGGTTATCAAACTCTGGTCCTTGACCCCTGTGGGGTGCATAAGCTATGTTTAAAGCATCCACAGAACATGACTATGATCAATCAAAAGTATGTGAATACCAACACTTAAAATTCAAAGGTGTCTGCACCTCCATTCAACATTTTTTAGGAGTACACAAATGAAAAAAGGTTGAAAACTACTGCTTTAGGTGCTTCTAAGCTCATTCTTGAAATTCGCTTTATATCAAGCTCTGGAGAGGACTTAAGTTCATGGAACCTAGTTTCTGGATCCCAACTGTGTTTAGGCATGAGCTAAGTCCTGAGGGGAGCAGCACTGTTAAAATTGAATTTCCCCTTCCCCTCTGAACAGCTGGTAGCCAAATTCCCAGTCCTGTTAAGTAATAAAATGGGACCCCAGACTTGTGTTAAAGGATTGACACGACACCTCATTCAATAAATGACAGAAAGGCTTTATTTACTACAAGTATTTAAGGTTAAATGAGCCCAAACCAAAGCAAAGTCCAGTATTTAGCTATAAGATGATAATGTGTCACCAAACAGGTGACAGAGAGACAGCCTGTTTTTTTTCAGTTTCTCAAGATAGCTGGCTGCAGCAGTAGGTCATGTCAAGGAGAAAGTTCTCACTCTTGAAGTGCATCCTGATAGCTGTTTCATTTCTCTCTGATGCCCTTCAGCTCAGCATCTTCAAAGCATTCTTGTAGTTGTGTAAATCAAGAGAGAGTCCCAGGGAGTAACTGACAGGAAAATCCTGTTAATTAAACTACTCATTATTGGTTATCAGAAAGTTCCAATTTGAATGAATTACTGCTAAGTTTGGAACATATCAAGAAACTGATTAACAACCAAGGAAAAAACAAGGATTTTGAGGAGTGCCCTTGGAAGATCAAGGGGACCACTAGGCAAAACAAAAGTAAATCAGGAGAAAACAGCAAAAGAAAAGTAAATTAGGAGGAGATATCTGTCATATATGGAGAATGACCCTTCCTGCACATAAACGCAAGTTGATTGCAAAAGAAATACTTACCATACTAATTAATCAAGGATAGATATTTCACACACTTACATACCAGACAACTAGAAGCCTGCTTAATTCATCATAAATATAGTAAAATAAGCTGGAAATGATACCTCATTATTTCTTCTCAGATGGCCTAGTCATGAACTTACATCCTCTTGCACTATGCAATTAGAATCAGTATTTTGTATTTTAACTTTTATAAATAGGCCCCAGCTAAGCATAAGTTTCATAGTCATCAGTCCAATTCCCAATTATTGTATTTCATTTTAGCAAGGGAGCAGCAGGCTGTGGAGCAGCAGACTCCGTAGTGGAGAAAAGTACTGTGGAGCAGATGGACAGCACAGCGTAGCTCTGTGAGACTGATCCCCCATGCTGAATCAGACCTCTGTAGGCTGGATTGGATGTCTTCATTGGCTATATCCATTGGCTATATCCAGCCCATGAGAGAATAGATTGCTGACTCCTGCCCTAGGCTAACAGTGAATTTGACAAGAACTCTACAACCCTTAGAAAGTCTGGCATGTATGTACCAGTCAAATTCATTCTGTCAGAAACCTCTTCTGTGCCCTGCTACAGGCCCATTATATATCCATTCATATATCTTCTGTTTGTGTAGCAATGTTAAATTTAGCAACACTCTGGAGCAACTATTCTGAACAAGTAAATAGTAACTGAACCGAGTGTGTTGGTAGTTTTCCATTAGCTACCTTACTGAGGGTACCCTTGTGTTACAGGGGCACCTATTTTATGGAGCCTGATTGGGGCCCTTCAGTCCTGTGAAAAATGCCTATGGAATTTAGGAAGCTCCAGGAATAGCAGCAGTAAGGCAGGGTTTTTTTGCACTGCAGTTCTGGACTTAAATGTATAAATGCTGCCTAAGCCCTTTACTGAATATAGTCCTTTGCTCCTAATATAACAACTCCATCTGGTGTTGCAAACTTTATGGTTCACAGGCACCGGGGATCAGTAAAGTTGCTGAATGTTGGTTTTTTGGTGCTTTTAGGAGGTAGCTAAGGGAAATCAAAACATGATGGAATTTAGGTAGTTCAATTAAAAGATACTAGTCTGGGATTAGGCAACTTTGAATTGGATTGGTGCAAAGGGGTTAGAAGTGTAGTTTTGTTCATATCATTCCATGATAACACAAGTTTATAGGGACCTATTTTGCCCCAAATAATCTGCTTTTTTCCCTGGATAAAAATATTTGCAATTATTGTGCTACACACAATTGAAGTGGTAGACATCAGCTACATTTGCCTTATATAATCAGTTAATAGTTTCAATCAAGTCTTACTTTGTTTTTAATAAAAGATGTTGAAATCCAATCAAACATTCATACAATTATTATGAGTGCATTCATATTTTATTTACAAGAAGTGATTTATTCCAATTACAGGAAAGTGGAATACAATAATTAGGATTACTCTTGGGGTTGTTTTCTATGAAAAAAACCCACTAAAAATATTAAGTCTGGAGTGTAAATTTGAATTCATACTTCTGTACTGATTCTCTTTCAGTAATCCAGAACTCAAATGAGAAGAAGTATCTAATAACTAGGGGGAGGTGTTGCTGAGGTTTGGGGAATGGGCCCCAGACCATTCTGGGCTACTCAGTGTTATTGTCTCTTAGTTCCTTATATCTGAAAATACTACTAGTATTTTTTCATTTGCTTTATTGTATGCCTTTACCTTTAGGCCACTAACAGCTAAGTGCCCAGTTCTATTACCTGTATTGACCACATAAGCTTTGAACTGCCTGGACATCAGCGGGATTGCTCCTCTAATAACAAAATGGGTTGAATCTGGTATTAATTCAACAGCCTCAAAATCAAATACTCAATCAGTTCAGATTTTTCTCCATTTGTAACTACTTTGCTCACTCTATTGACCCTTTCACAGTTTGAAAAGAGAGGCCTCACTTCCTCGGAATTGAAATGGAAATACTTTCCATTGCAACAATAACTTGGGAAACTGTTAAACAGTAGTTCTTAAAACTATACATTTTTAAATCAGCAGGCTGGGATAATTTGAATTCAAGAGCTTTAACAGAACTGGATTCTTCTATAACTCTAAGAACACTGAGGAGGTTCCAGAAGACTGGAAGAGGCTAACACTGTGCCGATATTTTTAACTTTGGTAACTATAGGCTTAACAACCTGATATTAATCCAAGGAAAACAATGGAATTCCTGATACAGGACTCTAAAAGAAGATGTAAAGGGGTGAAATATAATTAATGACAATCAACCTGGGCTTATGGAAAGGAAGATCTTGTCAACTTTTTTATTAATTAAATAAGATTTGTTTGATAAAAGTATATTTACACTTTGCAAGACATTTAACTTGGTATTGCTGGTATTTTGGTTAAGATCCCAATTTTTCCTTTAGGTACCTTTATCTCAGGCTTTGACTTGCTAAAAAATGAGGTGCCTGGCTCTAGGAGGGTAATTCAAAGAAATGGGGGTTAGACACCTTGGCTCCCTGGGCAGGAAATAAGGAGAGTTCAGCTACCTCCAAAGGGGGAGGTAGAGAGCCTGGAGGTTAAGTGGAGACTAATAGGAAATAAAAAACATAGGATGTGTCTAAGATCTGACATGCACAGCTCTGACCCTCAGCTAGAGGGCTGGCAAGTAGGGGCATAACTAGGAACTTCCAAGTCTGCTCTGTGCCTGTCCATATCATTGGCTCTTTCCCTGCAGGATAGACTTGGGGGAAGGTGGAAAGAGGGACAGGCTTCAGGAGCCGTCCCCCCCCCTCCTTTCTGGATCAACCCAGTTCTTCCCTTATCAGCCCAAGAGTAGCAGTGGCAGTAGGATGGGGTTTCTACCTGCTCCTGGGCTCCCTGAAGCCCATACCACCCCTATATGCCCAGATCTGGCCTGCACCATCCCCATCAGGCCCCATGGCTGCCTGCTTACCCCACCAATCCCCCAGGGGATGGGGCAGCAGGTGAACAAGGAGCTGCTAGTCAGCCACGAGCTGACAGGGACCAAGCAGTCCTGATTTCACTGGCAGCAAGTACGTGGGAGCCCAAGGGCCCTGCCCCACCTTGGGAAGAGTCCAGAGTGACCACCCTTCCCTAACTGAAGACTGAGAAACCCAGGTTGCTGTTGATCTTCCCAAGGGCGTGTGGGAAGCAGGATGCAGAGGGCACAATGTGCATGTGTGCACTCACACACATACATGAAGGCCAGGAATACAGTCCCAGACAGTGGTGGAGAACAACTCCCCCAGCTGCCTGCAGGTAAGTCCATGGGGGTACAGATTGAGGCCCCCATGGTGAGGGAGGGAGTGGGACAGGGGCTGGGCCTGGGGTGCTGCCCAGCCAGGGTGGTGCATGGGACCCAAGGCTGGGGTGGGGAGCACAACAGAACTATGGGTGGCTTGTCTAGGTGGCAAGGGGGGGGAGTTCATCTCCCTGCTATTGCATGCACTCCCAAGGAAAGTAGCACATGCCCCCCAGATATGTGTGTGAGGTGGAGGCAGATGTGGGCTGGCCACTGTGGGCTTGGGGATTCTCCACCTGCTTCCCTGCACCTGGGAGTCTTGCACCACCATGGAGAGGTGCCACCTGCCCACCTGCCAGCAGCAGGAGTGGGGATGGGGGTGGCAGCACAGAGGTGTGCCCCCTGCTGCTGTTGGGTAGGCAGGGGGTACCTCACCAATATGGCATGGCTGGCTCAGGCTTCTGGGGGAGGACAGCAGGGGGGTAGCCCCAAGCCCACAGCAGGTAGCCTGTATCTGCCCCTGCCACCTCATAGGCTCCGCTTGGCTCTTCTCTGGCCATGCCACCTGGGGGATGGCAGGGGGGAGGGCATCATCTTATGTCCCCCCCTCCCCCAGGGCAAACATAGAAGTCAGAGCCTGTGCCTGATCTAGGCACATGAGAAATTGCCAAGCCCATCCCTGGCCACCCAGCAGCTCCCCCTTCTCTCTGTCCCACCTTCCATGGAGAGCTATTAGACAGCCACAGGGTGCACTGGGGAGAGTGCAGCTTGATCTGGGCATGTAGGGAGCTTCTAGGCCCACCACACTACCTCCCTGCAGCTGCCAGAAACTCTCCACCCACCTGTTTCCCCCTTTCCCCCGTACCTACCCCTTCCCCATGCCCCTATCCTCCTTCCCCTGATTTCATCCCTCTTTCTCCCAACTCTTACCCCCTGACATCTAACTCCTTTCCGCATCCCCCTTTCTATCTGCCCTTTCCATTCCTGCCCTCCCTTCCCTCCTTCCCCCTGCTGCCTGTCACCCCTTCTCCCCTACTTACCAATTCTTGAGTGACCTAATTCCCATCTGTCAGTTCAGGGCCATTGAATTCTTGATAATAACTAATCCATGCATGGAGTGGTACTTCCTGGGATGCTGGAGGACTGAAAATTGGTCACTTAATTGGTCATGGAAGCTAGGTAGAATGGTTCAAAAATAATCTTAAATGGCATAATTTTAAGATTCCTAATGGGCACTTAGGACTTGCAATTGAGTTTTAACATGTGCATTCACATTTTAAGTGTCTTTAAAATGATATAATTATAATGTCTAACTTCACCCTAACTGGTAGGGGCCTAAATGTTTAGTCTGATATGGTTAATGAGACTTTTGATTATTTTGAATGATTTCTTTATAACTACATAAAACCTCTTAGTATCCCTCTATGCACTCTATAATTGAGATTAGTCAGATGGAACACACAAGGATAAAGAGATTTAAAACAGAAGCATGATATTTACTATGCAATATCAGAAATGCAGATCTCAGGTGGCCTTTCTGGAGTCCCATTTAGTAGGACAGATAACTGGTGTTCCAAAGAAAGTAGGGGTGGTGCACAAAAGCAGTGAAAAATGGCAGTGCAATAGTTTTAAGAAGCTTTTTTTTAGAAATCCAGCCACAATTCTGAGCTTGAAAATAAAAAATCCTAAACAGCTTAATTTTACATATATACAGTTTATACCATACATTGTATAGCATGTTACTAGCATGTGTTACCTCTTTCACATTAAAGATTTTGCTTTCAATTTAGAACTGTTGTCTTTCCCAAATTTAAACCAACACAGACATTTGAAATAACCTTGCTGTAGATGTTTGAGGGTTTTTTTAAATTACATACAAAAAGTTTGTTAAATAGGAGAAACACAGAAAAGCATTTTAAGTTAGGTGTGCACTACAGAACAAAAATATCATAGCACCACATCCATTGGTAAAACCTAAATGATTAAACACTCTTCTGTCCTTGATGTCCTACAAATAAAGGGTCAGATTGTATCTTCACATGGCGCCAAACTAATCGAATCATGTTGTTAAACATTATTCCAAAACCAAACATTTGTTAGCATGAGTGCTTTTCTAGAATAAATGAGTCAAGACAAAACCATTTCTCCAAATGCCTTCCTCACAAATCTGGGAATTCATGTAACAAAGAATCTGGGTCTGAATTAGCTTTGTTTTGATTTGGCAAGCCAAATATGACTGGTGAGTTTTGGCAATGAAGAATAATTGTTGCCTGTGTCCAGTTTCCAATACAAACAGATCATTTTTAATTCTAATTTATTTGTTATATTTGCTTTAACTGTTGCCAATTTTTTATGGTTCAAGTACTTGCATTTAAACTGGCATTAATTAATTATTGCCTTTCCATTGTATTCTCTTCTTTTACTTTAATCTGTGGGGGCTGAAAAAAGGTACTTTTCTTTCCAGAGCAGTTGTAGTCAGTAGATCTACTGACAGATCCCAGGAAACCCATATCCAGGGCTGTCCCTGGCAGGGCAGGGGGCAGGGGGCAGTGGGGCAGCTGCCCCAGGCCCTGTGCTTTGGTGGGCCCCATGGGAAGTGCTGTACAGGTCCTGCCATGGCTGCTGCTTGCTGCCAGCTCCTCTGGCTCTGTGGTCTGGCCACTCACCACCCCCATCCTCTGGCCCCGCATAGGCTGATATGCCCTGGTCCTCGCAGTCCCCTAGGGACAGCTCTGCCCATACAGCAAATTCCAAATCTAATCCCAAACTCTAAGTCTGGGCTGCACATCAGGGAACCTGGAAGCCATGAGATCACTGGCTCTAGCTGGGGTTCTCAGTTATCCCAGTTAGAGTTGGGGTATTCAGGCATTATAGTCTGACTCCAGCAGACAGCATGGAACAAGATGTTTCTCCACCCTGAAGTTGTGAGCTGTGGGCTTCGAAATCACTGGGTCTCCAGCCATGGGGAGTCTGCTTAGTAGGGTTGTGTGAAGCTTTGGTCGCTGATTCAATTTAGCAGAAATTCAGCCTGATTCAGCGGCCGAATCTCCAAATCTGAATTGAATCAGGAGACCATTTAATCTCTCTGAATTGAATCAGAACCCTCCAAATTGATTCTGAGAGATTTGATGATTCGGACATAGACACAGCTTTAAATGTTTTTTCTATTTACCTCAAGATACCAGGCGGCTCATGAATGCTGAGAAGGTGGGGTGGATGGAGCGTCCCATGGGAGTATGGGGGGTCCCCAGCACGCTTGGTGGCAGACCCAGAAGTGGACTAGAAGCACTTCTAGGTCTGCCATGAAGTGCATGGGGGACCCTCCCCCACAGGCTGGTGCCTCCTGATTCTGGGGGAGCATCCAGGATCCACCCGCAGCCAATCACCAAGCCAGAGGGGTGTGTGTGTGTGGGGGGGGGTGCCCCGTGTGCTCAGTGGCAGGCCCAGAAGTGGACCACAAGTACTTCCGGTCCACTTCCAGGTCTGCCATTGAGCACACGGGGGACCCCCCATGCTCTTGAGGGATGCTCCATCCGCCCCACCATTGCAACATTCACGAACCATGTCTGGTACCTTGAGGTATGTAGAAAAAACATGTAAAGCTGTGTCTATGGCCAAATTGCTGATTCTCCAAATCAGCATCAAATCTTCAGATTTGGATTCAGTTGAATCGAATCAGGACAGTGATCCGAATCAACTAATCTAATCACTGTCCCCAATTTGGGCCAAATCAAAATCAAATACATCCCATTTTGCACACCCCTACTGCTTAGTAAGCCTTCCCCTGAGTACTTGACCCTGGAATCCTGCCAATTGACTGCCCCAGGGCTCAGGAGTAAGTGTGTTCAGGGTCCCCAGATCCAGGAAAGACTCACTACATAAATTGGCTTTAGAGTGGTTGACCCTGAGAGCCTTTGGAACAACCCACCAAGGATTCAGGCAGGATTCCACAGGTTTCCTCCCTGAATGTTGGGGAAAGTCTATACAAACTGAAAGATCTAATCTGAAACAACCAGGTCTAGTATTGTATATATAAGCATATATATTCACCACCACGCTCTTATGAACAGGAAGAACCATATGGGATTAACCTTCTATACTTACAGATATACTTTAGACATTGCTAGGATGTTGCTAAGCCAATAATTTGTTGTTATTTTACTTTATCCAAGGTTTTGTTTGTTCTTTTGCTTATTTTTAACTTGGACAATGCTGCTTAATTTCTCATTTGGGAAGAACACAAGTATTTTTCTACTATGTCAGTAAATCCATTGATATGCATGTAACAAAAACAATATGCTTGGTTTCAGTGTGTTCAAGTGGTAAGATGTTGCTCTAAATGCCGTATACTGTATCTCTGTTACAGAGAAGGGATTGTTAATAAGTGAACAAAATATAAACAATAGGATTGATGTAAGATTTGTTTCAGAACTAGTTTCAAGGCAGCCTTAAACTCTGAGCCAAATCTTTTAACAAACACATTTTTTTCCATAGGGAGGGTTCATGATCCAAGATAGTTCACATTAAAAAGATTAGAAAAAAGCCAGCCATATATGTCTTATATTAAAAATAGCTATGTAAATTAAATTATCTGCCTAGTGTCTGATTCAGAAAAGTACATAAATGCTTGTCTAACTATGTATCTGAACAATTTCACTGAGATCATTTCAGTGGACTACTTACAGGAAGGTAATTAAGTACAGTGTTGAAACATGGTGTGGCAGAAAGCCACCTTGGTTTCTCCCCAAAAATCTCTGTCCTGTGACACTGTGATTTAAATCTCTGTGCTGTGACCATTCAATTAGGATGGGCCCAGCACACAGGGGACCACACCCTCAGCCTGTCTCTTTAGGGAACTTGAGCTGGCTGCATTCCTGAGGGAGGGGGGAAACCT
>NW_017729032.1:58158785-58173876 GCF_001723915.1 Gavialis gangeticus | reverse complement strand
GAGGGGTGGGTCTAAATTATGCCTAAGAGACCCCTTAGGTCTGTGGACTAAGGGAAACTATACCTTTTTGCCCCCGGACTTGGGGAAGTACCCCAAGTGCCTGTACTGGGTTGAGTACCTGTGGGACTTTAGGCCTGTGTTACCCCAAGGACACAGGGCCACAAGACAGTTCATTCTTGGGGTGGTGGCGGCACGTTACCCTCAGGCTAGTGAGTGTGCTCTGGGAGAGGGGTCGGCCGGACATAAGGCGCCCCTAGGGAGGCATTCGGAGCCTGGAAGGTGGTCGGGCGCAGGGAGGTGGGCGGCTCAACACAGGAGCACCCCCTACTGGCCCACCTCACATGGTGGAAACAGCGGAGGGATACTAATACCCAGCTGTGTTCCTCAGGTGGGATCTCTGCACCCGCCACACATGGTACTAAAAAATGAGTATTTAACTTTACACTGACCATATATTATCAGGGGCCAGATTTCTCTCCCTTTATTCATGTTAAGAACTTCTGTACTCTAAAAGTTATCCCACTGGTTTTAATGAGGTTATTCACTGGTACTTACTTTGAGTAGTAAGGGTATCAGAGTCTGGCCTTATATTATTATTATTTTTAATTATATGTATTCTGACAACAAGCATATCCAATGACTTTTCCTCTTATAATTGTCATTTTTTCCACATCCCGCTGATCAGCAGGGACCCTGGTTTTCTCTGATAAAAAAAAATCCCCAATTTTCAGATTAAAAATAGTCACCCAAAATCCACATTTTTCTGTGGTTAAAATGCAACCCCACTATATATATGTCTATATATTAGTGGCATTTCATTTTAACCACAGAAAAATGTGGATTTTGGATGACTTTTTTTAATCAGAAAATTTGGGATTTTTTTGTTTTAACAGAGAAAACCAGGATCATTTCTGATCACACTACATTGTATGTTTTCTAAAGCTGTTTTTGCTTTTCAATCAAAATGTGTGCATTATATTTGTTGTTATGCAGCAGTACATTCAATAGGTTGTCTAAGTGAAAATAAAATCAATCCCTAATTTAACTCCATTACCTATAGGAATTAATTCAGAAAAATGGAACTTGTAGGCTACTAGAACACCTATACATGAGCAGCGAGGCTGCTCCGATGCACTGTAATTTCAGTGCATCAGAGCAGACTTGATCAATAGAGTCTTTTGGAGCATGGTAATTACTGTGCTCCAGCAGATTCCAGTGTCTAGTTTATCAGCATCCCCGCCACTGTAAGTGATCTCTCTGCGCAGTTGTAGTCCGAGTAAACAGACAGTTGGTCATGGAAGTGTTACAATGTTCAAATGTCTTCTGATGTTGGGCAATACAGCAGAGAAGTGGGGGTGTTCAGACAAAGGCTTTAGTGATACCTCACAGTTACAAAGGCAAAAAAAGAAATATGACTAAATCAACTCGACAATCTTCTTGCCTGTTGTGGGGGATGAAACCCTGGCTGTTTATAGCACCTTTAGATTCACAGAAGGCCAACATAAGAATAAGACTGTCCAAATTTGAGAAGGATTTCATGCCAAAAAAGAATGAGACCCTTGAGATTTTTATGTGCAAACAAACAAAAGAACAAAGTATTTATCAATATGTTACTGAACTAAAGAATCTTAGTAAGAACTGTGGTTTGGGGAACTTGAGAGAATCTATTGATTAGAGATAGGATTATTTGTGGCATTGCAGACACTGCATTGCAAGAAAAGTAAGGGGGAGATTTGTCCCTAGAAAAATTTTTAGGGCATCAGAAATCGTGAAAGCCCAGTCTGTAGAACTGAATGCACTAATAGGCCTCCTTTGTTTGGGAGTCAACCTCCTTAGTTAAGGAGCCTCTCTATAATTTCTATAACTATACCACAGTTCCCCAATTTTCTGGGTGTTGCTTAGCCAAAAATCCAGGCTCCCTCTCACTTGCTTTTTCCCAGAATCTTCTCCTCTTGTCTGCCTAATGGGCCAGCTTCACTATGCAGCAGGCATGAAAGACTGGCCAGAAAAAGCCATCTCACCAGGTACAATTTTCCACTTATAAGAAGCTACCTTACAGGGTGGAATTTTTCAACTGGCAAGGAGCGTTCAGACAGAAAGAGAGCAAACTTGCAGGACTGCAGCAGATGTGGAAGGTGACATGACCCCAGATGTGCTGCATTTGAAAAGCCGTTATCACTATGACAAGGAAATCATTTTGTCAGATGCTACAGATCCCAAACACACAAATCTCACCTTTATACAGCTGAGAGGAGCTTTATGTTGATAGGGTAGACTTGAGCAAAACCAATGAGATTGAGGGGAACTGGATTGTGCCAGTGAAAGAGCAAAGAACAGTGGTTTCCTTTAAAATGGATACTGGATTTCATGTGAATACTTTACCAGAGCATTAATTAAAAAAAATGAATTTGAAACTAAAAGTGAATCCAACAAACATCAAAATAACTGGCTATTGAGGAACAAGTATGCCAATGAAAGGGAGATGCATCACTTGTATCTAAAACAAATGCAGAATATACAAACTCCCATTCGAGAGGTGATACCGATATTGCGTCTGGCAGCTGGCAAGAAACTGAATCTAGTTATGCATGTCCTTGCAGTATAAAAAGACATGACATTCAAGCAAAGGAGGACTCTTCCATTCCCTGGAAAATTGCCCTAATTACTAGAGTAATGAGCTAAATGGTAGGAGCTTTCCCCTCTCCCTTCCCCACCCTGCACCATCATAGGATATAGACTGCTCTATTCTGCTTTGGACTAGCTGGTGAGGCAGTATAAGGGTGTGTATAGAGGTTACATTTGTTGTGCGATGAGTCCCTGAAAGCACTCTATAGCTGTAACGTAACAAACATTCATGGCTTTAGAACACTTTTAAAATGGCTGATTGCACCAAAATTTAACCCTTGTCTGATGAGCTATCAAACAAGGTGCTGTAGCGCAAAGCACGTTAGCAAACCAGTGTACAGGTTTGCAGCAAGGGTTTCTTTTGGGTGATTCCACCGTTGTGCAGGGCTCTGCTCTAGCCTTGGGCAAGCACAGCTTGTCTCCTCTGCCTGCCCAAGTGCAGGGTTGACCCCTCCCCTAGGCTGTCAGTGACAGCCTCCCATCCCAGCCACATCTCCACCCTCTGGCCAGCTGAGAGCCACAGCCTGGCCAGGAGGAGGGAAGGGAGGATGGTATTTCTCCCTCCAGTGCTCTCGGGACCAGGAGAGCAATCAGCCCTGCCAGGTGTGTTGCAGCATGCTCCACGGTATACTCACCTGGGCCTCTCTCTTCCCTGATGCTGGAGGAGCAAGCTGGGGGAGAGAAGACCCCTCCCCCTATGCAGTGGGCCCTACTGGGCTGCCAGCTCCCCTAGTCATTGGGGCACTGTGAGGGAAAGATGCCATCCCCCTTTCCCTCTCACTAACCAGGCTATAGCTCTGAGCTGGCTAGAGGGTGGAGATGGGGCTGGGATGAGAAGCTGTCATTGACAGCCTATGGGTGGAGCTGACCCCAGCAGTCCTGGGCAGGCAGACTGCTTCAGCAGCCCTTGGAGCCTCAGAGCATGCTGGGAGGTGCCTGACAGTTCCCCCAGCCTCCTGGCCTTGGTCAGTGCATGGAGGCTCTGAGCACCACCCTGCAAATGCTGAACTGCTGTCATGTTCAATCATATTGTAACTTTTAGCATTTTATGTAATAAAGTTCAAAAGTTACATCTTGATTGCAAGTGCACTTCTGTACATATCCCAGATAGACCTGGTTCTTATTTATACCAGTGCAATTTAAGGATGCCTTTGATTAAATGGGAATCAAAACCAACATCTCCACTGGATATTAGCAATCTAGGGAGAAGCAAATGGTACAGAGAACTGTTCCTCTATCTTTCTTCAATTTCTTTCCATCCTTCTCCCTCCAAACTCTGCAAAGCTCCATTCCTGTAATATAGGTATTCTTCAAAATTTCAAGTGGGAAGGAAACAATGTCTGTATGATAGCACAAACCTGCTCCACTAGAGTTTTGCTACTGGAAGACCTGCTGTTTTAATGAGATATTTTAGGTTTTGTTTGAAATATTCAGGAGTGATGCTCAAAGAATTAATTTTTGAAATGCTGGTTTTTTCTCAAGTTTATATAACATCAAATGGAATGACTGAAGAAATCAAGAAAAAGAACTGGCTTTACAGACTATCAGCTACTGTCTCTCAGAGTCAGCATTTATTACATCCAAAGACAATTTATTAGTGTTAGAGAAAAACTGGCTTTAGTCCTGTCAAGAAAGATCTATGCTCATTGAACAATTTGACATACTCCAGCAATCAGAAAATAATGGAGATACATTTGCCAGAATAACCAATGCAACTTTGCTTATTTTTGTTTAAACTCAAATCTAAGAATAAAGAACATAAATATAGATGCCTGAAGCATTGGTAGAAGGAGCCCAAACCCAAGAGACCAGGACACACAGCCAGACCCCCTGTTGTTAGCTTTCCTTCTGACCCAATATATAGGGCTGTGCGAAACAGCACTGTTTTGTTTTGACTTCCATTTCGCTGTTTTGAAAGGACAATGTTTCATTTCACTGTTTGAAAGCACTGTTCCATTTCATTTCATCGCGACTGTTTTGCTGTTTCGATGCATGTCAACTTTTGGCCCATTGGCTATAAAGGGGAATCATAAAAATGCCTATAACTTTGTAATTTCTTTCTTGATTCAAATGAAAACAGCAGGATGGTAGCCAATGCTGAGATCACAAATTCTGTCAAGTTTCAAGGAGATAGGTGTAGGGGTTTCTGGGAAACTTCACCTCAAACTGTTCAGAGCAAAACTCATGTCACTTGTAAGTGTGAAGGCACAGGGGTTTCTAGGAAACTGCGCCTCAAGGAGCTGACTAGCAAAATTCATGCCACGTGTATGTGTTAAGGCAGAGTGGGGTGAAAACAGAAGGCATGGTAGACCCTGCTGAGGCTATGAATTCTGCCAAATTTCAAGGAGATAGGTGCAGGAGTTTCTTGGAAATTTCACTTTGTCGTGGAGTAGGGTTCTTAGAAATGGCCATGATACCCCTAGGGCCCTGTGACCATGCCAGCTCCACCTTGCAGGCACCTTCTCGCTGCCACGTCTTGTTGGAAAAGATAACAGATAGGGAGGCTTCCCTTGAACTTCGGCTCAGTCACGGTCCTAGTGGACCCCATTAAACCCTGCAGGTTCTTGGGCCCTTTGCTGGGACCTGCTCTAAGTAGGTGCCTCAAGTGGACACCCTAAGCCTTATGGGCTAGATGCATGGCTCCAACCACTCCTTACCACACCCCATGCCTTGCAGATAGTATATCGATATCATCCCTGTAATGAAGCCTCCATCTCACTCTACCTTCTATTGTTGCTTGGCTCTCTATGCCCCTATCACCCTCACTGGCACTGAGGCCTCTACACAACACAATAGTGTGCCCCAGTGAGGTCTCCTTCTCCCCTACAGCCTCATCCTGGTCCACCACTTTAAATAACAACAGGTAAGTAAGCAGCACAGTAGCACTAGCATCTCAGGCAGCCAAACTGTCACAGAGCCTTTCTTTCCTTTCCTGCAGGACCTTCTTCTCCAGCAGCTGCCAGAGAACTCTCCCTGCCAGCTTACATGTGCCCAGGGGCCTGCCTCCTTCTGGTCAGCTGACAGGAAACAGGTTCTAGGGGTGTAGGTTATATCCATGTTGGTCTAAGGACATGGCAAATGAGGTTCTTTGGGTCAATCTGGTATCTTTTAGTAGACTAATTGAATAGTTGGAGAAATATATCTTAGCAAGTTTTCGGGTTGAAAACCCTTCATCAGGCTGAGGAAGCACCTGCAATTGGTGTGTGTGCTGTTCCTGGATGGAATGAATAGTAAAGAAGCCAGAGGCTGGCATGCAATGCAGGCAAGAAAACCAGTCAATGAAAATGAAAATGGAGGCATCAGGGGGTAAGAGATGGGCTGGGGTAGGGGGATGTAGCAGGTAAAAGTGGAGATGTACATGGGGAATCAGATGTCCATCAGGTTGTAGTGTGTCAGAATTCCAATGTCCATGAGTCCATGAGTTTTTGTACTTAGGAGGCTGATGAAGTGCAGTTCATAGGCTCACCTGTAAAAAGTGGTGTGTAAATTTTAAAAAGCACAGAATTTTGCTAACGTCATCACTAGAAGCCAACTTCCTACAGCCCAAAACACACTGAATGGATCCAGACAAAGCCTTGGCAAGACATGCAAAACCTGTCAACAATATCTCCAGTAGGGAGATATCTTCACAATACATATCTCCATTAGGACACCAAATGCCCTGACGGAAAATACGTAGGAGACACCAAGCAACAATTATACCAGAATGAACATACACCAAAAATCTATCAAAAACAAACACCCAACTACCTGTCTCCAATCTCTCAGGCCTGATCCTAACGCCATGTTGGTCTAAGGACATGGCAAAGAGTCCAGAGGAGAGCCACGTGTATGATCAGAGGACAGGAAAACAGGCTTTATGCTGAGAGGCTGAGAGTTATGGGACTCTTCAGCCTGGAAAAGCGCAGGCTCAGGGGGGACCTGGTGGCTATCTACAAATATATAAGAGGTGTATATCAGGATCTGGGGGAACACCTGTTCACCAGAGTGCCCCAAGGGATGACAAGGTAAAACGGTCACAAACTCCTCCAAGACCATTTCAGGCTGGACATACAGAAGAACTTCTTCACTATCTGATCCCTCAAGGCCTGGAACAGACTGCTACCAAAGGTGGTGCAAGTACCTACTCTGCATTCCTTTAAGAGACATTTGGATGTTTATCTTACTGGGATTCTTTGACCCCAGCTGACTTCCTGCCCCTGGGGCAGGAGACTGGACTCAATGATCTTCTGAGGTCCCTTCCAGTGCTAATGTCTATGAATCTATGAATCTGAAAGGAAATTTACAAACCACTTTTCACAGAGGACCCTATGAACTTCACTTCATCAACCTCCTGGATACAGAAACTCATGGACTCAACATAGGCATTGGAATTCTGACACACTAAACCTGCCAGACATCTGACTCCCTAGGTACCTTTCCACTTTTACCTGTGCTGCTACATCCCCCTTCGTTTTCACCCCCCAACCCCAACCTGTCCCTTACCCCCTGATGCCCCCATTTCCATTTTCACTGATTGGCTTTCTTGCCTGCATTGCATACCAGCCTCTGACTTCTTTACTATTCCTCCAGTTCAAGAATAGCACACAAACTATCTGCAGGTGCTTCCTCAGCCTGATGAAAGCCAAAAAGCTGGCATACCATAAAGCTAAGCTGAGATCACCTGGATCCACTGCACTGCAACCAGTAAGCCTCAGGCCTGTCAAAGATGTGATGGGTCTGGGCTTTCCCCAGCCAAGACTGTGCATGTGTGTGGTGGCTGGACGTTATAAGGTGCTTTCTACCCACCTTTCACTAGGGAGGTCCTTGGTCCTGGCATTTCTTGGGGGCTGCCGCAGCACCAGCAGTCCCACCAGGCCTCCCAGACCTGGCAGGGTGAAGTTTTAGTGGTCATGCCCAGGACCTGGGGACTCCTCCTTCCCCATAACCCCTGTCCATACCTCCAAGTTCATCCTGGCATGGGAGTTCAGCAGAAACCTGTTGTTCCCCTGCTGGCTGGTGATGCAGTGAGTGCCCCCACCAGCTCTGAGAATGGGGCACTAAATGGTTGTGAAACCTAAAGGTAAAAAAAAAAAGAAGGAAGTGCAGACAGAGTGAGCCGGGTGGCACTCACTCCATCTGCACATGGAGCTTAGGGAACCCAAGGAGCGGGAGGTTCACCTTCAGGAACACCAGCTGCTCCACCAAACCAGTATCCAAGGAGGATCAAGCCATTTCCTGATGGCCTTCTTCATCCGCCTCACCAATGCCTGCATGTCTGGTGACATCAGCTTGCCCCAGCCAGGAACATTAATCCTCTAGAACTTCTCCATTTTGTTCTGAAGTTTCCTCACTACAGGGATCACCTGGCTAAGGAGGGCATCACCAGCCCTGAGGGTCTCGGTGGCTTCAAGGAAGGGTTTGAGGACCACCAAGATCTGGGAGATGGTATCCCACTCAGTTCTGTTAAGGGGACCACTGATCCCAATTTCCCCGAGCAAGGCCATCTCATCGATGGCCTTCTGTTGCTCCACCAGCCCCTCAAGCATCAGGTATATGGAGTTCCACTGAGTCTCCACATCCTGCATGATTTTGTGCAGCATAATGTTCAGCTCTCCCTGTTTGTCCCACAGCACCTTGCCCCCCTTGATGCTCAGGTGGAAGTAGCCTGCTGCCTTCCTGCATTTGGAAATAAGCTTGCTGGTAGTGCTGGCACTGTCACTGGCAGCCCTGTCCCCTTCCAAGGTGTCCCTGACAATGAGGTGCAACTTGTGTGCCACACAGCAGATGCCAACAAAGTTGGCATCATGGACCGCCTTGACCATATTGGCTCCATTGTCAGTGACCATGAACATGCGGGTGAGCTTGCCCTGCCCAACAAGCCACCCCTGCCCCAAGCAGTTCATGGATCCCATGATTTCTGTGGCCATGTGGGACTCATCCATCACCTCACCTTGAAGGAGAGCCCACTGACAGCCTGACTGGTTGCACCAGTGCCCTGTGAGGGAGAGGTATGTATGATCTCCACCCTGGCTGCTCCAGATATCTAAGGTGAAGTGTAAGATTCAAAGATTCATAGATGTAGGGTCGGAAGTGACCTTGCAGATCTTCTAGTCTGACCCCCTGCCCTGGGCAGGAGAGAAAACTGGGCTCAAATGACCCCAGCTAGGTAATCGTCAAGCCTCCTCTTAAAGACCCCCAAGCCAGTACTACTTCCCTTGGAAGTTGGTTCCAGATCCTAGCCACCCTGACTTGGAAGTAGTGCCTCCTGATGTCTAGTCTGAACCTACTCTCTAACAACTTACAGCTGTTATTCCTTGTTACTCTGGGAGGCGCTTGGGGGAACAGGGTCTCTCCCATTCCCTGCTGGTCCCCCCTAGCAAGTTTATAGATGGCCACCAGGTCCCAGCCTTCTTTTGTGAAGGTTGAACAGGTTAAGGTCCCGTAGCTTCTCCTCATAGGCTCTGCCCTGCTGTCCCTGGATCATGTGAGTGGCCCTCCTTCGGACACTCACTATGTTGTCTACATCCCTCCTGAAGTGTGGTGCCCAGAACTGGATGCAATACTCCAGCCGTGGCCTGACCAGTGTCGCATAGAGGGGGAGGATCACCTCCTTGGCCCTGCTTCTGATGTATCTGTGGATGCATGACAAGGTACAGTTAGCCCTATTGACCGTGTCCTCGCATTGGCGGCCCATGTTCATCTTGGAATCGATAATGATTCCAAGATTTCTTTCTGCCACTGTGCTTTTGAGAAGAGAGTTCCCCAGCCTATAGGTATGCTGCTGGTTCTTACTGCCCAAGTGCAGCACTCTGCATTTGTCAGTATTGAATTCCATCCTATTGTCATTTGCCCACCCCTATAACCTGTCCAGGTCCAACTGTATCCTGTCCTTCCCTTCTAGTGTGCCCACCTCACCCCAAATCTTGGTGTCATCTGTGAATTTAAATAGGGTGCTTTTCACCCCATTGTCCAAGTCACTAATAAAGAAATTGAACAGTGCAGGCCCAAGGATTGAGCCCTCGGGGACTCCACTGCCCATATCCCTCCAGGTCAAATATAACCTGTCCACCACCACTCTCTGAGTGTGGCCCCTCAGCCCATTTGCAATCCATCTGACTGTATAGGCATCATTGCCACAGTTGCCTAGCTTTTTAATGAGAATGTGGTGGGAGACAGTGTCAAAGGCCTTCCTGAAGTCCAGAAAGACTACATCCATCGTGACACCTGCGTCCAATGATTTTGTGACCTGATCGTAGAATACAATCAGGTTGGTCTGACAGGACCTGCCCCTAATGAATCCATGATGGTTGCCCCTGAGCATCATCCCCACTACTGGCAAGGATCTGTGGCCCTTCACAGATGTGCTCCTTGATAATCTTCTCAAAGAGCTTCCCCAGGATCGAAATAAGACTAATGGGCCTATAGTTGCCTGAGTCCTCCCTCCCTTTTTTGAAGATGGGGACCACGTTGGCCCTCTTCCAGTCACCCGGCACCTGGCCAGAGCACCATGCATGCTGGTAAAGCTGTGCCAGGGGCCCCGTGATAACCCCTGCCAATTCCCTTAACACCCTGGGGTGGAAAGCATCTGGACCTGCTCATTTGAACACATCCAGCCCCTCCAGAAGTTCTCTAACTCAGTCCTCCCTGACCCTAGGCCTGGTGGAGTCTCTCCTGAGTCCTCCCTGAATCTCGGTGGGGGGGTCCTGGTCCCTGCACAAAAAAATGGAGGCAAAGAAATTGTTAAAAAGGTCTGCTTTTTCCTCTGGTGCAAACACCAAATTGCCTAGCATATCCTGCAGGGGCCCCACATTACCCGATGCCTTCTTTATACTCCCTATGTATTTAAAAAAGGACTTTTTGTAAGGTCACCTGCTGACCTGCCTTGCACAGCTCCTGCCTCAAGTGCTCCCTGCATGCCTCATACACAGAGGGCACCACTGTCCTGCTGAAGGTGGTGCATGCTGGCCTTTTATACAACGGGGCCATAAACGCCATGAGCTGCCTGAACCCTGGCCAGCTCAACAAATGAGAACAGCTGGCCATCCAGACCAAGCATCTCCCAATGTTCTGAGTGACCTTGCTCACCTTGGGAACGTGCCCCCCTTTCTGTCTGCCATTCTCCCACTGTTCCAGGGTGGCCTGCCTCTGCTTTGGAGGGACAGGGGCTTTGGAGTGAGAGAGAGACTTCTTTTTGGACACTCTCTCACTGGTGCCAGGCTGAGGAGGAGCAAGGGCAAGGGGGTGGTGCCTACTGAGAGGCATCAGCATCTCTGTGGTATGGTATTCATTCCCTTGCTCCAGCTGTTTTTGGCTTGGCAGTGCAGGAAGAAAGCATATGTGGGATCATCTGCCAGCTCAAAATGATCCCAGACTACACTACCTGCTCGCTTCTTAGGTGCGGGTGCATTTGCAGATGTTGCCTTTTCCTCCTTCTCAGCAGGAAGAAGCACAGCAACAGGAGGAGCAGATTCAGCTGAGCCACTTGCCTCCACAATCCCTACTTCGACCTCCTATGAAATGCCTTCTGAGGAAGGAGACCTGGCTATAGGGGAAACTTGAGGGTTGTGCAGCACAAACTGAGATGATTCCCTTTCCTTCCCCAGAATTTCCTTCATTATAGCACTCAGATCCAGCTCCAGCTCTTCCTCTGGCACTGGAAAGCTTAGGCTTGGAAGTGAAATGGGGGTGGAGGAGACTGTCATGGTGGTGGTGGGGGAGCGGTTATGGCTGGTGCTATTGGAGGGGATACAGACTCAGGCAGTGTCACTGCTCCACTCTCCTTGCTGCCAGTAGAACCAGAAGCCTCATGCCTGCTAGTTGTTGGGTGGGGGGACTTACTGCTGTCCGTCTACCCCCTCTTCTGCCCCTCCCTGAAGGCTTGCCAGCTGCCTTTCCAGCATGCTTCACAGTGTGTTTGGTGTGCTGGAAAATCTGTGTGTTCTTCTGTAATGTAATATGCATTCATGTAATATCATATATAGATAATTGTATGTATTTGTGTATTTACTAGCCAATTGCCCATCAAGAATGATGGAGGGGAGGGAGCTGGGATGGACTGCCACCACCTAATGCCCCATGTTGCTGCTGTTCTGTGTCTTGCAGGGAGCAGGGTGGGGGAGCTGAGGCCAGAACTGATGACCTCGGCTCCCCTGTCCTCTGTCTGGTCCTCCATGCCATTTGCAGGAAATGGGGTGGGAGTTGCCGGGAGCGGGATGGGGGAGCCAAAGCCAGCATTGCTGGCTTTGGCTCCCCCACCCTCTGTCCAGTCCTCAGAGCGGCTTTGGAATCATGGTGGTTCACCCCCATGCTTGGAGCACTCTGATTGGCTGTTTCCATCAGCCAACCAGAGTGAAAATAAAGCATTACGGACAGACAGACAGACTTAGGCTTTTATTATATTAGAATGTAATGAATAAAATATATAACTGGAAGTACATGTTCTTGTACAAATTGTATATTATAATATGCAATATATTCCGTGCTTCCCTGCACAGTGAATGGAATGCACATCGTGAGAGAAAGCACAGATTTCTTTCTGGGGGAAAAGAATCAAAATAGACTAATAAAAACACAAAGAGGATTTTGGGAGAGGAATACATTGAAAGGAATGAATAAATAATAAAGGGTATTAAGAAAGGAAAAGGTATTGGATCCCACTTGCTAGGAACAGACTTGCAAGTAGGAAGTGATAGCTTTCTGATGCTGCTGAGCTTCTGGAAGACACAGCTCAGTAAGCTGAGCCCAAGGCACAGAGAAAGTTCTGTTCAGATAATGCTTTTTATTCTGTTTTTCCATCACTCCTTGGGTGTACACTCCCTAAATGGGTGTACCACTTACTGGACAACTACCTTAGTCAAGTCAGGTCAGTCCTGGGACCACACTGACCACTGGGGGACATTTGATCTAGCAATAACTTTCCTCCAATCTTCCCAGTCTTTTGCAGTCCTTGTACAATCAGTCAGTTTTAATCCTACCTAATCTTTGATGTTGGACAACTACCTTAACCACTAAAGTTATTGGGTTAAAAAAGGTGCAAGCCCTTCTCCAAAAACATTCTTACACAGAATGCATGTGCTTTCCTAGCCACATTCAGGGTTAGATGCCTGCCTAGGACACTGGATCATGTGCAACCTTGAAAAATCAGGGAAGCCTGTTCACATAAGGTGGTCTCTGAAATCTCAGAGACCATTTGGCTTGGCCTTGGGTATCTAAGTGCTACTTAGCTGCGTAAGTAGAATTTCACCCCAAATATCTATCAACTACATGTAATAGGTCTTCTATTGCTTAACATCACCCTCAGTGAAGGATATTTAGGCCCAATATAAATGTCATGTTGGTCCAGATTCTCAATTCGCTTTTTGGGATAGACTCAGTCAAAGTCAATTGTGCCTGTATGCTCTATGGATCCATGCAATGGTTACATAGCTATTAAATGAATGAAACTTGCATTGGTTTCTAAGGAACTTCCATAGACCCCCTCTGCAGGGCTAGCTGCCACTCTGAGATTCAGTTAATACATCATGTGGCAGAGATCTGCAGCCTGTTCCCTCTTGCATTCTTTACTTTATCTTTGCGTTGTATTTTTTCACCTTCTTAAAATAAATCTTTCAGACTGAGAGTGTTGACTTTTGGATAAGAAAAACAGAGGAGATGCCAGAGGTTCTGATTTGAACACTAGATCACAAAAAAGTCTCCAGCATTTAACTGTAACATAGTTGTAGATACACTACTATTTCACCTCATTTCTGATAGTCACCCTTAACACGTTGACCCACATGAGCCACTGCTCTTCATCTGTATTTTAACTTGTGGCAGCTGATGCCAGGCACAGAAGGTGTGACAAGTAGGGCACTTCCAGACATGCATGGCTGTTTGGTTCCCCGGAGACAAGTAGCAGCACTTGCACCACCGCTTATTGTCCCAGGGGAACACCCATGCCACATAGATTTCATAGATTTCATAGACATTAGGGGTGGTAGGGACCTCAGAAGATCATCGAATCCAGCCCCCCACCCAAAGGGCAGGAAGTCAGCTGGGGTCATAGGATCCCAGCAAGATAAACATCCAATTTGCTCTTGAAGGTGTTTAATGTAGGTGCTTGAACCACCTCCAATGGCAGGCTGTTCCAGACCTCGGGGGCTCGGACAGTAAAGAAATTCTTCCTTATGTCCAGTCTGAAATGGTCTTGTAGTTTATGACCGTTCGACCTCGTCATCCCTTGCGGCGCTCTGGTGAACAAACTTTCCCCCAGATCCTGGTGGTCACCCCTGATAAACTTATAGGTGGCCATCAGATCACCCCTGAGCCTGCGCTTTTCCAGGCTAAAGAGCCTCATGGCTCTCAGCCTGTCATCGTAAGGTCTGTTTTCCTGACCTCTGATCATGCGTGTGGCTCTTCTCTGGACTCTCTCAAGCTTCTCCACATCCTTTTTGAATTGTGGAGCCCAAGACTGGATGCAGTACTCCAGCTGTGGCCTCACCAAGGCTGAGTACAAGGGGAGAATGACATTCCAGGATTTGCTTGAGAAGCATCTATGGATGCAAGCCAGCATTTTGGTCACTTTAGTAGATGCAGCATTGCATTGCAGGCTCATGTTCACAGCAAGTTGCCTTGGGTGGCATAGGGGACACTTGGACAGCACTGTGCTGGCCCCACCAGCCTTACGTAGGGTCCTGGGGGCCTCCTGGAGCTGCAACCACAGTGATCTGGCTGGGATGAGCCTGGCCAGAAGCTGCAACACTGCTCTGAGTGGCCCGGCTCAGCTTTTTAGCACAGTATGCTGTCTAAGCATGCGCTACTTCGAGTTTTTATTCCACTTTTTTTTTTGACCCCTGGATATCCAGGGGTCAAAAAAAAAACCACAGGGAAAAACAAACAAACGGAGCATTGCACACTTGGGCAGCATACCCTGGCAATGCAGAGAACTCTGGACTGTGCACTACAGTAGAATCCCAACTTACGTGTATATTGTGTTCCTGAGAAACCTCATGTGTCACGAATTTGTAGAACTCGAGATTAATTTTCCCATGGGAAATAATAGAAAAGTGAGGAGTTGCATTCCTTGGACCTCACTTTTATGACACTAAAGGCACCAAATACAACCTTTTTCAACTGATACTTTATTTATTACCTTACAAAAACATAT
Source organism: Gavialis gangeticus (assembly GCF_001723915.1). NCBI lineage: Eukaryota > Metazoa > Chordata > Crocodylia > Gavialidae > Gavialis > Gavialis gangeticus. Next base: position 58,159,124 of record NW_017729032.1, on the reverse strand, counting down.
TGTAAACATATTTATTCATTTACATTATAAGTAAAAGAATAAAAGAATACAAAATAGACTTGCAACAATCTTCAATCCATCCATCAATGGGGAACCGAGTCTTCACCCAGGTCAAACACATCAAAAGCACAGCACCTTAATGTTCTCACTGAGGTTGCCAAGGCTTGGGGGTGTCCTGGAGCATTATGAAGAAGCTGTAGAATTTTGAAAGGCAGATTTTGCCTGTCACTCAATTCCAAATGCAGCAAATTTGAAAAATAATCTTCAAACAATGATCCAGTAACCCATCGTTTGAGATTTTGAAATCCATGGCGTGCTTTAAATCTATCAAACCATCCA
>NW_017729032.1:58119496-58158774 GCF_001723915.1 Gavialis gangeticus | reverse complement strand
TGACCCCCAAGTCCCTTTCATCCGTAGTGCTAGCCAGTGTAACACTGCCGAGCCTATAAACATGTTGTGGGTTTTTCTTCCCAAGGTGGAGAACCTTGCATTTTTCACTATCAAATACTAACACTTCATAAATGCTGTGTGCCTTTGCTTGAACCACCTGGGTCGAAAGTGGCACATGTTCTTGATTCTGGTGCTCAATCCATGCTGTCAACATGCATTCCATTTTCTCTGTAATGGCCACCCTTGTTAATGAAATGCAGGCAGTATATAAACGTGTAGCACTCTTACAGGACTCCTTAATTTTCTCCGCATTGTCCCTAATTGTAAGGAGAGTTGACTCACTGAGCCCTGTAGCACACCTCAATTCCTTTGTCTTCTCACCTCTTTCGTATCTCTTCAGAACTTCAAGTTTTTCTTCCAAAGTTATAGCTTTTCTTTTCCCTGTAGAGGTGGAAGCACTTGTAGAATCAGCATTAGAAGCACTCATCTTGAACACAATGGTGACACTGTGGCTGAATCCTGAATCCTGCTTGGGAACCCAAGCTGCGCGTAACTCCATTTGATTCAGTCTGCGCATCTCGCATATATATGCGAATGACACGCATCTTGGGATGTATTTTTCTGCTTAGGTGCTAATATTAATTAATGTAAATGTGAGACTCAGGTAAATTGAATATGTGTAAAATGGGGTTCTACTGTATGTGGCACTGCACATGTGTTTGCAGCGCACTCATTTGGATGTGTCTGTAGGGGGCAGATTGATTCCAAGAACAACTGAATTAAAAGAATAGGAAGTGTTGGTGGAAGAATGGAGCCTTTGTTGGAATCAGTCTGCCCTGCCTAATTTCTCCTCTTGGCTCCCAATAAGAGCAGCAGAGGCAAGAAGTGGGATGCAGAAGGTCCAGAAGTTAGTCCCAAGTTGTTGTTGGCTTGTTGCTTACAGACTTCCTGGGTTTGTCTCCTGCATCCAACGGGTGAGTTCTGAATACAATATGCAAAGAGGCAGGCTGGGGGAAGGCCACCACCACTTCAAGGGTCAGCTGAATTTTGTCAGGATTGCACAGCAGGGATTTACAGTATAGCTGGTTGGTATATGTGGGCCTGATTGCATGTCTAAGGCCTCTGGCAGATGTTGCACTTAATCTGTGACTAACTAGTTAATCAAGTCTTAAATAGTAATCCAGGCACTTGTTCGTGCAATTAATAGAATAATAAAACAGGGAATGAGCCACAAAGTTATTACACATAAATGTAATATTTTATGTGTAATAATATTATGGATGATTCCCATTGTGCCTGAAATTAAACAAGTGGCCAGGCCAATCAGCTGATCAGGATTCCCAGGATCAGGGCACACTGGAACCCTTGATTCTGATGCACTTCTGAGGCTGGGAGTGCTGATCATCAGCAAGGTTCCTGATATGCCCCTGAGGCTAGGAGTGGCAATCATCTGATCGGCACCACCAACCTCAGAGGCGTATCAGAACCCTTGACTCCAATGCACTCTTGAAGCTGGGAGCACCTATCAGCTGACTGGCTTGTTACTTGCTAGTGTAGGGAACATGATCCTGAGCTCCCCATGCACCAGGAATGTGATGCAATTGGAATCTATTCCCACAATCGTGCCTCCTGCCATTTATATGTAGTATGGCAGGAGGTGCTATTGTTAGAATCATGGATCAGATCTCATCATGCCTTTAATGAACATCTGCCAGGGGCCTATATAGCAGTAGACACATACTCAAAGGAAATTAGCAGTTAATCATGCCATCAGTTTGACATAGATGTCCTCAGTGAAATCAGTTGGGACAACATTTATGTATTTTGACAGCCTATTTTTAGAGAACAACAACAATGAGGTATGTAAAAGATATGCAAGGAAAAGGTAACCACTTTACATTATCTGTTCCAGCAGCTCATGGCAGAAGCAGGGTAAGAATGCATGGGTCTTTTCTCCAACACTACTACTGGAAGAAAAGTGTCTCTTCTACAGCAGTGAGATGCACATTATAAAGAATGAATCTTTGTGAAATAGATATCAGCTTTGATCAGCCCTTTGATATTTTTCAGGTGAAGGAAAAGATGTTGTAATTTCCATTCCATTTTTCATTGTCTTACAAATCCCACTCCCCACCTCAACACTTCATCACATGCTGAGAATTCTTCCTATGTAAATTATAAAACTGTTATGATTAGAAATTATTGACACCAATGATTATTTTATGATAACTACAACATGGCAGCAAGTTGTATTCCATCCAGCAGTGTATAAAGATCATTTCCATCATACCTTAAATATAGAGCTTATTCTTTGATTGTGTACAAATTATTTAGGAATATAATGAATTTTGACTGTTTCATTTTCCATGTGTCATATGTAAACAAAATCAGCTGCATCTAACTATCGAATTGTCTGATGCTAATTTGATAGGATGAATCACTGTTCTACTTTGTTTTCTCTCTCAGGATCCAGAGATGATAACTTAAGGCAAATACAAGTAACATGAATTATTTGTGTGTTTGAAAGGATAATACATTTGCAAAAAACTCATTTATTTTCACAGACACAAAGGATGCCAAATTCATTTTTCTTCAAGAAATCTGGATCCCCACTAGCATTGTACATATAAAATGTTGCTGTAAAAAGCTCCTGGTTAAATTTAGCAACAAGAACCACTCTGAGATCAAAAACATCTCCAAAGTTAGTGTATTGGAAGATATAATAGTAAATATTCAGAAAAGAGCCACCACATTTTAATTAGCGTGATGAAATGCAACTACAGTTTGAAAATAGCTCAGGCTCAAAAATTACATTGTATGAAATTACAAATGCATAAAAATCAATTTTTTGTGTTTTTATTAATTACATTGGAAACAGGATAGTGACATGCTGTAATTACAATATTAGAGCACTGACTTCTATCAAATGTTTGTAAGGAAGGAGAGAGGACAAATTCTCTAAAGAGTCTTAGAGTATTGTCATATTGTTGTATAGTTTTAATTATTTCCTCAGTTATATGAGCTTCACTCATGTTGAGCTAGACTTTAATCATCAAGTAGTTCCAACTACTGGAAGAGAACCACTTGAGAGAGAAGCCATTACCCAAACAGGATAATGGCACTGAAAGCAATTCCTGTCCTATTCAGGGCCTGAGTCTATAACAGATCCATTCCTGTTCCTACTATTAAATACTCCACTCCAACTACTGGAGTGGAGTATTTAATATAGCAGAAATCCGACACGGATTTCTTTCAGAGCAGTTTAAGTACTAAAAAGCCATCTTTTCAAATTTAGAAGCCTGCAACAAATGCTCAGTTCAGCATTTGGATACTTTAATTTGCACCTTATGCAGGAAAGTTAGAGACAATTAGCATCTTAAATAGGAATGTTAGAATCAATATGAAAATTGATTTAAGTACATATATGAGTGTAACAGCTTCAAAGGCTTGCTTGGCTGCAAGCTGAGTGGGTGAGCTGTGCCTAAGAACTTTGCAAGAAAGGCAGCAAGAAGTTTGCAGAAGCTGCAATAGCTTTTCCAAATTGAGGGTATGGTGTGCACAAGGCGTGCTTTCTACTGGAGCATTTGAACTGTGACCAGAGCCCCCATTGCAAACCCTGGCTTCTGATTGGCTACTTTGGGGCCATAAAATGCTGAGGGTGGGAAAAGCAGAGAGAGAATCTGGAGGAGAGCAACACCAGCCTGGAGAGAGGGGTAGAGACTCACCCTCCCCTACCCCCACCTCAGGCAGAGGGAACAGAGCTGAGGCTTCCTGGGGAACAGACATTGGGATGGAGGAGAGCCTGAGTCATCCCAAGGGAAGCTGATTCCCCACCTGGGGTGGAGCTGTGCAATCAAGGACACAGGTGCGGGGGGGGAAAAAGTGGGGAGGAGTTGTAAGCCAGCTGGGAGAAGCTGCCTGATCAGAGACCTGTGGAGGAAAGCCTCTGTTTGAGCTGGAAAGGCTCCTACTACAAGAACAGAGACCTGCAAAGGGAATCCTTTGTCTGCATGTGGAGGTGCTGGTGGAGAGAGACAGCCCAGAGAGGGAACAGGCTGTGAGAATCCCAAACCCACATTGGTGTGTGACACCAGGGGACACTTACACCTTCTGCAAACATTAGGGGTTATTTTTCAGAAATTAACTAACGAAAAGAAGCCTGTTGCCTGCAATGGCTGATTGGAGGCATGGGTTTGTTTTTTGTTTTTTGGCTGAGTTATCAAGAAAGACCAAGGAGTCCGCTTTCACCAGAGCAGCAGAAGCCTCACCTCTGCCACCTTGTGGTGGATCATAGTTAAAGCTGTGTTGCCATTTATTGTTATGGGAAGGGGAGTATGACCAGAGGGAAATCAACCTGTGTTATGGGAGGGAAACTGTTTTAAAGTGTCATAACCAGGTTAATGCAATTATTGAGGTTGTTTGATGCAAGTGGGACCACCCAGTGTGTTGGAATTATTCACATAATGTTGCAGTTGTAAATTTTATTCAAATTGTTGATTTTATTATTAACTCTGTATATATACTGGGGCTGCCAGCTCTGGCTACAGTGGTGGGGCTTCTGTCACAGTGCTGCTGGAGCTGGCTGTGTGAGAGGCAGGGTGCAGCCTGTAGGCACCTGACAAACAAGGAATGTGGCCCGATAACTAATTCTGAGTTTGACATCTTTGCTGTTAAAGGATATATGGGAAAAAGGGAGAGGATCACCCCAAGATGCCTACTGTCAAGTAAGGGCACACACTGGGAATGTGGGTCATGAGTTTCTAGTCCCTGCTTTTCATAACTCCAACCACATATAAACCCTTGGTTTGAGGCACAATAGTGGTTGGACCATGAGTCTCCTACATAGGCAACTGGTAGGGGAGGCGCGGGGGGCCTCCCCTGAGATTTGGCTGCTGCCAGCTTCTATGGGTGGTCACTGCTTGCTCCCCCCTCTCCCCCCCGCCGCTGCTGCCGGCTTCTGTGGTTGGTCACCGCTTGCTGTCCTGCTGCTGCCCACAAACTGTGCCCACCCCCCACCCCCTCAGTCTCAGGAGGCACCAGTCCTGCATGGTCTCCTGCATTCCAAATTAATGCTCCGATCACCAACTTATTGGCTATTCTTGGGTGAGTTTGCTTCTTTATTTTCAAAGGTCTTTGTTTTGCCCTAAGCTTGAAAGTTTGACAAGAGGTAAAATATTACTTTTGCAGTACCTTTTATACTTTTGACCATTACTTTGGTATCTGCACACACAAACACACACCACTATAATCTGAGGAGGTCATTCTGAAACATTTCAAGGATATTCATTTAACTTTAAGGTTATATAATCTCTCAGTCACCTCTCCCACTTTGGTTGCAAACATCTCTTTGAAAGTCAGAGCTATGTTGATTTGAAGCACTTTGTTCTTGCAAACAGAAGGAACTGAGTTTGAAAATACTAAAAGACAAAATCTGCCAGGCATAAAATGTACATGAACCTCTTCCTCCAGCTCATCCCCCACTGCACTGAAAAATAAATTTAAAGCCACATTAGACCAACCTACAGCTCCTGAGGAAAGGAGAAGCTCAAGAACAGTACAAGAAGGAAGTACCAGTGATGTGAACTGAATAATTCTGTCAATGGAAAAGTCCTTGAAGACATTTTCAAATTGCTTATAAGTCGGTTAAAATGTAAAACAGATTGGAGGGAGCCACACCAGAATAAAGCAAGGTATATCATTTGAAGGAGAGACTGAATAAATTTGTGAAGAAATGAATCCAAGGCTGGAGCAACATGTTTGACAGTGAAATGCAGCAAATGAGATACACTTTGCATTTGTATATCTGAGGAACAATATGAGTCATTAGATCACAATGTCTCTCCTCCAATAACATGAATATTTTTCTCTTTTATACCGAAAATGAGTATTTGTATTGGTGTGTAGGCACTTTTCTGGTTCTCTACATAGGAAGAATTTCAGACAGATGGAAGATTAATTATTAACATATCATAAGAGTTGAGAAAATACATACCAAAACTGCTTTTTGTTACAAGTTGAATGGCCAGTGTTTTGATTGTTGGAGTTGTCTATATTCACTATTTTAAGGATTTTCTTGATCCTTTTTTTTTCATATTATTGAGAAGAACCTATGATGTGTAAGGAAGCTGGCAAAGCTAGTCACAATAGTAACCCATTAAACTGCAAGAAAACAAGCAAACTTTATTATCTTCCTTTAAGATCACCTACCAAAATCTCTTTTGTCATATTGTCTATACCAGTGGTTCTCAACCTCATTAGGTACAAGGCACCCCTCAATAGACTCAAGGCACCACTCAGCAAATGCCAGGTCTTATTCTTCTAAAGTAAAAAATGAGTGAAAACTAATCTTAAGTTTTTTGTTGCATAGAACTCAGAAAGACCACCACAACAGGTCAGAATATTTTTGACTATAAGGATTCCTATTTCAAATATCTGAGTTCATCTTGTAAATTGGTGCTTCCACATCTAATGATGCTGAAATGTGGCACCATACAGCACCTTTGAAAGGCTCTCAAGGCACCTCAGGCCATCATGGCACCCTGGTTGAGAATCGGTGATCCTACACAAAGCTCAACAGTGATTAGGATGCTAGTGTGCCATGATTGCCATTCATCATCATTCCTTGTTTCCTTGGGCTGCTCCCATCTCTTCATTTTATTCACCTGGGTGCATTCAGATGAGCACGCACGTGCGGTTTGCAATACCTCAGAGCTGCTTGAGGCACTGCAAACTGTACACAGTGCATATGTACCCATTCACTGTGCTGCTAATTAGCAGCATAGTAGGTTTTTTGACATTGGTGATGGCTCAGCCTCACCTACTCCACCTGGCTCATTTTACCACGCGCCAGAGTGTGTGTGTGTAGGAGTGTGTCCTGGGACAAACAGCAGTGCACAGATATGTGCTGTTGCTCTTTGTCCCATAGGAAACGTGGCTGACCCTGGACCTGCACACTTGTTTGGACACACCCCTGCAGTCTATAGTCTTTTACCTGCATCTAAACTGCATATGAAAATACATCTGACAGGGAACTCAGGAAGTCAGCTAGTCAAACCTGATGAAGGCAGGATCATCCCTGTTTGAACCTCCAATAGCTCTAATTGACCTAACATGAGGAACAACAACAACAAGGTGATCAGAGAGCATCCAGCATGAGCTTTGTAAACCCATTTGGGACTAGTCTGGTTGCTAGTCTGCACAAAAGTCCATGCCTTCACAGCTCCGCTGATATTGTTACCCATGCTAGCTAGATTAAACTGATGTGTGTAGGCTTACCTGCCTGACAACCACACTTTTGATGCTGTGTAGATGAAATATTAGGTAGCAAGCTCTTCATGGAAGGTGCTGTCTTTTCGTTATCAGCATGATATCTAGTATAATGGTGACTTATATAGATGACAGAAGAAGTCTTCAAATTCTAGCAACACAAACTAACAAAAATAGAAATAGGGCAGACAAATTCAGAGGGCACAAATACATTACTTCAAATGGAAATGATCTGTACAGCTGTTCATATTATTGGATGGGTCATCGTCTCCCATCATCACTTTCAGAGACCCCTGGGGATGTGTGTTATAGGATGGTATCTGTTTACACAACGTTGGGAATGAAATGAGCCATTTGTTTTCATTTGTCCTGGCTAATAACCTTGATAATATGAAAATCACATAGCACTAAAACTCATAAAAAGCAAAGTAAATGCATACATGCTGGCCTTTTTGCCTTGCTTCTTGTTAAGTCATTCACAGAAGCATAGCTAATGGTTGTGTTGCTTTGACTGTAAATTAGGAGGAACTGGCACTTGCTAGCCTAAAAGTGAGAACCATGTCAGCCTTGTTCGTTATTATAATTTCATTTGGGAGAGCTGTAGAGGTAAATACTGGAATGCCTATAGTTTAGCTGCTAAAAATATACTTAATATTGTAAAACCCCATGTAGGTAACATTTATATTAGAGAATGATGCAGTGACACAGGAATTCACTAGGATTTCTTCACTGATTTGATGAATCTGAGATGGGGTTTATACCTGGGCTACGCTTTTCAAGCACAGTTATTGTGCCATGCCACTCTTCAGATCCATAATTGCAGATATGGAGTCAGATCCTTATCTGGTGGAAATCAAAGTAGTTCAGTATATTTCATGGCCACTTATTTATTTTACATTTGATCAGAGTTGTGTCTTTATTTCACATTAACTATGAACAGATTAACATCCTTGCACATCTAAAGGATAATTCAAAGAGTTTTCTTTCCTAAAAGAGCCATTTCATTTTATGAGAGCTACCTTTTGACTTGCCATATTATGGTAGCACTTTTGGCTTGGGGTATCAAGTATCTTAGCCTTACCCCTAAAGTCCTTAGGGAAATATGATGCCAATATACATAAAGAAATAAAATAAAAAGTAAAGCCAAGTATTGCTATGACCCACTGAACTCAGTCATGAAGTTCCCATGACTATACTTCTATAGCAGTGGTGCTAATCTTCTTGTCCACAGGCCAGAGCCTGCACATAGAGTCATGTCACTGGCTCTTCACAGGTCTAGAAATTTGTCAGAGAGAGCAATGGCAATTAACACACCCGTGCCACCAAATTTCCAAGTCCTGTGGGCCAAATGATGGTCCAGTGTGTGGGGCATGGGAAGTTATCTAGTCCAAACCCTTGCTCAAGGCAAGATTGTTCCTGACTAAACATTGTCAGTCAAGTCTTTCTAGCCTGCTCTTAAAAGATTCCAAGGACAGAGATTGCATAACCTCTTTAGGTATACTATTACACCTTCATAGTGAAAGTTCTTCCTAATATCCAATCTAAATTTCTCTTCCTGCAATTTAAGGCCATTTCACCTTGTGTTGGCCACTGTGGCCACAGAAAATTTCTATACTCCATACTATCATCCTTTATGTATTTGAATACTATATTCCATACAACCATCGTTCAAGTATTTGAAGACTATTAGCAAATCTGCCATTAGTCTTCTCTTCTTCAGACTAAATAATTCCAGTTCTTTCAGCATCTCCTTATAAGTCAAGTTTCTCAGGCCTCTATACATTTTTGTTTCTCTTCCCTGAACTCTTTCTCCTTTATTGATCTCTTTCTTAAAGTGAAAGGTCAAAAACCATGTGCAGTACTCTACATCAGGCCCCACCAGTGCCAAATAGAGCAGGTGTATCACTTCCCTCGATCTTCTATTAATTGATGCCCAGTATACTATTGGCTGTTGTTGCAGTATACTATTGGCTGGCTCATAGTTTATGGTCCACTGTGACACCCAGGTTTTCTGCAGTACTGGAGCCTATCCAGTCCTTTGCCAGTCTATATCTGTGCATTCAGTTCTGTCCCAAGTCTAAGATTTTGCACTTGTTCTGGCTGAGCAGCTAAAAAACTGCTACCAATTCAGTGGTGGTTGTGAAAGGGTTGAACTTCTAGCTGTGGGGATACAGAGGGAGGGCAAGCGACACTGACCAGTGGACACCATCCCTTCTCCATGTTGCTAGTGTTTAGTTATGGTAAACTCATACTATGGCAGGTAAGATTCTGGAAAAATCTTTTTTTCTTCTTCTTTTTTCCTTTCTGAAACAAGGTGCATGTCTTATTTAGGAGCATGTGATATGCAAATGAATATAGGCATTTTATGGTTTCATTTGCCAGTTCCTTACCGACCATTCTTACTATGGAATGTCCCATTAAAGGGATCCTCAAGGGATTGTGTGAATCCCTTGGAAGAATTGTCCAATTTGTTTTAAAATGTTTTTTGAACAACTTTGTTTTAGAAGGTAGAAAAAGTAACCAACAGACAGCTGTTTTAGAATGAATTGTGACTAGTAAGAAGGAATTAGCTGAGAATCAAATGTCAGCATGCAACTTGGGTATGAGCAATCATAAAAGGATACAGTTCCTGGATCTAAAAGAAAGAAAGGAGTGAGGGCAGAACAATGACAAGGGACTCTGAAATGCAGAACTCAAAGAACTTAGGAACCTGATAGGTAAGGACAAAAGGACTTTAGAGAACTAACAGTTTTTAAGGGAAACTGTAACAGGGAGCCGGAGGCCTTCTCTTACTTTAAGAGGAGGCTGCAGCAGGCTGGGCTATCAGCCAGGAAGCAGGCTAACTGCTAGTAAGCAAGCTGCCAGCAAGCAGACAGACTGGCAGCTAACTGCTAGCAGTAAGATGTGCAGGGGGAGGACATCTAGGTTGTCCAGGAGCAAAGAATTTCAAGCAGTTCAGCTAAGCCACAACAGGGAGAACAGGCTAGTCATCAGGCCCAAAATGGAAGCCTCTGTCGGTAGCTAGAGAGCCACCTGACAGGAAGGGGTGGGGCCTTGGAAGCTCACAAAAGCAGTGCCTGGGGTCAGGCAGTCAGTCTGGTCCTTCAGGCACAAGGGAGAAGAGCTCCTAGCCAGGATAGCTACAGGAGAGCAGCTGGCTTATACCTGAGCTGCCCTGGGAACTGCAAGTAAGGATTTTATAGCTTGCAGGGAAGTATGATATAATATAGTTTTAGTTACAGCCAGTGAGCTTGTATTTGTGTTCATATTTGTGTGGGAGTGGCTACAAAGGGCAATGAGGCATCACAGAGGGGCACCTGAGGGGTGTACCAAGGTCAAGCCACAAGGGTGTCAGAGGGGCATGAAGTAGGTTTGAACCCCTCCAGAGGCCAGAGCATAAGCCACAGGGGTGCCCAAGAGGCAAGTGGAGCTTTGAGCCCTGCCAGGGACTGGGCTCAAGACATAGACATAGACATAGGCAGAGGCCAAGAGGACTGCGACCTGAGCCACACTAGTGATAGAGGCAGCCCGAAGCTGAGAGGCCTAAGGGCCAGAGCCTGGGAGGGGTAAAATTAAGACCAGGGGCCCAGAGCTCAAGAGGAGCAGAACTCAGGGCCAAGGACGTGAGGGGCAGGACTGGGACTGGTAGGGTCTGGGAGGTACATGATGGGTGAAGGACAGACAAGGTCTGGGACTCTAGGGCAGCCTCCCTTTTTACAAATATCTAAGTACATCAAGGTGTGAAAAGGAAGAGAAAAGGGAGGGCACCTAGGAAGCCAAAGTAGGGCATCACAGCCACCTCTGGGACCTTGAATGTATTGCAGAAACAATATTAAATACACAATGAAAAGTTCTGCCTTTTCAGAGGAAACTTAGGAAGCAAGACAAGAACCCATTATGACTTCTTGACAAGCTCTTTCATGATCTGAAAATCAAAAAGGAATAACATGAAAATTGTGTCTGTGGGTGGGGGACTCATTCTTGAAAGCGAATATAAGAGAATAATGCAAGTTCATAAGGATAACATCGGACAGAATAAAGTTCAAACTGAGTTACAGCCAGTAAGGGACATAAAATACAATAAGTAAAAGATTCCATGGATAGATTAGAAGAGGAAAGAATAAATAGGTCCTTTCCCTAATGGGAAATTAAAAAGAAAAATTGACTTGGATAAACCTGAAATGTTCCTTGTCTTATTTGGTTCAGTCTCTACAAAAAAGTGATTTGCATCCACATGTTTGACGTAAGTAAAATCAACACAAAGATAATAGAAATACAGGCCAAAATGGGCAAATAATAGGTTTCAGAGAATGTAAGTAAGTTTAATGTATTTGAGTTGCCAGGGCCTCATGAAATTTACCTAGGATATTTAAGGAACTAACCAACACAACCTTCAAGCCATTAAAGCTGTTCTATACTGTTGTAATGTGTCCTAGCCAGGCATGTTCCTGAGCATGCTCCACCCACCTTCGTCTGTAGGCATGCTCCAAACCTCCAAGTACCACCAGGTACACTGCTGAAGGTGCTCTGGGTTTGAAGCCTTGTAAAACATGCTAGAGACCAAGATCTCAAGAGGGGGCACAGAGGAGCTCTCCTGAGTGGAGTTTCTCTGAATTTGGAGTATTCCTCTGGGTATGGGTAGGCAGGAAATGGGTAGACCATGATCAGAATACCTGAGCTTTGATATAGCACTGTTGTGGTGAACATAAACCCTTAATAATTTTACCTGAGAACCCAGGAGGATTGGTGAGAGCCTAGTGGAAGAGAGGGGCAAACATGATGTTTATCTTTAAAAGCTGGCTGAAGGGAAGAGTGGAGAGAATTTTATATCAGTTAGCCTAATTTCAATGCCCTAAAAGATGCTGGAAATTATTAATTAATCAGCGTGCAAACACCTAGAAGATAGCAGGCTGGGGGGGGGGGAACAGACAGCATAGATTTATCAAAATTAATTATGTAAAACTAATCTAATTTCTTTCTGTGATGGAGTAACTCATACAGTGAGTGGGGGAGGCAAAAAGTGTGACTTATCTTAACTTCAGAAAGGCTTTTGACACTGTCCCACATAGTGTTGTCGTAGGCAATCAAGGGAAATATGGTCAAGGTGAAACTAGTATGTCAGGTGCACAAGTAGTTGAAAGACTGCACTCAGAAAGTAGTTACCAATAATTTATTGTTAAACTAGCCAGACATTAAGTGGAGTCTCACTGGGTGCAGTACTGTTCAATATTTTAATTTACAACTTGTAGGAAGGAACAGAGAGGACATTTATAAAATCTGCAAATAATACCAAACTGAGAGGGATTAAGAGTATTCTGCAAGCCAGGATCAGTATTCAGGTTAAGTTAGAGACAGAGTCCAAAAGGCCAAAAGATGAAATTCAAGGAAGACAATTGTAGAGTACTATGTTTAGGAAAGAGAAAACAAATGCACAAAACTAAAATGAAGAACAATAGGCTAGGCAACAGTACTGCAGAAAGGGATCTGAGAGTTGTATTGAGTCATGAACTGAATTTGAATCATCAATGTAATGGTGTTAAAATAAAAAAGATAAATGCTATTTTGGGATGCATTACCAGGGATGTCATATGTCAGGCATTAGAGGTAATTATCCGCATTAATCAATACTGGTTACACCTCACTGAGTGTCTCTCTTCTCAATTTGAAAAGTTGATTACAAGGGTGCATTGTGGTCCATGAGATAATTTGAGAGTTGATAGTTATCCATTTGTCTAAAGTCAGAGAACCAGTGGTCTAGAGCACTTAGGTCTTTACAAACATGTAAAGACTGCTGTAAATAAAACAATGATAACTGATATCTATGTCCATATTACACACAGGATGGAAAGTGATGATCGGTTTAATTTTCGGCAAAGGAGATTTAGCACAGATGAGGCGGGGGGTGGAGTTGTTCTATCTATAGGGAAAATTCAATAAGGAAACACTGGAACACCCTGGGATGTTGTGAGATCCTTTTAAGGGCATGGTGGGGTGCTACATAACATTAACACCATTAGGTGGCCTAACACCTACACATGATTTTCAAGATAAACCCTGAGATTTGAAATAGAAAACCATAATGTTAAAAAAAACTCTGACGTTGTCTTTCAAGTTATCTGCAGCAGATGAATTGCTCTGCTCTTTTCCTCTAATAAAAAATGAGTGAAAGCTAGGATCTGGCATTTTCTAAGGGGTGACCTGATTCTAAAGAGGGATGCCTTAAGTCTAAAAAGGTTGACAACCACTGCACTAGAGAGCTCTGTCTGGGATAGGCTAAACATACTTGATCCTGCCTCCAGGTAGAGAATAGATTACATGGCCTCATGGGGTCCCTTCCAGCCTCATGTTTCTATGATTCTGTGATTTAAAAAATAATATTCTTCAGCATCTAATTGTTTTTATATGGTAATAAATTATAGGTACCAATGAAACTGAATTAACTTACTTTGGTTTTCACCTGTGTAATCCAATCAATATTGCCATGTTGTTACTGAGAAATGATAGTGAATGTAGAAATATGACTAAGACCTCAGCGTGGAGCTGATGTAAACATATCAGAAATGCTTTCTCTAATATTATAATAATTTGTCCTGATTCTTCTCTTGTAAGCGAATTGCTCAACTTTATTGATTCTGGAATTACTCCTGATTTATTTGGATGCAAGTGAGAAAGGGGCCAGGTCTGATTTTTTTTTTTTTTTTTCAATCGCAACATGTAATATCCATTGCAATGATTTGTTTTTTCCATTGCTAAATGTCAGGGTATGTTGTATCCTGCTGAATTCTGCATAACTTATCCCAGTTTTCTGAATACATAACAATTTTCTATCATCTCAGTTTCTTAATGTCAAAGCTAAAGATAGACGGGTATCAATTATCCACAGATATAAACTAACCAGAGGTAATTGAGGGGGGGGAAAAAAACTAGTTTGCAGATTATCAGTTACTTCCTAAAATGCCATTTGCTTGTTATATGGTCATTTTGACTAATGTAATTATGTAACTTTTTTCTTAGTTGTGTTCCAGCCCAGATAATCACAAAATATAACACATCCTTTGCCATGTTTCAGTTTTCCCTCTAAAAGTGAGAAAGTATATTTAAAGATAGTATCATACCTCTAATCATTTTCTCACAAACCCTAAATTTTGTGTATATATCCATTTTAAAAACAAAGTTCTCATACTTCAAATCTCAGATTCAGAAAAATAGGCACTGCATTTGTTTTTGTTCATTAGCTGTGAAGTTACTATAAAAGACTGCCTGGCATATTTGTAACTTAAAATTACATGAGCAATATCTAAAGCAGTTAATAAAATGTATTCTCATGAAACAGATTTGAATTGTTTTAAGCATTCAGCTAGAATTTCTTGAGTACTTAAGGTGTTTTTATAAAACAGTACAAAGACCTGCATATATACTTAAGCTAGCTGTCAGTGAGCTTCTAGTATCCAAGCAAGGTCATACAAAGCTAGTTAAGTTACCTCTGCAAAGCATTGCACTGACTTATCAGGCCAATGCAGTGGGTTGCACCAGAAACTAATTTTTCTTTTAAGGATCAGACCCTCCACTGGCACAAATTGCGCTCAAAGGTTCTAGCCCACATTGGAAATTATTTGTCAGGAAACTACCACACAGCTTCTGAAAACTGGCTTAAAGTGGCTGCAGTTTAACATGTCATTATTGATCTTTTGGTGAGAGATTCCTCCAAGGAATCCAAAACATATGTTACCTTCTTGGCCATACTGTCCCATTGCGCCATGCTTAGCCAGCATCCGTCAAAGATAATGCATTATATATGGGGAGTCTGAACAGCAAGAGAAACCATATGTTTATTTTTATTATGTAAAAGCATATGCCGTCTATGTAATTTTTGCATTGCTCATGCCACAACGCTCTTCGCTAACCTGTTCAAAAACTTTCTTAAAATCTTCTGTTTTTAATCATCAAGAAGGATATTAAGGCCAGTGCTTTACTGTAATTCTCATTTCTCAGAGAGGAAATTTAAAAGTATGGAATAAAAAAACTTGAAACAAAATCCAAAGGCTTGTCTAGCATTTTATGTCTAAATATAGTACACCTTCAAACAAATACTTTTAATTCATTCAGCTGGCCATGTTACATTTTCTGTCATACTGCCCTTACCACATCAGGGCTTTGAATCTGCTGAACTTAAATAGGGGTGCAGCTGTTTAATACTTCCAGTGGGAGCCCGCCAAGGACAAGAAGTAGGGTTGATTCACTAGGGGGCACCATCCACTCTGAGTCAACACAGAACTTTTTAAAAATAATTATATTCCTGAACTGGTCTCTTCCTAATGAAAGGAAATTCTAAAAAATACTAAAATAAACAGTGCACGGGCTCCAGACCAGACCAGGAAGCAGCACAGGGAAAGCAAATATTCGTGATCTGCATGTGTTAAACTCCTGTGCATCATTGTACTGTAAAGCTAGATATCTGTGGTTATAAATGTGTATATATATGATCCATAACAGCCGATAAGATGAATTCACACTAATTACTTATCACAATACACTATATAAGAAGATTGCTCTGATATGGGAGTAATTTGTACAGGCTGCTCTGAAAGGGGTTAGTTTGTGTGAAAGTCAGAATGTATGTCTTAGATTTGTTGGAAATCTTGTGGATTTTCACCAGGCTTATGCTGACTACTAACTATATCCTTCCAGTCTGATTTAAATAATGCACAAAGTATAACACCTGCTGATTCCAGAAGAGGGTAGGCTGGGGAGATATTTGTGGTTTCCATTGGAAACCATACAAAGCTCAGCAGTTTTGCATGGAAACATTTCCCTGAATTTGCTTTCAGTTCTTCTGATTCTTATGGATTTAAAATGTTAATCTGAGAAACACAATAAAGTTAGGCTTGCATGTGGGCCAGCAAGCCATATGATGAGCATCCCAGTGGTCTGTGATTGATTTAGTAATGTCTTTAAAGAACTTGTCCATAAGCTAAGCTTTATAAATCCACACATGGTCTCCACTGATAGCACTATCTCTAGGGAGAGATCTTTCTTGGATTCCTCCTATCCCCTGTATTGGACTGGAGTGTAAGGGAACAGGGCCATCTTCCTCGCTGGGTGTAACATCTGAAGTAATACCTACTTTTCCCTACCACAAAAGCTGGGGAAGAACAGCAATACTTCCTAAACCCAGGACTACCTCTTGGAAGGCACTACAGACTCCCTGGTGTAACAGTCCTCCATTTCAGATATGCTTCATTACTGAACAGTTTCCTTTCTGCCATTTTGCACTCAAGTACCCACCTTTGTCCTGGGCAGCACCAGAGAGGGCACAAGAAGCTTCACAGCATCATTGTTTGACCACTAAAAAATGGGTGAGGTGCCCAAGAGTGGAGAAGCACTCATGTAGAGTAGGCATTATTGTCTGAAATAGATTCATGAATGGTAGAAAGGTGGTACGGGATAACTGTATTCAAGATGCATACTTCATTGTCTATATTGGCCTAGCTGTGCATCTTGCAGGGATGTTTTTCTCTCTCTCTGGTCAGGCCCACCTACTTCTATTCTGGGAAGAACCATGTTAATTTCAGGAATATGTTGTATTTTTCCAATTTTATTCTAAGGAGGGGCCAAGACAGCTTTAAAAGGAAGAGACTTTGGTGTGGAGAGTCTGACTAGAATGAAGTTATCTTCCTTTCAGATCAGTCAGGTCTCAATCAAGATTCTCTTATCTCAAGAGTCCCTTGTAAGATTATTGCCTCTCGTGTAAGTTGACTGACCAACTAGCATTTATATGCAAATCCAGCTTTTTGGATTTTTTCAGCAAAATAAACACTGATTCCCAGAAAATACCCTGTAATTTTTGGAGTTAATCTGATACAGTTTCAAAAGTTATTGCATTAAACAGAGACAAACAGGCAGATAGATGCCCTGTGTGTTTGGCAGAGACTCCAGGATCCTATATTCTTAGGTTATGAATTCTTCAAGAGAGGTGCTGTGTCTCCATATGTACATTACACTTAGCATACAGTAATACCACCCATAAATAATAGTAATTATTGCTAACAATAAATGTATATTATTACTGGTAACTGGTAAAATTCCTGTGAAGTGACTGCATTCAGCATGCTTCAAATGGCTTTGCAGTTTAACTGAATATAGGATTTTTTTTTTACTTCCTGTCCTATCCTGTTGTGTAGTGTTGCTATGTTCCTTTTACTGGGTGCATTTACATGTGCATTTGTGGCAGCATCACTTTACTTGTGAGTAAATTACTCACGAGTAAATGGGCCTGGGCAAGTATGTACATGTGCAGGGGCCTGGGAGCAGATTTGCTGGCAATGTGTTCCTGCTTCCTGAGGCCCTTCAATAGGCCCCTGCTGCCACTGTGGGGTACGCCAGGTTCCAGATGCATCTGCCAGTAGCTGGCAGCCCTTTGCAAAAAGCAACCCCACTCACTGCTCTCTGGCCAGGAGCAGCATGCCCAGTGCAGCACATGGAAATGCTGTCTTCACCGCTGCTTCTTCCCTACACTATGACTGCTCTAGCACCCTGGGCTCCTGATGGCTGCCACATTGGCCCTGCTGGCCTGTCACAGTGACTACCACCTGGCCCATGGCTGTCTGGGCCCTCCCAGCTTCCCCATGTGCAGCAACTGACTGCCCACCCACCATCTACTGTCCCAGGGCTGCTACTGTGCAACTGCCACGTTGACCCTGTGTAGCTGGACCCTGGCAGGGACACCAACAGAAAGCTCCAGGATGCCACTACAGGGGCTGCTGTTGCCCTTCTGGGCCTCCAACCCCACTGCCTCTGGGCCAGCCAGGACTGGTGGTGGCATATCATTCAGCACACCTGCGACAATGAGCAGTGGTTGGAGGCCTTCTGCATGACCCAGGCCATCTTCTGAGATCTCCTGGAGCAGCTCTGGCGAGCAGCAGCACACCAGCATGAAGCCGCCCCTCCCTACAGACACCCACCTCGCCCTTGCCCTGCTCAAGCTGCCATGCCTGCCAGCCTACGGTATGTCGGCCACCTGTTTGCCATGGGCAAGGCCACCACTGGGGAGGCCATCCTGGAGGTGGGCAGGGCCCTGGAAGATGTGCTAGAAGACACCTTACTCTGCGTGCATGATTCCCTGGCAGCAATGGTGGGGCTCCATGCCCTGGGATTTCCCCAGTACATTGGGGCCCTAGATTAAACCTACATACCTGCCACCTGCCCACCCCATGGAAACTAACCCTACTACAGCAGAGGGACTTTCTATGATGGTCTAGGCCATTGTGGACCACCATGGGGCTTTCATGCACATGAGTATCAGCAGGGTGGGCAGTACCCACAACACCCACATCTTCCAGAACTCTGGCCTTCCGGGCCCGGTGGAGAGTAGGTGCTTTGCACTGTGTGGTGCCAGACATGCAGCTAGGCACTCTGCTGGTTTAGCACCTCCTCATCCGGGACCCTGCCTACCCACTCCTGCCCTGGATCATGCAGTCCTACACCTTCCACCTGGACCCTTGCTAAGCCCACTTCAACTGCTGCCTGGTCTGGACACATGCCCTGGTGGAATGTGCCCTTCAAAAGGGTTGCTGGTGCACCCTGCCTGATTTGAGTTCGGTGAGGACAGCCTCCCCTGAGTCACTGTCACAGCCTATGTGCTCTGTAACATCTGTGAGGCCTGGGGGAAGCTATTCTGTGAGGCCTAGGTGGAAGAGGACTGGCACACAGAGGACACCTGGCAGCAGGAGTACCATCTATGGTAGTAGTGGCAGCGGCAGCCCCATCACCAAGACCCCAGAAGAGCTGTGCACCCTCCAGCATAGGCCAGGGCACTGGGTGCAGGAGGTCCTGGCTGACCGCCTACTCCAGCACTCCCTGCTCTAGCCTGCCTGCCCCACAACCCACCCCCAGCACCATGCTCACTGCAGACATCTCACAAGAACCAAGATTTTATTCCTTTCATACCAAACAGACCTCCCACCCTCTCCCTCCCCAACAAACAAACCCCCCCTTCCCCCATCAACACACAGCCCCTCTAGCATGCACCCCACCCATTAACAATAAAACACCTTCTTCTCCACAAAAACTTTGTTCAATGTCTTTTGTGTGCCATTCCAGGGTCAGGAGCTGTGGGGTAGGGGCAACTAGGGGGCAGAGCCCAAGGACAGGTGGCCAGCACCTCAGCCTCTAGCCACTTTCCCCCTTGGGTGTACTTACTGCAGTGAGTGCAGTGGGCAGGGGACTCACCAAGGGATGACTGTGGCCAGTGCTCCTGCAGTGTGTCCAAGGCCAGCAGGGCCGATGTGCAGTCTGGATCCACTGCAGGCAGCTCCAGCTCTGTGCCCATGGAGATGGGATGAGTGGTAGGGCTGGGCCCAGGCAGGAGGGCTGAGTGGTACCAGATCTAGGATAGGGACTGGGCCAAGGACTCCTGGCTGCTGGAGGTGATGCAGGACCTCCTCCCAGGCCCAGGCAGGGGCCTGTTGCTCAGTGGCAGGTGGCTACCAGAGGGCAGGCAGGGCTAGGGTTGGGGGCTAGGCAGTCGTCAGCATGAAGGTGACTGGCCAGGGCCAGAACGGTGCTCAGCATCTGGTAATCAGTCACCATGGCCTGCACTGCCTAGGCCAGGATGGTGTTCTGGTCCCACAGGGCCTCTACCCGCTTGCACCCCAGGGCCAGAAGCTGCACCCAGAATTCCTGATGCATCTAGCCCTGTTCTTCCTCATACCAATCCCATGCCTTCTCATGGGTGATGTTCTCCACCCACTGCCTATCCTGGCAGGCCATGTCCTCTTCCTGCCAAGCCTGAGTATCCCCCAGCCAGACCTCTGACACTGTGAGCAAGTGGCCCAGGAGGAGGGTCCTATCCAGAGTCCTCCTCTGGCAGAACTGGTGTCTCTGCAGGGTCCCAGCTGTGGGTAGCAATGACCCTCAGGCCTCATCGGGGCTGCCAAGGGTGGCCTCTTCCCTACATGCAGCTACAGGACCTACAGAGTCATGAAACAGAAGCTATTTGTGAGAGTTTCCAACATTGCTCAGGTAAGATGCTCTATACCAGGGGCCATGCACTGCTCAGATTCAGATCAGGGGTCAGGTGTGCATGGGTGCCCAGGGACCATGGTAAGTCATCCTGGCAGGCTTGGGCCTAGGCAGCCACCACTCACTCCCCTGGGGCTAGTGGGCTGCCGCGTGCCAGCTGCAGGCAACCTGCCTCCATACCCCATTGTCAGGCTCCTGACAGGACCTACTGCCATGACTCCAGACCCTGCTGCCTCCCTCTCCTCCTGCAGCTCAACTGCTCTGTTGCGCTGCCACCCAGTCCACCCACAGCACCTGGGTTTAGGGGGTGCTGGACTCGCAGGTGACTGGGATGAGGAATTGCCCTTGCTCATGCCCTCCCTGCAGGTGTCGTTTCTGGGAAGGTGGGAAGTTAAGGGTCTGGTGTAGATGCGCCCAATGATTATCAACTTCTGGCTCAGGGAAAACTGCATTTTGTTCCTAAGTTGTATTTCTACGGAACATTTTCTGGGAGTAGGAGTTATATTTTTGTGTGAACACAGAACAGGGTGGTATATTCAGCAAATGGCTTTGCTTTAAAAAACAGCAAGGAATTTTTCCTCAATAATTTTAATTAACTGGTTTTGAGCAAAAACATTCAGCAAGATTATTTAAATAAAAAATACAATCCTTCAAACAAGCAAAATAGGTGTACAATTACTCCTGAAAGGAAGGATGCATAACAATGCAAAGGAAATAAATGTGTTCTGTCCTGCTTGTTATACAAATATTTCTCTCAGGCATAAAGGTGCAGGAGACCATAAAGCATGCAGTGAATGTATTGAGTATAAACAAAAAGGAGCTGTGATAGAGTATAAAGCACAAAGATGTTAAATTTTTCTGCCTTCAAAGATCAACCGAACCAGAAAGCAATTGCAGTAGAGATGTTATTTACTGTTCTTCATTGAGCATATCTTGCTATTGGCAATAGCAGCCCAAGCAATCCCAGCATTTTGCAAAATACATTGCAGTTCCAATAATCCTCAGCAAAATGTCTAGGAATGCCATTTAAATATGACTTTTGCTATTGATAGGGAGCTATGCTTATTGCAATGGTGACATAGCATTCTTACTGAGTTATAGCAAAATATTGTGCATCAGGGTTAATAAATTATCTAATCCAGTGAAAGCATTTACAATATGGTGCTACTATCCCATTACCATTTGTTGGTATCATAAACTAATGGGTTTGCAACCCATCTGAGATCTCACAGGATAACTCAAAACTATCTGTTGCCAGATAAGCTGTTGTGGCAAAGCATTTACATTGTATGAATGCAAGTTTTATAAAGAGAAGCTAAAGATGCAAAATATGGATCCTGGTCCCCAAAACTTAGTCAGGGACAAAATTTCTGACTTTCTAGCCATTGTCAGATTCTCTGTAGGTCTGATTAATAGTTTGCAAAGTTTGAATCTAAAAACAAATTTTCTAAAAGTCTCAGATCTAGAGAACTCATTCAGATACTTTGGTGGTATTTTTTTGATCATGCTGTAATAACAATATAAATGGGCATACCCCAAAATATTTACAGTTTGCATTCAGTGGATTGTATGTATTACCTAGGTTATAGAAGGGTTTAGTTTATGCTTCTTCACAAAGAAAAGAAAGAACAAGATTGTTCATCAGCCCCCTGCATCTCAAGGGTCTGTACCTGGAGTAGGCTTGGAAGGACAGTGCTAGCTGAGTACATGTCTCAGAAGAGACCATACTATGGATGTCTTACTATAGAGCACAGGATACAGTTCAGGTTGAGGTTCAGTAACTCAAAAATAATACAGGCTTCATAAAAACTAAATCAGATTTTCCTTAACACACTTAATGTATTTTTAAGCAATCATAATTATACTTTAAAAATAAAAAAAATATAATTAAAAATATTTATAGTATTATTGTAATAAAATTACTCACACTTTAAAATTCAACAGACGTTTAAATATTTAAGCGGGTCCTTGGTGGAAACTAGCATAATTCCCCTGTATTCAATAATTCTATATTGATTTAATATAATCTCAAAATGTATATGTACCTAACGTATACAAAGTCCTGTTTTGGTTTCATTTGATCTCTTCCCGTTAAAGGAGAAAAAAAACATATTATGGATGAAGTCTTTAATCCTTCAACATGTTTTTACAAAGTATTCTATTTTCTCACATAATCTACAAATCAATACCAGATTTTATATTAGGTGTAGATTCAAGGTATGTCAGATTAATGACTTCCCACAATTCAAAGGTAGTAAGGATTTACCACATATTAGCAACTCTGAAGTAATTGCCCACATGCACACTCTTCCCCTGTGTAACTGGTGACTAATCCCTCACAATTTACTCCTTTTTATGGAGTGCTAAAATACCACAGTTTAACCTTCATGAATAAGAGCAGGTAAACTAGCATTTACAATGGAACAGCTGACGTGATAGGTCCCCATCTCCAGTCCCAACCCCTTTCAATTCACAGTAAATAATTTGGTTGCACAAATGTTGAATACAGCAGACATATTTTGCACATACTCACATTTATACTAAGGCTTCTTTATATCACTCCAGTGATGTAAAAGGACATGAAAGCAAGCATCAATGTAATTTACCCCTGTACCAGCAGCACAATTCTTATTTAGCAGGTTTGAGAATCTGGTCCAGAGAAATGCCTATAATTAAGCTTAAGCCTGTTTCTGTCAAAGGGTTTTTTCTGCTATTGATCTGAGTACTTCTACATTTTATCTTTTTGGATGGAATTGCATGCTTGGCCTAAGTTTGGAAACATATTTTTCTTTTTTTTAATTTTGAACAAAACACACAGATCTTGGCCACATAGATTGGAGACGTCTGAGGAAAAGAAAACTTGGGTGTACTGGTCAGTCATGAAATGAACCACCGGATGCAAATGTGAAAAAGGTGAAGATGATCCTAGGGTGTATTAGGTTGGGAATATGCAAGATGCAACAAGAAGGTATTAGTATTGTTAATTAAGCCAATAGTATGATCCCACTTAGAATAATGCATACAGTTTTAGTTACCAGTGTTCAAAAAAGAACAAACTGGAATGAGTTCAGAATCATAGAATCATAGAAGTCAGGTCATAAGGGACCATGTAGATCTTCAAGTCCAATCCCCCGCCTGAGCAGGAGAAAAACTGGGCTCAGATGACTCCAGCCAGGTAGGCATCAAGCCTCTTCTTAAAGACCCCCAAGGTAGGAGCCAGCACCACTTCCCTTGGAAGTTGGTTCCAGATCCTAGTCGCCCTAACTGTGAAGTAATTCTTATGGATGTCTAGTCTAAACCTACTCTCCAACAACTTGTGGCCGTCATTCCTTGTTATGCCAGGAGGCGCTAGGGGAAACAAGGTCTCTCCCAAACCCTCCCGGAAGAAGACCACTAAGATGGCTAAAGGAATGGAGCCCATCATCCCCACTTTTCTGAAATAATATTAAAGGAGAATATTTTTAAAAATAATATTAAAGGAGAACAGGGTGTGTTTAGTTTAACAAAACAGAGTTTGAAAGTGGATATGATCACGGTTTTGAAGTACATACACTGGATGAATATTAAGGAGGGTGAAGAGCTTTTTAGGCTGTAAAACAAGATTGGGTATCTACAAACTGGCTATGGATAAATTTAGATGGGAAATTAGATAGTGATTTCTAACTATCTGAGGAGTGGAGTTTTAGAATGGTCTTCCAAGTAAAGTGATGGGGGCAAGGAACCTGACTCTCTCTAAGACTGATCTGAAAAAAGTTTATGGAAGGAATGATACAATAGGATAGAGTTCTAGCTCAACAGTCAGAAGGGATATGAAAGGTCTTGTGCTTTTGGTCCCAAGACTGCTATATGGGGGTAGCTAGCTATCTTGAAGTATGGAAGATGTCTGACATTCCTATGCTTCGGGGAAAGGGGTGGGGGGGTGCGGTTGCTGGTTGCTAGTTGGGGCTAGGAAATAATTTTTCTCCTTTATGAATGCTCACCTTTCTTTGAAGCATTGGGAAGTTGCCACAGCTGAGGCTGAGGGTTTTTAGTTAGGGTACATTAATGTTCATATCATTGCTTAGAAAACATAGAGATTTCGGGCAGAAGGTTTTTGTTCTTCTACTCAGGTCATACTAATTGCCAAATGTTGGGCTAGGAAGGAATTGTTCCTCTGAGTTGAATTTGCATAGACTGGGGATATGTATGTATTGCTATATGTCTGGCAGAAGACATTTAGAAATGTTAGGGTCGTTGGTGAGAATGTAATTCACAAACCAGAATTAAGTGACTGGGAAGAATTAAATGCCTCAGAATGATCTTCACAACACCCAGCACAATGACTGGAGAATATACCAGCCAGTCAACAGGGTATGTTGGAGGTGTGTACATGGCTGAAATCTCTTGGCAGCCCTGAAATAGGTGTTTATACAAAACTAGGATTCACAAAGCAAAATTGCTTCCAGCACTCTGGCCCATCCATCAGTTATCCCTTTGTGTACTGGATACTACCCCACTATTCTATTTTAAAGTATAGCAGAAGGTAGTACTGGTGGCACCCACCTTATATATACTAATCTAATTCTTGGGACACTTTCTTAATAGATGAAATACCTGGGTTCAATTCCCTTCTCAGCCTTCAAGGCTAAAACCCATGGCCAGGCACAGACATACTTTTACCAGAACACATGATTGGGAACTGGTCTATACCCATAAAAGAACAGAGGTTCAACACACAGACTGGTTTTAAATTGACAGAACGCAGTCTATGATTTGCTCCAGCCCCCCCAGCAAAGGGCGACTGTGTGTTCTGTTCACTACCAATCTAAACCATGCTGCTTCCAGAAAACTGCATAACTTAGATCAATTCTGCCTCCGGCTTTTTGAATGTCTGTATCTAGCTCACGTGTCTTACCTCCCTGGGCATTCCCGTAAGCAACAAAGAAGCAAAAATGCCATTGATAAAATAAATGCAACTCAAAAGGTGAAGGGCTTGTAAAAATAATAGGAAACATGGTATTTTATAAGCATTTTAGTGAGTTTAAGGATTTCATGGAAGACTGGGTTGTTTTATGTTTGTGGACCATGTAGTGCAATGTGACCCTGGTCTGTAACTAGAGTCTGTAGGTTCTACCACAATACTGTTACTACTAGTACTACTGCTATTGACGATGGTCATGATTTAGAATCTATGACATCAATACTTCCATCTCTTCCACTGACCATTCCAGTTGAAGCTGGATAGCAGGAAGAAAAAAAAAAAATCTTTATTTTCTGCAGGATCTTCCAGTTCTGAAGAGTTACAGGGAGGTGAAAACAATTTCATTTCTAATATTAGCAAGAACAGTGCCTACATATCTTTACTCATATTCCTGCTAATTGTTTTTATTCTCTGCCTGCCTACATGTTTCTCATCTGTTTATGCTATTACCAAAAGAAGATAATTTTTCCTTTTAAATATGGTATTTTTCGTAGTTCATACCACTTCCTTTGGACAGCTTATAGATTCATTTTCCCTTCCAAAACGGCCTTCCTTGAATCATTCTAAATATTTGTCGTAATGTTTGTATGTTTCTTGGGCTGAATTGAATAATCTATTTAAAAGCCAGTGGAATATTCTCCCTGAATGCTTTACAATAAAACAAAAAGCTTTCCTTACCTACATAAAGATCAGGGTATGTACCAGATGTGCTAGGTGTCTTCAATATATGAGCTACATTTGACAGCAGGTAGGGAAGAGTGGTACCTTAGACAATAACTGGTTCACAGGGTGGTGTGAGCTTTCTTAGGCGTTAACCTACTTTGTCTGATGCTATGAAAGGACTGGCAGAAAAAAAGGGTTTATACAGAAGGAAAAGGGGTGGGGGGGAGGGCACTACCAAGAGAAATAAAGAGTAGGTTGACTGGATCAACTGACATAACCAAGATAATTTTCACCTTAAAGGACACTGGAGTTAAGAGCAAGTCCAGGTAATGAGATAAGAATCCATGGTCCCTGCTGAGACCTTGGTTAACATAATCCAGTCTGTGGATGATTGTTTGTTCTGAGATATTACATTCAAGTTGGTTTTTAAAGTTTCTTTTTGTTTAAAGGCAGCTACTCTGAAGCCAGCAATGAAATGTTTAGGGAGGCTAAAGTGTTCTTCTGCAGCAGTGGTGCTCAACTTTTTGGCCCCATGGGCCAAAGGAATGGAGCAGGACTGGTTCATGGGTTGGATAGGGCCTGAGGGCCTGGCACTGCCTTCTCCAACCCCCTGCATGCCAGAATTAGAGCCCAGGTACCCCAGCTCCTGGCACTGCCCCATCCCCTCCTCCATGAACCAGGATTGGCCCCAGGGTTTGGCACCCAGGCTTCCCTATGGGTTCAGGAATTTGGCAGCATGGGAGTGGTGCCCATCCCAAATATCTGGACCCATTGGGAGCCCTGTGAACTGAATGATGTGGCACTACAGATCAGATCTGACCCACAGGCCAGGCATTCAGCACCCCCGCTCTACAGGGTTTTGCATGTTTCTGTTCAAGAAGAGATGTCAAATTGGTGTGAATTCATTACTTTCCATGGGGATTGCCCTATCTGATCTATGTAGACAGCAGAGGGGCAATGTAGGCAGGTGCTGATGTAGCTATGTTTGAAACAGGACTTACAAAATAATCTGTGTTAGTATGAGCTGTATATGGTGCACAATTGTGTGTGGCAAAGTCAAACCTATACTCATGATTAGATACATTTTCTTCTCCCTCTGGTGAAAACACATTGAAGTTAATGGCCAAATTCCCACTGGCTTCAAGGAGGCCAGGGTTCTATTTTTATCAGTCCCACAGGACAGTGACTGGGTGGCACTGCCTTTATTTTGCTGTCCTTTCTTCCTTTTTCTTAATTTTAATTTATATTGCTCAATGGAACTATCTAAATACAGGAAATCATACATTGTTTCTTTAAAAAGTGAGAAAATGTCATAAAGGATTTGGGTTTGAATCATTTTCTACTTAAGAGAGCTATTTAGAAAGCTATAAATTAGAGGGTTTTAAATGTATAACATTAGAAACCAGCCCTAAACTGTATAAAATAAGGGGGGAGGAGCACAGCAAGTGGGAGAACATAAATGTGCTCTAAAATATTTGTAATTACTTTCATGGGAATAAAGACTACTTATGGAGGAGTAAATCCACTTTAATAACCTTTGGTGGACACTGATGACTTCAAGCTGAAGGAAATAGACTGAGTCATCAGATCCCTAAAGTGTTAAAATATTCATTCTAAGGGTAAAGATGCATTTCCATTGCTTTGTTTTGGAGCCTTTACCAACAGGGTAATAGAATTGTCCCCATAGAAACAAAACAGTATTTATGGAGAAATACGCAACCAATATTTTTATTCTGAATTACAATAAACAAGCAGGAAAAAGACCTCAAATATCCTTCACATCCAAGCAGCAAAATAATAAGCTGGTCTGGACATGAACATCCAAAAATTAGCACCACAGCAATATTTAAAGCAAGAATGCTATTATTATATCCAAATCATGCTCGTCTAGTTCCTCTGAGTTCAGAGACAATAGTGTATCCAAAGATAAACAGGATCTTTTTCCTTTTATATCAGCTTGAAATTGACCTGCTGCTGCCACAAAATTAGGATAAAATTGAGGGCTCTTGGGCAGACTTTTGGCAGAGATTTGTAATTCTCTTCAACCATACTTTCAATGGCTATGGTTTACTATGCCATTGTCAAGGTCTCTTTAACAGTAATAAAAAGAAAGTACATTATAGTTATTAGTCCTGTTCTTCACTTCCCATGTTTCTATGAATCACATTTCCATTTTCTTTCGTCATTAATCCCAGGTCTTAGATTGGAGGCTAAATAGAAACCAAAGAAAGAAAGAAAGGTGCTCAAATATTTGGCTTCAATTTTCACCTGGAATATTTTAGGTAGCCTGAAAAGCGTTCCTAGGACATTGGAACATCATATGAAAATGAGGAACAGTTCAGTAAAGTTAACACAGATCTTTCTGTTTTTTATGTAAAAACCTCAAAGGCTACATTTTTGCCCTTCAGTTCGTGTGTCATTTTCTAAGATTGACTTATTTTTAGTTAGTGACAGGTTTATACAGGTGACAGACAGCAAATTGCCAACATTAGAAAAGTGGATCATGCCCCTCTGTCACATACGTTTTATTTCTCAATTTGAACTGACAAGGCTCAACAAATGGAAATGGAGACCTTTTGTTGCTGCAAGATGCAATCTTTAACAAATTCACTGCAGATGCAGGGTTGACTTTCTTAAAGACAAATCTGGAATAGATTGAGTTCCCCCCATTCCTTCTTAAGGGCCTGGGCAGCTTTGAAAAAGCATTTGTAATAATTCAGCTGAAAAGAAACATTCAAAACAATGTAGCAAACAAAAGAGCAAAATTAAAGAAAAATTTTTAAATATACCTATCGAGATCACTCAGTGTGACTTAATATAACCTAATATGCTGATGGGAAAGCACTATATATAGTCTGACTCCTTTAAAACAAATTGTTCTCCAACATAATGTTTGATCCCACAGGTGAGAATTAGGAGAGTCCTGGGGTATTTGTGAATGCATGATTTATTTACTTGTACAGAATTATTAATAATACATTTTTCTATTGTAGAATGTCATATTATTCTCTATCTTACTGTAACAGGAGGGGCGTCCTAGGGGTCGCCGTGCTCTCCCCTAGCGCCCCCTTACCGTGCCAAGGTGCCTAAAGGGCATCCTCCATTCTCACCCACCACATCTTTGATGTTATACATGTATTATAGGGAGGCTGCCTTTCCATTCTTTTGGCCACGGTTTCCTGTTGTACACTAGCTCGTTCTATATTGGGTGTTTCTGTGCACCCCCAGCCTTATGGGTTATGCATGGCTCCAACCACCCTTAACCACACCCCAAGCCTCGCAGATGTAATGGACGTTGTTCAGTCTTACTCAATGTCTCATGGGTACTTCGGCTCTCTGCAGCCCTGCTTCGCTCTACGCCTCACTGGCGCCTGGGTTTTCCACAGCCTTGTCTCCTTCTGCGCCTCACTGGTGCTCTGGCTGTCCACAGCCTTGTCTCGCTCTGTGCCTTGTCTCGCTCTGCACCTCACTGGTGCTCCGGCTCTCCGCAGCCCTGTCTCACACTGCGCCCCACTGGCGCTCTGGCTTTCCACAGCCTTGTCTTGCTCGGTGTCTTACTGGGCACTTGGGGTTGGCACACTCCCAATGCTGCCCCCCCTCTGGGACCCCCCCAGTTGCTGCCCCCCTCTGGGGCTGGGGTTCCCACACTGCTGCAGATCCCCTATGAGGCCTCCTGCAACCCCTAATAGCTTTACCCAAACCACCAGTTTCACAGCAAACAATATACAAGCCCCTGGGCCATAACATAAGCTTGAGCTACCTGGCTGTAAAAACTTTTGAGTCACTCCATGTGTTCTCCATTTCTTACCAGTATCACGCTGCTCAGACATTCAGGCTTCTACTCTTTGCTCATTCAGGCAGAGCTCCTTCCCCCTTGGCTGCCAGCAGGGAACTGCCTGCCTGGCCTCAGCCCTGGGGTTTAAATGGGAGGCAGGCCCTGCCCCTTCTGGTCAGCTGACCGCTGGCAGGTGTGGGCCCCAGCTCCCTCTGGTTGACCTTGCAATCGGCACATGGGTAATTATCCCAGCTCTACCAGTAGCAGGCACCTTACTGCCCTGCTACACTTATCATCACTAATGACATTTACTGTGCAGTCATTTAATGCTTGCTAATACTTTAGCAAGTACTAAATGACTGGGTGGTAACAACTGCATAGTTATGCATGCATGTAGACATGCTCACTGGTTCAGAGAGGCATGAACATTCAAAAGCAGCAAGCTATTTCTTTAGATACTAGCAAATCTGAAAATATTAAGTAAAGTAGATCTGTAACTAAACTTCCCAAGTTCAAGAAGTCACTTTGATAAACTAAGGGACCTAGTTAGTGTAGTCAACTGGAATGAGACGTTCATGGTCTTGAATGTGGAGAAAGCCTGGAATTTCTTTAAATTAAAGTACTATCAGGAATCTGTAGGAAGTGGCTTCTGTCCTAAATGGATAAAAAGGCATCTCATCTGAAGAAGCATATTTGAAATAAGAAAGCCTACACAGTGTGAAAAATGCAATTGGCTAAAAAGAATGAGTGCTTTACAGGTCAAGAAGTGTAGGTATACAATTAAAATTGTCAAATGTCAAATTAAATTAGGTTTTGAAAAAAATATTGAGAAGTGAAATGTTCTTCATCTATATGAATAGGCAATCTACATGGACTTTGGAGAGAAGAGCCTACATTTAGGAAGATAGAGCCTATAGACACCAGAAAGTCATGGCTAGAATACAAGCTACAGTTGCAGCATCCCTGTAATTAGTACTAGCAAGTAATCTGGTTATAAAAGCTTGACATACTCTTACTACCTTACACACAACCTATGAAACATGGTAAAAGCAGTTGTTGACTTGACACGCACCAGATCAACACTCAGGATCTCAATATTGTGCTGTTAAACAGGAGGGCATGATACAAAATTATATACACACATCCACAAACTACACAAACACTCGATGGGTTCATACACACATGCACATACACAAATACACACTTCCGTGGCTGTGTGTTAACATTAGGGGGCATTTGGGGTAACTTGGGCTTGCGGTTACTTGGGGTCAAGGTGCCCTGGGGTTACTCGGGGTCACAGTGCCCCAGGGTTACTTGGGGTCAAGGGGATTGGGATTTCATGGGGTCAATGGAAGAGCTGGCAGAGTGGAGAAGCGGTGCCGGGGAGAAGCCAATAGGGA
Source organism: Gavialis gangeticus (assembly GCF_001723915.1). Taxonomy (NCBI): domain Eukaryota; kingdom Metazoa; phylum Chordata; order Crocodylia; family Gavialidae; genus Gavialis; species Gavialis gangeticus. The sequence continues at coordinate 58,127,690 of NW_017729032.1, read as the reverse complement.
ATCCGGGGCCGGAGCGGAAGCCGGAAAGCCAGAGGTGGTGGAGATGAAGCTGGTTAAGTAAGATAAGCCGGGGCCCGAGTCAGGGAACCAGGGACATCTGGGAGGCTGTGGATGCTGGGAAACAGGGAGCCAGGCCGGAAGGCTGTGGATGCCGGGGAAAGGAAGCTAGGAGCTGCTGGTAAAGTTGGGGAACAGCGGGAAGCTGGGGAAAGCCAGGGAAGCCGGAAGGCGGTGGATCTGGGCCAGCAGAGAAGCTGGGGCCAAGGACGGAGAGAAGGCCTGGGTTGGGGACAGAGAGAAGACTGAGGCTGGGGAAGGAAACGGGCTGTGACAGAGGCAGCAGGGGGCAGAAGCCATGCTAGAGAGGTGGAGGCAACAGAACAAGAGTAATCTGTGGGTGGAAGACAGAGGGAAGCTGGCAAAAGAAGCAGGGATCAGAAGGCCAGTCGAGGCTGGAGATAGTGGGAGAAGAGTGAGAGCAGGAGGGTTGCAGAGAGGAGCCAGAGACTAAATCCAGGGAGAAAGAGAGACTGGATGAGGGTCAGAGGGACAGGGAGCAGAGATTAGAGTGGGGCTGGGACTGCAGAAAGACAAACCCAACTCAGGGTTCCAAAAATATTAGTTTTATTAAACAGGCAATGCATTACAGAGACCACAAAATTATTGGTGCACGTGCGCGCACACACACACACACACACACACTTTCCCATGCACTCACACAATGTTAGCAGAAGAGGAAAAGGCTTGGTAGAAAGACTGAAGTTAAGGTATGTAGGGACAGAGTTCGGGTCCTTTGCTTGGGAAAAGAAGGTGGGTGATAGCTATCTATCCTGGGCTGTGAGTTGATGCTCGATGGCCAGTCAGGGTCTTCTCCAGCAAGGTTTTGCCCAGAGGGGGGTTGTCAGCAGGGCCTCTGGGTGGATAGGCGATGTGGAATAGTGCTGGTCCAGATGGAGAGAGCGTCCCAAGGAGGTCACACTTTTATAGGGGTGGGCTACCTGTGTCTCCTATGGGAAGGACATGTCCAGACAAGGACAGTCCTGCTCAGATGCATATGTGCAGATCCAGATGTCCTCATTGTCTGGTGGGATACAATGGTGGGGTTGTTTGTTTCTGTAGGGTCTTTGTCTACCAAATGTTGGATTCCTGTAGGTTCTTTATCTTTCAAATGCTGGGTTTTGCTTCTGTTCCTGGGTGACGTCAGTGGTTCCTGGGTGAGTCAATGCAAGGCAATGGTCAGGCCGTTGAGTTGATGGTCCGGTCATGACTGGTCATTCAGTAGAGGCCTGCTACAATTATGTCTCAAGCATCCTCATTCATTCCCATTCACTCAGGGATCAATTTACATAGGAGGGGTAGGAATGAATCACAGTTGCAACATACTATACAATAGGGAATGCCCGGGCAGGAGACACAAGATGGAGGCTTGATATTACAAAATGAAAACTTGACATTACTTGACATTACTTTGGTTAACTTTACAGACACAGGCCTAAACCATACACTATTAATATGAAACAATAAAAATCAATGCAAAAATTATAGGAATACAATATAATGCAATATAAAACAGTAAAAATCAATACAAACATAACAGAACACTATTTACAATATAAAAGGGGCTTATTACAATAATAGCATATAAGAACTTAGCTTACCTATGACTACTTATAATTACTTATAAGGGATAGAGAGGGCAGAGAGAAAGTCAGAAAAGGTTGGGAAAGAGGAGGGAATGTGTTTTTAAATTTAAAAAAAAGTGAAAAACCTAGGGGTTTTGCTACACAGTCAATTTAGTAAGATCCACAAGGAAATGAGTATAAGTAATAGGCCCACAAAGCAACACTTAAAAACAAAGCAAACACGGATTGGTATTTTGTCCAATGTCTGTTTAATGCACAATCCATGAACAGCTCCGGGAGCACAGGATTCACTTTCTCTTTCACAGGCAAGTTTCCTGTGCCCTGTTTTCCTTCTGGCATCCTTACACTTGTATTCATTTAGCCCAGTGATTCAGCTTGAACAAAATGAATGGGAGATGCCCTCAGCTCTGCCTAGGCCAAAAGTTTAGTGGTTAGGACACTGTCTTGGGAAGTAGGACATAGGAGTTCAAACAGCCTCAGGCCAAGTAGAATTTAAAACCTAAATATCTAATTTTCTTTAGCCACTTGATTAAAGGTAAGCAAGGTCTATGAGTGAGCTGGATTTCAACATGGCTGAGGCACATCAGGTTGCCAGTTAAGAGAGCAGGAGAGCTGTACATCTTTGTGGGCTTGTCTACACGAGACGCTACATTACTGTAGCGACAAGCTACAGTGACGTAGCTCTTTGCTATGGCAATATAGCATCAGCAGGCATGAACCATGATGCTGCCACTACTGTGCAGTAGGGTCAGAAATGACCCATGCTAGGACTGCGCAGTACTGGCGGTTACTGTGCAGTCATTTAGTACTTGCAATAACTGCAGTCTGGCATGCATGTAGACACACCCACGTGTGGGAACAGGATCACAGTCCTGAAGTGATACCCATACTTTCCAGGCTAACAGTGGCAAGGACTAATGTGTCTTAGAGGTTAAAAAAAATCTGGACCTTAGTGTAGATCTTTCATTTTTTCACTGAACTATCTTTGTGGGTAGAAATACTTCTCTTGTGTAACTGTATTGTAGAAATAAGCTATAATTGCTGTGACTTTCGAGAATTTAGAGTTTTATTTTTGGCATTAAAATGATGAATAGTTTTCCCAAACTCTAGAAATTGCTTGAAATATAGAAAAAAAAAAGAATTCTAATTACTGAGCTCATGTGAGTCACAGATCACTTTTCTTCTCTTTGTAGTGACTTTTGTAACAGTTTTGTCTGTAGAAACCTCTCCTACTTCTAAAATATTTGTATTTGTCATCATTTAAATTTAACATTAATTCAGTTTAGATTGAAGTATTCACTGTTAGCCTAGAAGAAAAATTTTACTCATTGCCTGTCTTCATAGGTCACACAAGAAAAATGTACTTCTGATTGGTTATATGTCATATATAATAATTTGCAAAATTAGTAATGTGCAGAGATCCTGGTTTTCTCTGATTTAAAAAAATCCCCAATTTTTGGAGTAAAAAAAGTAACCCCAAATCCACATTTTCCATGATTAAAATGAAATGCCACTAATATATAGGTATTTTAGTTTCATTTTAATCATAGAAAATGTGGATTTGAGGTTATTTTTTAAATCCAAATATTGGGGATTTTTTTTAAATGAGAGAAAACCAGGATCCCTGGTAATATGTGAACATTAAAATGATAAATCAACATTAAAAAAAAAGGCCTGGTTTCAAAAATTGCCTGAGATCCAACCCCTCCTGTTCTTAGTGGGTACTACTGGCTACTGAACACTTAGAAAAGCCAAATATTTTATTTAGTTGTTTTAACTTGCTAAGAAAAGCAACAATTCTCTTTAATGGAATACCATTCATTTATAGAAATCATCTATCTAGAAGAACAAAAGAAAGACATAGATGTAATAAGTAGTGTGAAAAAGAAATTGCAGTGTAAGACTACTCTATTCTCAGCTCTTAAGTAGGAGTAGGAATAGAAGAAGGATGAAACCTAGATTTCCTCTCCTATCCTATACCCACCCACACCTCTCATGGCCAAAAATCTGGAATTCAGAGGACTATAGGATTACACACTAGATGGTCCCCTGGGAGAGGCAAGAGACAGATACACCAGGTCACCACAGAGCATGGATGTGTGCATGTAGAACGGGGAGGGAAAGGCGATGTTATGCTGTACTCAGCACAGAGTTCTGTCTCTCTCTTGTCTCCTTTTCAGTGCAACCTGGGAAGGATTCACTTTTCTGAGACACAACAAACCAACCTGTTGTCCTGCAGCCATAGTGTCATTGCCCCCCATCTATCCCTATAGGTGACATGAACAGGACTTAGTACAACTTGTATTATTAGAAAAAGAAAACCTGAAATGAAATCCCATTGAATAAAAATCATTATTTTTCCATGTAAACACAAACATATCTCACACTGACATTATTCATTTCCGGTTTCTCAGAAATACTGGGAGGCAGGTGGTGCAGGAAGAAAGAGCAGAGCAAAGCAACTATGACAGGCCCAATGAGACAGGAGCTATAGTGACCAATGTCAAATTCTACTCCTGTCTTTATAAAGCAGCACCTTTACTTCATGGCACAGTTAATGTATAGCTACCAGATGGATGTACTGGAGAAAAGAAGCACTAATAAAATTACAGTGAAGCTGAGACACTAACCCTATAAGAAGGACCCATCCATTCAGAACTTCTGTAGAGCTTTGCTTAAAAGCAGGTGTTCACTGATGGAGAATATCAGAAAGGTATTAGAAGGGGACTGTTCATGAGACAACTGTAGCAATGGATGCTGAGGGAATAGCTGAGGTGTCTGGCCAGTTCCCATCAAGGGGCAAATATGGGGTCTGATATTGTTCCTGTTGAACCTATTCATAGGTGTCTCATACACTTCAATAGAATTAGACCCTTGTACAGGTACTTGGAAACTATGCTGAAAATAAGAGTAACATTGAAGAGTAATATGAGTAATATGAACATTTTACAGCCAGTACAATGACAAGCAGGAAAGTGTTTAATGACAGAAATATTTAAAAAGTGTCTTCCAAAATGGAAAATTAACTTGTATTACATTAGTGCACGTCTCAGGATTACACTTGATAAGAGACAAGTCATTTTTTTCTTAAATACTCAGAATTTAGAGTCATACATCTGAAGTTTTATGAAAGATATAGCTGTATGTATGAATTTTACAGAGAGAAAGGAGAAACAGTGAATTGTCCATGGGACCTTTTCAGTCATCATGCAGATGTGTAGTTGAAAGATGTGCATCCTTGCACATCTGTACAATGATTGCAAATCATCTCCACAGCACCATCTATTGGCCTTTCACTGAGAATTAATCATACTATGAAAAAATGTTCATCCAGTAACAAGGTATTTCTCAAGAGATGCAATGGTTATATTTTCTCTTTACACATTCTCCCATCTTCAGTTTTTCACTTTTTCTGCATGCAATATATACTCATATAGCAAATATAATAAGGGATATATTAATAGTCAAATTGAAACAATCTTTAAGAATTTCTCACTGTTCATTGTTCTGACAATCTGGGGAACATGCTGTCCTGCTTCCTTAACTGATATATATTGTCACTCAGATCTCAATATCATTGGAACAAAAACCTACAAAATATGATTAAATAATGTATTAAATAAACAATAGGAATAGGATAATAGGAAATAGGGCTGGAAGGGACCTCACAAGATCAACTATTCTAGTCCCACGCTCAAGTCAAGATCAGCCCTGACTAAACTATTCCAGCCCAACTATCCCAGATACTAAAGTATCTGTCTAATCTGGTTTGAAAAGTTTCCAAGAACAGAGATCCCATGACTTCTCTAGGTAACTGTTCCAAAACTGGACCACCCTCATAATCAGAAAATTCCTCCTAATCTCCAAACTAACTTTACCCCGCTACAGCTTGCAGCCATTGCTCCTAGTGCTGTCCCCTACAGCCACCGAGAAAAGCCCATCTCTATCTCTCTATAGTTATCCTTCAGGTAACTGAAGACTGTTACCTAATCCCCTCTCAGTCTTCTCTTCTCCAGGTTCAGTAACACTAGTTCTTTCAACCTTTTCTCATAGCTAAGTACAAACACTCAGGCATATTAGGGGGAGGTTAATTGGTTCAGAATGGCTTCCTGGTATCAGGTAAGTCAGGATGGGAAGGTTAGCAGGGGGATGGTTAATCAGGCTGAGTGGGGGATTGGGGATCTGCCAGGGGATGGGGGCATGTGTGACCTGCAGGTGTGGTGGGGGGAAGGTGTGACTTTTGGGTGGGATGGGGGGCAAGTACTACCTGTGGGTGGGGTGCAGGCAGGGAAGGCATGGGTTGGGGGGTAAGCATGATCTGTGGGGTGTTGCTGGGGTCTGGAAGGATCAAGGACGTTCATGGGGGCTCCCTGCCTTTGCCTCCCTATTTTTAGCTCCCCAGTCACCTCCTCCAGTAAATCTATACTCCCTTCCCTTCTGCCCCTCCCTCCACTGGGACTAACTTACTCAGCTTCAGTAGTGGCAAACATTGATAAAAGCAGCTGCACCTGGAATGGCTTGCAGGATGGGGGTTGCGGGGGGTTGGTGTGGTGGGGGGGAGGGTGTAATGCTCAGAGGGAAAAATAGCTCGTTGGTGGGGGATGTGAAAAGTGCAGTCCCAGGGTTAGGGCTGGCAGCTGGGTTTTCCCAGCCCTTGGGCTGTGCAGAGCAAGTGTATAGAAGTTCCATGTACCAATCTGACCTACATTGATTAAGTTTTATGCTACATTGATCCACGTTTTTCTGAAACTGGATTCTGCAATTTTTAGACTGGTTAGTATGCGTGGAACTTCTGTACAGTTATAGGTTTAGATTGATTTTTGGTCAATGAGACCAGGTCTGTAAGTGTAAGGTCGTCACTGGAACAAGCGAAGTTTAAATTAGGTGGTCATTTTGAACCTGTTTTAACCTCCCCAAATATCTGTACTTAGCCCACAAGTCTTGTCTCCCAGGCCCCTGATGATTTCTGTTGCTTTGTCCTGTACTCTTTTCAAATTGTCCATGTTCATTTTGAAGTGTGAAGCCCAGAACTGGCAACAGTACGACATATGAGGCCTCACCAGTGTTGAACAGACTGGAAAAATCTCTTCCCTTGACCTGCAAGTGACTCTTCTTCTAATATAGGCCAGGATGCCATTGGCTTTTTTTGCAACAAAAGCACACTGTTGTCTTATATTGATCTTATGGTGCACCTTAACCCCCAGGTCCTACTGTGCAGTATGGCAACCACAAAGTCATTTCTCAGTCTGGATTTGTGCATGTTGTTATTTCATCCCAAGTGCAATGACGGACTTTTCACTACTCTTTGTTGAATCTGATCTGATTAATTGTGGACCATTTCTCCAGCATACACAAGGATCATTCTGGATCCTAGCTTTGCCCTCCAAAGTGTATGCAATTCCACCCAACTTGTTATCTGAAAATTTGCTAAGTGTGCACTCAATTCCATCATCCAAATAATTAACGATGATGTTTAACAATACTGGACCCAGGAAAGACCCCTGCAGAACCCCACTCATTACCTCCTCCCAACTAGACTTTTTGAGCCATTGAGGACTATTCACTGAGTACAATGTTCCAACCAGTGTTATATTAATTTTACAGTACTTTCATCTAGTTTGCATTTCCTTATCTTCCTAATGAGAATGTCATGGGAGACAGTGTTAAAAGCCTTGCTGAAATCAAGGTATGCTATGTTCACTGCTCTGCCTTCATCCACTGTTTAATATATTGAACAGTTCAAACTCAAGGAGATCAATTTTTTATAATATACTCAGGGAAAAAACCAGAAAGATATTATGGAATTCTAAAACTACAGTACTGATTATAATAAAAAAATGACTGGATTTTCATTGGTTCACTACTGTCCAGCTACACACAAATATAAAAGAACTAGCAATGGAAACTGTAAATTAGTATTTAATTAAATATAAGTATTTAACTCTTCTTTAACAACCTTTTAAAATCCTCCTTATTTTCTTAATCTGTCAGTATGATGTTTGTTGTATGTTTTAAGACTATCCATTTAATATAGCTGTTAATGTATATCTCTGTGAATACCAGGATTGAATATCTGAGATCCCTAATAGGAATATACATCTATTAACCCTTGAAGCTCATGAAGAAAATGGATATTTACTATAATTCTCAGTGCACTGATAATGCTCTACCTTTCCAGGCAAATTAAACAACAGCTATTGAACGAGAACATGCCTTTTATTTATAGTTTTTTAAGATATCTACCACCACGGTGTCTGGCTTCATAAATATAATTAATTTAGTCTTAACACCTCTGGGAGGTAGGGAAGCATTATCTCCTTTTTACCTGAAAGGTAACTGAGACCTAGAGGGCGTGTCCACACATGTAAGCATGTGCTCTTGCGGCAGCGCAAATAGAAGCGGTGCAAATTTGAGTTGGGGCTTTTTGCTTCAGCGCACATGCTCGGACATGCACTTCGTTGTGGAGCAAATTGTGCCACCTGTGGCAAAATACCCCTGCCTAGCTCCTCCCGGATCTTCAGCCAGGGGGAGCTACAGCCCTGGGCCAGCAC
>NW_017729032.1:58111561-58117841 GCF_001723915.1 Gavialis gangeticus | reverse complement strand
TGGGCCATGCCCTGCACTGCTTTTTTATACTTCGCTTTTTTTAGACCCCTGGATATCCACCCCCAGGTTTGCAGCGTGGGGATCATTTTTTCATTCCTGCACGTGCCTGTTTCCCTTCCTCAAAGGGGTTTGAGGTGGGGCAAGAGGCATGTACGCACTCATGTGGACACGCCCAGAGAGGTTAAAGGCTTGCATAAGGACATCAGGAAAGCATTCAGCAAAATGGTTATAGAGCTGAGATTTCAGATCCTAACTCTTTATAGTCAATACCGTATTTAGTTGAATGTCCTCCTGTGAAGACAGAGAATTTTAACAAATAACTCAAATTTATACAGTGTAAGTGTACTTACATACTGAAATACCATTACCAAATATATTTTCCTCATCATAATTAAAGTACCACATATTTTTTTTCACTTGGGAAGTTTGCCTTTCACTTGCATTGAAAATAATTTACAATGTAGAGCTAAAACAAATTATAGTGTTGCTTCACATATGTAAAAAACCATGCATGTTTTATCAAAATATTAGCTGTCAAAATATATACTATATACTATCTAATTGTCAAAAGTGACCGTCAGGTCATGTTCATATGGCCTCAGTCATTAAGACTGAGCTAGAAGCACTACCAAAAAATAAATTATACCTACTCACAACTGTTCTGGGTGTCTCTATGCCCTCATATTAAACAGCACAGAGAGTTTGTATGTACACTTAGGGCCACTTTGAGCCTCTCAAGTACACTCCCCAGTCATTACACTGTTAATCTGTAGGCTTGGGTATGATGAAGTACATAGACATACACTTAGGTCCTGCAAGCTGACCTACATGAGTGGATTTCTATGCCATTTCCTCCAGCTTAGTGTCATCCACATATCTTATACATGTACTCGCTGTTTCATTATCCAAGCCATTTTTTAAATTATTGAATTATACCAGGCCCAAGGAGGAGCTGTACATAGCCCTGTTTAAGATCCAAATTGAGAACAAAATATTGGTAACAACTTGTTAAGTTGCTCAACTAGTTTTGTAGCTACCTTATGCTAATTTCAAGCAAAACATAGTTGACCAATGTGCTTATGAAAATGTCATGTAGGAGCCTGTCAAAAGCACTTCTAAAGTCAAAAGATATTATAGCTACTGCTTCCCACTTACAGTGAGCTAATTAACTTGTTGAAAGAAAAGTATATTAGTCTGACATAATTTGTTCTTGACAAAACTGTGTTGACTGGCCTGACTTGGTCAGATATATGTACACAAATAATAATCACATTATTATTTATTAGGAGCTTTCAACATCATTATTTAATAATTTGTTTCAGTTTATTTTTGGTGATCAAAACTGGGCTTACTGATGTATAATGCCTCCTTTATGTCTTGCATTTGAAAGTTTGTCTAACTCTGGACCAACTTATGCAGCTGGTCCAATAAAAGATATCACAGTAAGAAATCCTTCTAAATACAGATACTGTGTTTGCCCATCACTAGTCCTTTGGTATCTCACCCATCGTGTATGGCATCTTCACGTTAATCCTAGTGGTTCAGAGATTGCTTTGGCTAACTCTGAACGTACTCCAGCCTAACTTCATCAAGCCTCCTACCAACTTGACTACATCCATCTTACCCAAATACCTACTGGGGACATCTACATGTGATACTAGGTCGCCATAACAATGTGCTACAGCGACATAGCATCGGTGGGCAAAGACCATGACGTCACTGCTATGTTGCCATAGTGATGCACCCCCTCAGTATAGCACATTACTACGGTGACGTAGTGGCGAAAAATAACTGCACAGACAGTGAAGTATGAGTTGTTAGTGCGCCATCATTTAGTACTTCCTTTTGGAGCCAAAAGGAAGTACTAAATGATGATGCAGTAACAACAGTGCTGTAGGGGCATGTGGAGATGTGCCTGCTAATTTGTTACCTTGCTTTTCTGGCTTGTGTTCTGCTTTCCATTCCTGTTCTTAAATTTAATTGTGTTAAGCATATTTAACCATTTTGGCCTTGTCATACTATATTAATATTGTCCTGTCATACATTAATTGAATTCCTGTTTCATTACATAATAAATGTATATTTTTGTTCATCTTTCTATTTCAGACATATCAATAGAAGCTCTTATTATACCTTTTATAGCCTCTTTCTAGGTGTTACTCATTTTATGCCTTAGTCTTTTTGATGTTATTCTTAGCAATATAACCTTGTTTCCCTTTTTTCTATGTTTACGTTTTTGCTGTTCAGATCATATGAGACCTTCTCATACAGCCATCTTGGTCTCTTTACTCCTCGGCTTTCTGTTTGTTATGTCTTTAATTTTGCCTCCTTTAACTACCAGTTCTCCTGCATAAGTTTCCCCCTTAGAATTGCTACCCAGAGGGCATAGGAACAAGTTCACTGACATTCCTGAGGTCTGCTTTTTAGAAGTCCATTGTCATTATTCTGATGCTGTCACTTCTCCCTTAGACTCAGAAACTTTTGTAGTCTCTTTCACTCTGTTTGCCTTCTACCTTTAGATTCTCAGCTAGTTCCACCCTATTAGTCAAGAGTCAAATCTAAAATGACCACCCCTCTAGTAACTTCAATCAGCTTCTGAAAAAAAAAGTTGTCCTCAATACATTTCAAGAACTTTCTCAACAGTGTATATCCAGCTATATTATTTTCCAAACTGATACCTGGGAAGTTAGATTCTCCTGTTACCATCAGTTCCTTTCCTTAAGTGGTTTCTTAAAAAAGCCTTATTCACCTCCTCCTCCTGGTTTGATGGTCTAGACTACATCCTTGACATGACATTTCACCGACAGACTTTATCTCCTTTTTATCTTCACCCAGAGACATTCAAGAACCCTGCCTTTCGTCTGTTCCTGGATTTTAGAATAGCTATAAATGCCCTTTATGTACAAAACAATACTCTCCTCCTTTTTTCCTGCCTGTGTTTTTTAAATGTGATGGGCTGGCTGGCAGTGACTTAGCCCAGGGGTTTTGAAGGGGTAAAAGATGATTGGAGAACTTGGGATTCCCTTTACTCACTAATCAGGCCCCAGAGACTCATCCCCCTGAGACCAGAAAGGGACCACAAAGAAGGAGCTTCAAAGCACTGGCAAGAGCTGGGCCAGCAGGGCGGAAGCAGTTACCCCAGAAGACCCTGAAGGAGTGGGACCTGCAGGCAGCAGTTGGACCCTCGGCAGCACGGCGTGCGGCTGGCAGGAGAGACTCCCCGCTGGGCTCCAGGATCCCCTACGAGAGGGTGCGGCCAGCAGAAGAAGTTCCCCAGCTCCAGCAAGGATCTGAGCAGTGACCTGAGAGGTTCCCAGCTCTGCTTCCAGCTCCTCCAATCAGAGGCCAGGCAGCTCAACATGAAGCTGGGGCTCCAGGAAGGCCAAGACCCCTAGCAACTTGAAGTAGTACTGGTGGTTGTGTGGTAGCGTTTCTACCTACTATGTGGAAAAATTGCAGTTTAAGTCCCAGGTGGGATGAGTGAAGTAATAGGGACAAATTCTTGTTGCAGTGAAAAGGGGTCATTGTATTTTCCCTCTTTTTCCCCACTCCAGGTACCTAGGCCCTATATTCCTTGTTATTTCACATTTTGTATTTTGTGCTTTTTATATTTCACCAACCAGTATTGTTTGTTCTGCTGTTTGTGTTTTAAATTTTGTTAACCCTGTCTTTTGTCAATAATTGTAAGTGTCTAATCTTTGTTGAATCCTGCCCCCTCGGGGCATTGTAGTGTTCCCTATAACCCTGGTTTATGCCTGTTATGTTCCCAGTACTGTTCTGTCATTAAAAGGTATATGGTTAAGGCCCCATTGGTGGTCTGGCTCTGCTCTGCAGCAGGAGGAGAGTACCTACACCTCCCACAGCACTTGTGCATCTACTTTGATACCTTCAATTGGAGAGGGGGTACTTCTGGAGTACTGCCTGGGTTACATAAACAAGCTATACCCTTCTGTATCAATATTCTGCAACATATCCCACTGTAATGCTGATTAAAATATAGTTTCAATTGGGTGCTAAGACTTCAAGTCTTTATTTATTCCTCATAATAATAATAATCCTGGATTGTGTTTACAGACATCTCAAACATTTAGCAGGTTACCTTATTTTTTTCATCTCTTCTCTTCTCTGCTGCTGTTGCTGTTTCCCATTTTCCCATTTTACATCTCTCCCTGTGTAATCAATGTAATAGTGGTTTAGGGGCTTCCACTATATTGGGGAAGCCAGACAGCTAGAAACCCAATAGCAAATCAAAAAAATGTGCCTACTCACTGCAAGCCTTAGACATCTAGGAATAAACATGGTAGACTGACATTAAATGGATTTTAAAAAACCCAATAACAGAAACTTTATAGAATGTCATTCTACTGGTTAGAACAAACTACAGAAGAAAGCAGTGTTTATTGAACCTTAACACACAAATATCCACTAGCTAACATAAGAAAAATAAACCTCAAACACTCTAAAACCTTCAGGGAAAAATGGGGTTTGTAGCATGTCAAAAAGACTAACAGATCTGGACTCTAGTGGACTGATGAATATAGGAGAAAGGAAGTAGGCTCCAAAATCAATGACACCTCTCAGAGAACATCCTCCCACTAGCTCCAAAGTGTTTTGTTCCTCATTGCTTGCTACATATTAGTACTATTATTTTTTAGATTTCTAAAAAATCTAAAACAGTAATAAAAGGGGGTCCTTTACCCTGCTGCATGCTACAAAAGTAAAATTACAAAGCAACTTAACTGTGTATTCAGGCAATGGAACTAAACCTCCTTTAAAACATAAAGCCAAAATATTTCCTCTCCAGAGTAGCCAGAGGAGGTGCGCTGTAAGTATATCTAATCAGAAAACAAGAATTCAGTTTTATGCAGATTATCAAGGTTTTGGCCCATATCAATATTTTCCATGAAAACACCCAGAAGGACACCAACCCAGGTGGGTGACAGATATTCAAAAGTCTAGTCTAATTTGAAGTGGAGGCCTGATTTGGGTCTCCCATATAACAGCAAATAGCTGGCATGCCTCAACCACCAGGTTCTTGGCAAATAGACTGCAGGTCTCTTCCTCTTTATCTCATTTTTCATGCTCTTTTCTCTTAATCTCTCCCACACTTACTTTGTAGGGAATTATTATTTAGCCCAAACCTTCTAAACACAAGTCTCATCAAAATCTATCCATCTCAGAAGAAGGTTTTGACAAATTGGCATTTTCCAACTGATAAACCAAGCTCCATGCTCTTTTTTCAATCAATTCAAAGGACCTTTTCACAGGCGTGTAACATTAAAGATTTGGGGGGTTACACAGTGGCATCTGTATTTAAGTATATAACTGGCAAGACAATGCGCCGAGTGGAGGAGAGAGATTTAATAGTATGGAGTGTCGGGCGTGGGCTGGCTAGAGCAATTTACCCCTGGTAGAATGTGCCATGGTTGAAGGAAATGCAAGGCCTGTAACAATAGAACTAATGGAATGAACCTGTTATGAATGTCATAAATTAGAGTAATAAAGAACAGAAATGTTAATCTCTATTCTATGTAACAATTTAGTCTCCAAAATAAATGTAGAAAAATTCTGCACTGCAATTAGGTACAGTATTGTATTTCATATTATTTTGCATTTCATATTATGCTGCATAATAGTAATAGATCTATAAGCATGTTTAAAACTGTATGGAAACAATAGGCCTCTGAGGAAACATTCCTCCATGATCCCCTACCAATAAAAGTTAAAAATACATTTATTCTGAATTGGCTAAATAGATGTTTTTTCAAATAATTGTTGTAAGCGCCTTTCTAATGCATTTTCTAATGTAGTAAATCTCCATCTTAGTGAGACTGTCATATTATAATCCTTTAACTTTCATACCTTTTGTAAGAAAAGTGTTTATTGACACAAGGAGTCAGGATAGCCTGATGTTAATATGCCGAATTGGGACTTAAAACTGAGCTGTGTTCTGAGCGACTTCCCACCTGGTAGTAGGTAAATCTAGGGTTAGTGTTTCTGTGCCTCTCTTTACCTATATGTAAAATAATGGACATAAGCAATCTTGTAGTTCTATTGACTTCAGTAAAGCTATGCTCATTTATACCGGCATACGTATGCAACTACAAACTATCATTACCCTTTATTTTTGTTTGTTTATTAATCTATGAAATAACTTTGGGGACATCTCTCTAGGACTAACATAGATTTCAGATCCTTCCTGCAAAATTAAACAGTTTGGATGGTATTTCACATACCTGAAATCAAACCAGACCAGCTGTACTGGAGGTGATCAGTAACT
>NW_017729032.1:58104507-58106561 GCF_001723915.1 Gavialis gangeticus | reverse complement strand
TGCAACTACAAACTATCATTACCCTTTATTTTTGTTTGTTTATTAATCTATGAAATAACTTTGGGGACATCTCTCTAGGACTAACATAGATTTCAGATCCTTCCTGCAAAATTAAACAGTTTGGATGGTATTTCACATACCTGAAATCAAACCAGACCAGCTGTACTGGAGGTGATCAGTAACTGCTATCTTAGTATGAAGTTTTTAAGACCCAGCTAGACAAAGTCTTGGCTGGAATGATATAGTTGGAGACAATCCTGCTTTGAGCAGGGGGTCAGACTAGATGACCTCCTGAGGTCTCTTCTGACGCTAATTTTCTGTGATCCTATGTGTTTTGAGGTGGTTTATGCAGTGCAGCAATTAGAACTGGAAAAAGAATGTCATATATCAGTTTGGTGTGATACCAGGAATTCATAAGATGTAGGTATAAGAAGCTTCGTACCACATGAACTCTAGTATTTTATCATGTAATACTGACTTTTCAGCAAGCTTGATCATACTTTTTTCCATGCCTCTGTCTGCCAGCATGGGCAGATCCAAGGGGGTGCAGTGATAAAGTCTCACCCCTTTTGGACCACACCATAGAAGCAGCAGCTGGGGGCTTTTTTTAAGTGCCTGAAGCAGATAAAATCCCCCATTTCCTTTCCCTGTCAGAGGCATGTCCCCTCTCTCTCACTCATTAGTCACTGCTGCTGTTCCCATCTGATCCTAGTTACTTGTTCATCCCACTGAAGCAGAGTAGGAGCAGCACTGAGGCTCCCTCCACCCTGAGTCAGCGGGGGACCGTGGCAGTGGTGTGCAGGAGAAAAGGGTATGGGAGGGGAGGGGAGGTGCCACTTAGCATGGAGAGGAAAGGAGAGGGTGCCAAGAGTGGGGGGAGAGGAAGGATTCTTACTTGATTTGGGGACTTAAAAAAGTCCCTGGCTGCTGCTCCCATGGCATGGTCTGCCTGTCCAAGCGGTGCGGAGAGAAGCCGGGAAGAGAGGTACAGGCACCCCTGCATTAACCTCGCACCCCTTTTTACAAAATCCTGGATCTACCTATATCTAACAGCCACAGCACTTGCTGCTAATGAAACAACTGGCACCTAGACATATGTGACGAGGGCTGTCAGTGTCCTACCACTGAAAGTGTTGTTAAAATTAATCCAATTAAGTTATTTTTTCTCCTCACTTCATCTCAGACTGTCTTTGTATTGGAATACCTCTTTTTAATGATCAGTCTCTCTGTATGTCTCAGTTCCCTTCCACCATTCTTTCTTTGCATGTATGTATGCATATATTAGAACTAATGGGTCAAATTCAGTCTGAAGGTACGCAGAGGGTATGCCTCACATGCAAATTTACTACAAAGTAACCGAAATTACTGCACAGTACAGGTACAAGTCTGCATGTGCATGCCCATACTGTGCAGTAAATATGGTGACTTGTGCCAACTTGAGCAGGTATCAGAGTTATGCCTGATTAGTTACCATGTGGTAGCATATGTGTAGACACCTTACTGCACAGTAACACTGTGTGTGGAGTGACTTGGGACTAACTTTAGTCCAAGTCAGACCACACACAGGATTAATGCGCTGTAATACCTGTATGTGTAGATGTTGACTTATTCCCTCTTACTGCTCAGTAATTTACTGCACTTTAAACTTAAGATGGCATGAATGCACGTGTAGACATGCCCAGATATCATCTTTTTAGCTTCAATAGACCCATGACTAAATTTGGAATAATAGGTATTGTTCTTACCCTTTCCATTATTATGTTGAAGTAAGGCAGGGCAGAGGCAGTATTACTGTGCTCATGTAACATCTGCAACTTCACATCACTTCTCTAGAGCCCTGTGTTTGCTCAGGTGCTTAAGAGAGCATCTGTAATGAAAGTTAGTAACTCTGTCACCTGCAGTCTAGCTCAGATATAGTGCTAGCAATAAGAGAAGGGAAGAAGCAGAGCTGCACAGACATTTTTATCACTGTGTGGCCCATGGGCGACTGGTGCCTCCTGAGTCAGGGCGGTACTTTCTCCCCTGCAGTGACCAGTCAGCAACTGGGGGGGGGG
>NW_017729032.1:58102033-58104403 GCF_001723915.1 Gavialis gangeticus | reverse complement strand
GGGGGGGGGGAGGGGCACCATTGATCACACCTACCCAGAAAGGCCAGGGTGTTCCTGGAAGTGCCAGCAGTGCTTCTCCTGGTGCGCCCATCCCCGGCAGATGCTCTCAGGGGTGACACCAGCGCTCCTACATGCCCCTCCCCCTTGCCCATCACCTAAGCCAGGAACACTGGCTGTCAGAGGGTAAACCAGCACTTTCAAGGGGTGCATGTGCACCCCTACACATCGCCACTGGTGTGGTCTGGTCCTAAGGATGGTCTGATCACTGAATATCATGCAGAAACCTCATCATTTCCCCTTCCTCTCCTGGCCTTTTGAGATGTAGTACCTTTGCAAAGAGCCACCATTGGCAGCATATTATGTAGGACAAGATGCTGAAATATGCTTTTTTTAATAATATATTTTTTAAAATAGCTGTTACAATTGCCCCTTCCTCTCCTCCACTCCCATCCTCTCTTTTGACAGAATCCATGTGGATAGCTCATTGTCAAAGGCTGGACAATTAAAATCTGAGACAAAAAGAGCCATAAGATGCTGCTAGGTGAGGTGGTTATTGGCAACAAGTAGAGACAGCAGCTGGGACTAGCTGCAGCATCCCCTCTCTTGTTTTCAGTTAAGGGCTGCATCTGCAGACAACCGGTCTATTCTGTTCCTTAGAGTAATGACCATATCATCCACCTAGCTCTGAGTGAAACATAGTAGAGCATCCACTCACATCTGTTTGGGTATACCACTGTTTTTCTCTTTAATTGTAAAAGATACAATATATGATGCCCTGAGAGGCTCCTTCCACTCTTATGTCCATCTCTCTAATACTGCATGGCATTGGGTATTAGTAATACAACAGGATTCATCTTTTGTTAATATCATCTGCCTTTTATAAACTAATGTGCATGTAGCAAACCTTGACTGGAAGAATGGCTTCAAGGATGTTTAAGCAAATGCCTTTGAATAAGGTAATTAGTGAAACTAAACAAGACCCTTAAAAAAAAATACAAGCTAACCCAAGCCCTTGACATTCTGCTTCTCCTGAATTGCTTCTGCAAGTTACTGCTTTATGTCATTATGCTCCCTGAACACTTCCCAGAAGTGTTGGCTGGCTGGTTGGTCAGTCTTTCTCCTTTAAAAGAACTTCATCACTGTTACAACACACATAGCTGCAAGCTTTGTCCAAAAAAACACAGTGGATCAAAATGGATCTGCTAAGGCAAAATGAAAGACCTGGCTTCTTAAAGCGTTATCCATGGAGCCACTCCTGGATCTGTCTGGAAACTAAAATCCTGTATATTTTTGATGGAAAGGCAGGTTTTTATTTGCTTACTGATGAATTACATGTGCATGCATGGGCACATGCACATGTGTACACACACAGTCACACACTTAATTTCTGTCTGGACTACTTGAGAATTTACCAAACACCTTTAGTGAATCAAAGAAAAAAAATAAAAAGAAGAGTAAGAGTTGTATTGCACTGATGATTTTTGGTTGCAGCAGTTCAGAATCACTGTGATCTGATTTAAGCACAGAGGCTAGGATGAAGTTAAGGCTGGGCATACAAGCTAAGTAAACCAAACAAATGCTGAGGCTTTTATCACTTATCTAAGACTCTTATGCCTCGGTGTTAAAACAGTTGCAGCATACAGCAGCCTGTATTATTTTCATCATGATCTCTCCCTTGTGCTCAGGTCTAAAAAGACAAGAGATTTCTGGCTTCTGAGCATTGTGTCTCCTTCCTAACAATTTCAACCTCGTGTTGAAAAGCACTGTGATTAGTTATAAAAGAAAGAAAGAAAGCAAATGACCATTTTGCCTGGAGTATTATGAGAATGAACTCTGATTCCAGTAGGTATCAGACAGAATTTCCCTGGATAAGTGACAGTTCTTCCATTAAAAGAGAACAGCCCAGTCCGTACTGAAGCTGATCACACACTGCCATTAAGCTCATGTGGACCAAGAAGCTTCACAAACAGTTTGGAAAGCAGATAACTACGCAGGGAGTTAGTATAAAAAGGAAAGAACTACACTGAAACAACATTGCACTTCCACAGGGCAAAACACTATAGCACCTCGCCATGGCTGGCAGACTTTTCTTTTCCTCTGTGCAGAAGCAATGAATGTAACATATACCAGGTGCAAAAAGTCATTGTTTGAAACTTTGGTGTCAAGCCGGTGGGTGATCAGAGGGACAGAATGGAACTAGTTGCACCAGGTCTTTTAGATCTTTGTCAGTTACAGGAATAACTTTCTTTTTCTTCATCGTTTGATTAAGTAGATGAATGGGCTGTTCTTCTTTATATAAATGGCTGTATGTATATATGTATACGTGTGTGTGCAAATATATATATATATATATATATATATATATATATA
>NW_017729032.1:58100673-58101654 GCF_001723915.1 Gavialis gangeticus | reverse complement strand
ATATATATATATATATATAAACACACACACACACATATACACACACACACACATTTATATAATATATAGTCCTCATCAAAGAATTCTTACCCTTCCTTATCAAAGGCTCAAAGATGGCTTTTTAGATCTCCCTTGCTCCAAAGTGTGTGTGTGCACGTGCCCATGTGTGCGTGTGACCACGGTGGGAAGTCATACCTGGACAAACCACGTGGCTATGCTTTTCAGCTGTGCCAGGAAAAACAGCAGTGGGAAGGGGACTGGTTAGTATATAAATGCAATACAGTATAATATAAGGTGTGTGTCTGCATACAAAAAGAAAAGTAACTAATACACCTACTGTAGTAGACTGGTTAATATATAATACAATAATAATAATACTATATATGTGTGTGTGTGTATATACACACACACACACACACACACATATAAATAGATAACATTATTATATTACATATAACATTGCTGTATTATGTACTGTATTGACCAACGTATATATAGTGGTATCATTATACTATCTATTGACCAATTTACATTATATATAGAAACATATGTATACTGTAGACATTCACCAGTCCTTTATATTATGTTGTATTGTATATTATTATATTGTATTGTATTTATATAGTAACTGCTGGTTTTCTATAGCCACACGGTTTGCTTGCCAGCTGTCCGGGGCAGGCCTGCCCACCCTGGGCGCGGGCACTCACCCACACGCTGCTGAACGTTTGGGAGCAAGAGAGCTCTAAAAAGCCACCTCCAAGCCTTCGATAAGGAAGGGGGACGAGGTCAGGACAACCCCCCCCCCGCGAAGGACTTGCAGGGGAAGGGAAGAGGAGCTGCAGAAGGCTCTGTCTGGGTGGGGACTTCAATCCCCTGAAGGTGGCGCTCCTAGGTATTGACCATGCCCCCCCTCTTCCCACCTCCCCAGCACCACCAAAAAAAGGAAATAATAAATAAAGCGGGCGAGAGAAGCAGCTCAGG
>NW_017729032.1:58095163-58095673 GCF_001723915.1 Gavialis gangeticus | reverse complement strand
GCGGCGGCGGCGGGCGGCCGGGCGCGCGGCGCTGCATGTGAGACATGACGAGGAGAAAGTCGAGATGGGCCACCCGGGCGAGCATGGAGCGACCCGCAGTGGATTTAATTTGCGCAGGGAATTGCCCAGGGCTCACCCCCGAGAGAATGTGATCTGCTAACAGCTGGAGGGAAAACAGATCCCCGCCCCTCACCCGCCGGCTAGCGACGCGTGCATCTAAACCAAGTAAGTTGTCGCCCAACTTCGGCAGATTTCCCTTCCCCTACCTTTGCTTTCACTCCTAGGAGAAGGCACCGAGGGGGAGGAATCCTCCAACTTCGGCACAGATCAAGGGGTAGCATTTGTCTTGCAGGGTTTGGTTGATTTTTTTGCACCCTCCCGGACCCCGCTTCCAACTGCATGAAGGTGCCTTTTTTTTTTAATATATAAGAAGCGTGGGCTTTTATGGCAAACCGTTGAAAGTGCCATCCTTCGGCGTTATTGCTGGCAAAAGTCTGACACCTGCAGGAT
>NW_017729032.1:58089910-58090163 GCF_001723915.1 Gavialis gangeticus | reverse complement strand
CGCTGCCGCCCAGCCCGGGCCGTGGCCGCCCGCACGAGGAGAGCTCGCGCCGGGGAGGGACGCCCCAACTTCAGCCGTCCGCCTGCGGGGAGGGGTCGCTTGACTGCTGGAGCGATGGATTGATCCCCGCCGGTGCCCGCGGGCTGCGCCCCAGCCGGACTCGCTGCTTCTCCTCCTGGGCATGGGATTGCCGGGCGGGCGGGCGCAGAAGCGGGCACTCGGCGGCGGCGGCGGGCGGCCGGGCGCGCGGCGC
>NW_017729032.1:58077606-58084910 GCF_001723915.1 Gavialis gangeticus | reverse complement strand
TTGTGGAGGCTTCTGCGGGGCGGGGAGGACTGTTGTTATACACTCTAAGGTCAACAGATCAGAGTAGCAGTAGGTGTTATTATGGCTGGTTGTACTCTAAACGGGGTGTGGTGGACCTTGTGGAGAAATGCTGAGATCCGAGGGAGGGAAACAATGGCAAAGAGAGGCAGAAATATCCAGAGGAAAATTGAGAGGGAAGGGGTGGGGCGGGGGGACTGGAGGGAAACCAGAGATTTCCCTCCCCCCCAACGTCTCAGAAATGGCTGATGGACTTCCTAGGGGTTGGGAGCTGCGATGCTTAATGTAAAGCCGTGGAGATTTGCTTTCAGGAAAGGCGAGGGAGTGTGTGGAAGAGGGTGGGAGCCAGTGTGGGTGTTACGCTGGCTATCATGCCTTTAGGGGAGAGGAGGCGGCGAAGTGACAGCTACTGAGGGTCCTTCTGCAGCTTAGGGGCTTCTCTGTGGCTGTTTAAGAGTGGCGAATGCCATTGAAATACCCCATTCTCCCCCCTTTTAATTTTTTGGAGCATTGTGCTGCATTAGAGAGCTCTCAGCAAGGCATCCATGGGAAGGAAAATGGTTGCCCCCCTTCCCCTCCCAAGAATAATTTTAGAGTGTAGATCAAGGATAGCGTTCAGCTGAAATATCTCAAGTCCCTGTCCTAGAAATTTCAGCCTGCTGTCTTTAAAAGCAGCTGGCGTGACAGGTTCTTCCTGAGGCTGACTGAACTTTGGAGAAAGGATAATTCATCAGTCCAGTGACGCTCGTTGTCCTGCAGGAAAGGCTAAGTGACTTCCGTCCTCATCATCATTTATCAACTAAAAGCCCGGGGATCACACTGTGGAGTTAATTAGAAAGCCATTTGCCATCAAGCACCAACTTTGCAAGCTGGTGATTTTTCTCTTTTTACCTTTGCTAACAACTTGCTGTAGGATAATATGAGTTACTTTCTTGAAACACTGCTTCTCTCCTCTGATCTCTCTCAGAGGCTTTCCCTCTCCGGCAGCGAGGTTTTCTCTTCCCGTGTGCCCTGTCGCCTTCAGTGTTGTTTCTCACCTTTGTACGGGAAAGTTGATTTGGGAAGAGCTACACGCTGACTGTGCCAAATACCAGGCAGGATCTTGTGGCTTTCATTTCTGAAGTCTTGGGTATTGAAATTTAAATCCCCCCCTACTTATTCCTGCTGTTGCACAAGTCTACAGGAGACAGAAGCAATCTGGGGAAAGGAGAAGGGTGATGTTGATGGTCAGTGCACCTCCTGAAATGAGCCCTTGAATGACTCCAGTGGTAAACAAACTGCCCAAAAGATTCATCTGTGCATTGGATTTATAATTTCAACCCCCCAGATATTTTGGCTGTATTACAAGAAGTTGTAATCCTGTTGAAAAGAAGCACTTGATGTTCTGAGCCTTAAACAAATGCTGCCGCAAAAGATACACTAGAAAAGGATAGATTGGTAAAAATCACTACAGTTGGCAAGAGCTACAGCTTTGCTGTTCTGTTAGCATTATATTGTTGCAAGGCAGTGTCACTAACGTTCTTTTGTTTCACTGGACCCAACTGACTGATTCTCCGTTAGCATGGCAACCAACATTTTATATTTATAAAAATGTGCCTCATAAATGAGATAGCTACAGGTCTTCTTGTATGAAAACATCTTTGTGCTAGAAGTTAATGAAAATGCTCTTCCTATATTATTCAGAATGCTTCCTTCTATGAGGCACTTATCAAAAATGTAAATGAGTGCTAATAAACAGGGAGGTATGCTATTTTCACACAAGAGTGTAATACGTTAACATCTGGTTTTATTAAGAGAGAGACATCCACAGATTGTTTGTAGAATATAGCATGTATACATAGAATAATTTTAATAGAAAATGAGTTCTGTAGGTTCTGTACTCTAATAGAAAATGAAATGTCAATAGTAGAGTTGGCTTAATGAGATATTTACACACTCGTTATTTTAACACCTACACATTTATCCCCAAGGATAAATTTATCCAAAGGTTAGATTTGGATAATTTACACAAAGTTACATAGGCAAAACATCCAGATTTCCTATAATTTAACTCTGCCCTCCAGAGCAAACAGCCTCCTGTAAAGGAATATCAGCTAGACATTACAATGATAAGTGCCTTTGATATATCTAAGAAAGATGGGTAGCTCCCAGGGCCTCATCCCAACCCTTATTCAGGCAAAAGTCAGCATGGGATTTAGTTTCAGCTCTAAGTTATAACAGACAAGCTTCATCTAATACCAGCAAACCCTGTTATGGCTACAGGGTAGGACCCTAGCCGTTTCTCTTACTTTTGTTTTCTTGCTCAGATTCTCAAACACCATGGATTGTCTCAAAAGACAATTACAAGATAAATATGTCAGCTTTAAATTCAGCTCCATTCACGCTCATTATTTTTTTTTTAGTAGCCACTGTCCTTTAAAAAAAAACATCCAGAAAGAAGGCTTTCAGTTCCTTTGTACTTTTTCCTTCAAAGAAACTAACACAGACAGGTGAAATCCATGGGGGTCATAGGCACGCCCAATTTTGCCGTTCATTTTGAATATGACAAGGTGAAAATATGAGGCTGATCAACCTATATGATCAGCATGTAATATCATTCCCCACAAGAGCCAACCTATGAAGTATGTACTGCAGGGGACCCATAGTGGAAGCAACATAGTTTCATAGTTTCTAGGGTCGGAAGGGACGTGAGCAGATTATCTAGTCCGACCCCCTGCCATGGCAGGAAGAGCACTGGGGTCAAGTGACCCCAGCAAGGTGTTCATCTAACCTCCTCTTAAAGACCCCCAGGGTAGGAGCCTGCACCACCTCTCTTGGAAGTTGGTTCCAGAACCTAGCGCCCTGACCGTGAAGTAGCGCCTCCTGATGTCTAACCTAAACCTACCCTCTGCCAGCTTGTGACCGTTATTCCTGGTCACTCCTGGCGGTGCTCGGGGGAACAGGGACTCCCCCAGTGCCTGCTGATCCCCCCTGACCAGTTTGTAACAGGCCACAAGGTCCCCCCTCAGCCTTCTCTTTTGGAGGCTGAACAGGTTCAGGTCCTGTAGCCTCTCCTCATAGGGCCTACCCTGCTGTCCCCTGTCCAGCCGTCCTCTGGACCCTCTCCATGCTGTCCACATCCCTCTTGAAGTGCGGCGCCCAGAACTGGACGCAGTACTCCAACTGCGGCCTGACCAGTGCCGCATAGAGGGGGAGGATCACCTCTTTTGACCTGCCTGAAATGCATCTGTGGATGCATGACAAGGTACGGTTGGCCTTCCTAACTGCCTCCCCACACTGCTGACCCATGTTCATCTTGGAGTCAATGGTACAGTTGGATAAAGCACTAGCCTTTCGCCTCCTGAAACAGTTGTTTAAATCCTCTCTTGAGTGACAAAATGGACTCTGAATGCCTTATGAACAGGGATCCTGGTTTTCTCTGATTTAAAAAAATCCCCAGTTTTTGGTTAAAAAAAAGGAACCCCAAATCCACATATTTCCATGATTTAAAATGAAGCACCACTGTACATACATCTATATATTAGCAGTGTTTCGTTTAAATCATGGAAAAATGTGGATTTGGGGTTACACTTTTTTAAACCAAAAATTGGGGATTTTTTTTTAAAATCAGAGAAAATCAGGATCCCTGCTTATGAAGCACCTGAGGAGATTTGTCTCTATCACCTGAATACTCTCCAGTTTGGCAGCCTCTTTTCAGGCCTGAAGGTGTGAAAGTGGTGCAACAGGTCAGGATTTGAATACACTAACTAAACAGCAAGGGAAATCCTGCGCAACATCTGCCTGATATTAAGGCCTGTGCTCTTAGGGACCATATTTCTTTTCAGTATGAGAATTAAACAAACAGACTTGACTTGTACTAGACCTGAAAGGAGAATATGGAAGCAGTTGAAAAAGGCTTCATTATAGTACGTATCAAGGCAAAGCGAACAAGAAAAAAGAAAGCCTTTATAGTATTATTCTTCTCAGGAAAGAACATATAATGACTTTTTTTACTGTCAGAGATACGTTATATCTGCTGATCTCATTTAGGAGTCAAATCAGATTTGTGATTATTTACCATATGTCTACTTTATCAGTTGTTGGGTTTTAAATGATTACAGAACAAGAAGACTTGATTTAGAGATGAAACTTTGGCACTGTAACTATGTTTTGCATCAAAAGATGGTTTATAAATCTATTTTAAAACCTGTAGGTCCACTGAGGCAGATGAAAGACAGACTATCCTTACCTCCGACTGAAAGTGATTGCTATTATACAACATCAGCATTAATGGTGTCAGTTCCCTAGTGCTCATTAAGAAATGTTATTTCTAGACAAATCAAGGAAGGCTAATGAATTCAAACTCTTCTTTGTTGCAAACAAATGGAGAAATAGGCAAACAGATATACTGGCATAAATTCTTTCTAGGTACATTAACTTTCTGTCAAATACAATTTAAAACTGGCAAGATAGGAAAGCATGAAAATGGGAGGTAATTGCTCTGCACAGCAAAAAATAATAAGGCAATTAAACATTTTCAGTGGGCTGCATATAAAAAGAAAAGTAACTAATACACCTACTGTAGTAGATCATATTTATCCCTGCAACTCTGGGCCTTTTCAAACTTTATTTTGTTTACATTCCTGAAGTGCTTTTTCCAGTTTTTACCAGAAATAATTTCTTATTTACATAGTGCCAAAGGTGCGCTAAGAACTTCACAGAATACCTCTATATTTCTTCAAAGCTAAGCCATGTTGAAGGGGAACTTTGAAGAAGGAACTCCTTACATTTTTCTGGTTTTAATCATTTCACTTTTACTTAGATCTTCAAATATTTGGGAGACTTATCCATTCAACTGTTGGCCCAAGAACTTTCTGCAGTTTCTTGTGTGCTGGAGACCAGTTTTCTGTACACATCTTGTCTATGGCAATGGCTTGTCTATGACAATGGTTCTCAAGCAGGGTTCTGCAGCACCCGGGGATGCAAGATCCTATGAAAGGGGGCAAACGCTAGCTCCATCCCAGCAGCACTCCCTGCATCCTCACCGCCAGATCCTGGAATATGGAAGGAGCAGGAGAAGGAGCTGTGCTAAAATGTCCCCTGGCAGCCCTTGTGACAACCATCTCAGTGCTCAGAATGGCTTGCTCTGCTGCAGGTAGATGGGAGGTGGACACTGGCAACATGCTTTTTCAGCCCAGCCTCTTCTCCCACTCCTCTCATACTCCTGGAGCTTATGAGAGAGGGTACAGGGAATGGCCCAGCGTTCAGGTTCCTGGAGGAGCAGCCTCAGCAGCAGGGAAAGACTGGGGGGTGGGAATTGTAGAAAGAGAAGGACTTGGAAGGGGTCTGCTCCTGCCACCCTGCCCTAGTACCAGCTTCTGTAGCAGTGGGCACTGTCACCTTTTGCCCCCCTCTGCAGGGACAGATGTCTCCTTCAGGCGTGTAACAAATAACCTATCTCCCCAGTCTGTTCTGCCACTCCAAGCACTGTGCACTACCTGCTGCCACGCTCTCATTGTGCACTACCTGCTGCCTGCTGCTCCCCATCCTGCCACCCCATGAAATCCTTTTACGGGTGCTGCTGGCTGCAAGATGGAAAGCACTGTAAGAAATTATTTGATCTAATGATCTAATCTTGTCAGGGACAGTCCAGTCTTGATCCTGTAAGGTTTCAGCTTTATTTCAACTTTTAAGCCAAATATCTTCAATGCCAATAATGAATCTTCTGAATTAGCAGAAGGAGCACCTCTAAAACCAACAGCTGTCTCTATCCCTGCAGATTTCTAGTCCACATCAACTAGGTTAAGCTGATTCCCATTACATAAAAGCAGAATATTGGGCTCTTTGTGGGTGAGTGAGGAGGAGCTGGAGAATTAAAATTTATTTGCCAGGCTTGCTATTTATACTTCAGTTCTTCTTATCTCCTGAATAGCCATTCTACCCTATAGGAATTGCAGCCATTGTTCATACTTCTATCTTTTACCTTCCGTTATAATTTTTATAATTTTCTTTCTCACATATTCCGTGCTCAATTTTCATAGAGAGCTATTCAGACCATACTTTAGAGGTATCCCAAGAAGTAGGAGAAAAAGCACCACTATGTTCTGTTCATAAACATCCCAGCCCTTGAATAACTCATAACTGGCCAACCCTTATAGTTTATGTACCTTATGCATCCTTAGAAGCTTACAGAAGACTGAATAAATGAGGAAAGTTGGACTGTTTTGTCACACCAAAGATAAAATTTTTAAAAATCAGTGTTCCCTTTAACAGGTGCTGAGCCCCAGGGGTGGCTGTGATGTCCCCAGCTGGCCATGCAGCTCCTGTCCTGTTTGGGCTTCTAAGGTATCCTCCCTCTTCTCCCACCTGCCATGCCTCCATGTTATTATTGGTTACTGAAAAGGGAGGCTGGCCCCAGGTGCCAAAGCGGGCTTTTGTCTTCTGTTAGTCTGTAAGTTTCTCCCAAGCCCCGCTGATCCCCATCCTGGCTCCCAGGTGTTTGGTTGGACCTTCCCAATCTGTATATACTCCAATGCACTAATAGCCTCAAGGACTAATTTCGTGGCCTCTGACCACCCCTACAGTTATGCCCATGCCTTGCAGGTGTTGCCATCTAATCAGTCTCCCTTGCTTGGGCCTCAGCCTTTTTAGTTTCTGCTCCCTTGCTCTCACTAAGCTGTGTAGCCCAGGTTCTCTGTGCTGGACCTAGCTTCTGGGCTCCAGCTCTTGATTCACCTACTCTGGGTACTCAGCCCCCTGGCCCTGTCTCAGCCCTGCTCTGGGCCCCACTGGGACTTCCTCCACCCCAATAGTCCCAACCCAAATGTCCAGTTAACTAGAACACAAACATACAAGCAATCACTCTAACTCAAGGTAGTCCCGTGTGTGTGTCCTATCCCCCACCCCGCAGACCATTGTACCACTGCCAGGCCACCTTTTCCTTCTCTGCCTCTCTGTCTTGGGATTACCTGGCATGCCTGGAGTTTTCCCCTCTTCACCTGGCTGATGTGGCAAGGGCTCCTCTAGACAGAGTTCAAGGCTATACTGACTTTCTGCTTCAGGACCCTAGGTTCCCTCAGCTCTTCCCCCTTTCAGTCAGGTGCTCTTTTAACTGGCATTAAGTGGGTCCCTCTATCTTAATGAGTATCTGACTGCCTAGGCTGCAGTTGCTCCCTCCTGCAGGTACCCCCACTCCCAATTTAGTTGCCTGGAGCTCCTTCTGCTGCATTTTCTCCCTTAAAGTAACAGCGGCCCCAGGCTCTCTGTTACCTCCAGGCTCCCTGTTACACCCCTCCAGATACGAGAAG
>NW_017729032.1:58055121-58072606 GCF_001723915.1 Gavialis gangeticus | reverse complement strand
ACAGCGGCCCCAGGCTCTCTGTTACCTCCAGGCTCCCTGTTACACCCCTCCAGATATGAGAAGTAAGAATAAAAAATTAAAAAAGTCTGTATTCTTGAATCAAATAAAAATAAGACTTTTACTATGTGCATTGATCTCATAGAATAGCCTGGGAAGACAGATGTCTGTAAACCCTCATATACCTAGAAACTGTCAAATCAACAAGTAGTCAATTTTGCAGTCAGTGGCTGTTCAGGGAAATGGACCATCACTTCCTCATAATAGTATCTGGAGTCTGTAAATGCAAACATATTAGACATGCCAGTCATCATGGTAGTAGCTAGGAACAAATAGGAATGAGGTCTTGTAGATAAGTTAGACCAAAACTGTATAGGGTTTTAAAGAACATAACTTAGATTTAGAAGGGACTTTCCAGGCCATCAAGTTCAGTCCCCTTTGTTCATAGGCAACTACATGTCCAAAAGACTCTATAAGAACATTCACTCCAGCCTCTTTCACATATTATAGCCATACAATACCTCCCCCCTCCCCCCCCAATCTCTACTATATGCCACAGAGAGAGGACAAGAGAGAGACAAGAGTACCACCAATGTTCTGGTCATCACAATAACAGGACTGTTTGGGGGGAAAATGTACTCAGATGATCAAAGAACTAGGTCAGCAGTCTGAATTACAACCAGAAGCAAAGAAGCCATGATAAATCCTGTCATGTACTGTCTGTGCTCAGTACTTCTAAGGAGACAAGTGGCCACAGTCTGTACTCGCTGTAGATTTCAAGTGATCTCCAACTTTAATTTCATGGGAACAGTTGAGAATTCAGTGGCAACATCTAAGAGAAATGGTCATTATCATCTGGCTAGATGTTAATAAAGAACATAGCTCTGGCCACTGTGCCAACTGGGAAAGAATTCAAAAGTTGCATAAAGTTCCAGTTGCATGTTTCATATCCACTTTTGACAAGTTGTCAGCCACTCTGCATACAATCTAGTTTCACCACCTAGAGCTTTTGAAGCAGACATCCTTAAGAAGAGCAAGTGCTTGATATCACCCTTGGTAAGTGCAAGGGTGGTTTTTATAGGTTCAATTGTCCAATGCATCATCCATCCTATACATTAAAATTGGTGGAAAGTGCTGCTAGAGGACCTACAGATTCACGTACTGTGTATATTGTGTATGTTCTTGTGCAGTCCATGCAGTGACATTGACGTGATGCTGCCTTTATATGCAAGGGATTCTAGGTAGCTGGGCAGCTGGGATCAGTTTTACTATTTCCCTGTATGACACATAGCTAAGGTGTTGTGATGTTGCTGAGGTGGAAACTACATGTTTTGAGCTGGAAACTTTGATGTTTCTCCTTAAACATCTCTTAGTCAAGATGTATTTTCATAAGGTTATGATGTGAAAGCACTGGATGAGATGTGGACAATATATACAGCCATTTGTTTTTCAGAGTAAGACAGAATGGGGGTGGGGTGTTGCTTTGTTTTACTGTATTGCATCTGCCACTCCTGGTGAAAACATTGATTATCCACTTTGGGGGATGACAGTTTAAATGTGTTCTTTACTTAACATGCAGATTATCTTCAGCAGATTAGAAGAATAGTGTCTGATCGAAGTGTACTAAACTAGATAGCACCAGCTTTACTGTGGTAATTCCAGTTTCTTCTCAGACAATTCAAGTCTCTTCTACATTTAATTTATTATAGATGCTTAGTAATTTGTTCTGGAAACAGAATTGTTATACACTAAGTTGCTGCTTGTAAGCATATATTTGATTATTCATAGATTAGATACTACTATGTCCTTAAAAGGTAGACAGTTCTTAAATTTGGAATAGAGGAATGGAATCAATAGCAGTTGTGGAATGTTCATTTGTGGACATATTGTGTACAGAGACAAGAGCACTTTTGCTGACAAATCCTCAAAGCTTTGGACAGGGATTTCTACACCAACTGTTTCAAAGGAAAATGAAGTCCATATACAACAATAGAGTTCGGTTCTCTTGTGAAGCACTTGCTCAGTCCTGTACCTGCATATGTGAAAACACCCTTTGTGTACAGATTTGGCCTTGGAAGCAAAAGGTTCTGAATGCAGAAGACTAAAAGAGTGCCAGCAGTGTGTCATCTGCTTTCAGGCTGAGTTAAAACTCATGTTAGGAGAGCATGTGAAATTCCCCACTCTGCAGAGGGCCAATCAATAAGTTATGCATCATCCAAAAATGTTGATTTTTTTCTCACAACCTGAACACCAATCCCCCCAAATAATTATAGCTGAATATGTGTGGTTTTTAATTTTTTTCCTGGTTTTCTCCCTTCCCACCCTGTCTGAAACTTTTCCACATCAACTGTCTTATCCCCTCTTCCCCATTATTAGCTCAGATTTTATATGAATTTATTTCACTGACTTTTAGTCTTTGCAGATGCTCTCAAGAGTGTCTTTCTTATAACTTACTTTAGCCCACTGAATATTAGATTACTATGAACATGAATTCTTAGGTAATGGTATCCTTGTTTTAATCTCCATCCACATGGAGTTGTTTTTGTTCTTAGAAGAACATTTCACAATAAGTCCTCTTGACAAACTTGAATGCTTACTGCTTTTTATGCCCTGTCTGTATTCTGCTGGAGAAGAACTAAAATATTCTAGTTGAGGTTTGTTTATACTAAAACAATGTTTTTTGAAATAATAAGAAATATTTTTTGGTTTGTTTTGTATGATAATTCTGGTTGACCAGAGCTGCAGGCAACCAGCAGTATCAGACTCCATAAATTCTTTAGGTTTCCAGTGTGTGTGTGTGTGTGTGTGTGTGTGTGTGTGTGTGTGTGTGTGTGTGTGTGTGTTAAATGAACATATTTAATAGTAAAATTGTACCCTTAAACCCTATGTATGCTATCATATTTTAAATATAAGCTCATATGTTTTCCCCAAGAAGGCTTCAAACACTAACTAAATATTTTATGAAGGGATACTTTGACCTCATGTAAAATCGGAACCAATATCTATAGAAAAGTGCTGCTAGTCTAATTGTCTCTCCTAGCTAGTCATGTATACCAAAAAAGGCCATCCAAAGACATTGCCTTTCACATTTCTCAATTTTAAAGATCTTTTAGTAAAAGAACCCTGGAGTGCAAGGATAATCAATTAAAGTGCACAACACTTATATTTTATGACTGTATTTTTAGCATGAGGGAAACTGAGTCTCAGAAGAACTCAAGATCATTCTTTGCAGAAGAGGGGTTAGAATCCAGGATTCCAGATTTTAATACTAACCAATATTTCCTTTGCTAAAGGAAATGAAATTTAGTTCAGTGTACTAGTAATGTTAAATTTTCGTCTCTTCACTTACATAGAAATCAAAACTCATGGCTGTTTAACTTAGTGGTCTTCACTTTGAACATATTTGTTTATGCCCTGAAGCCAGCAATACTGTACAATATCAAAGCACTGCAGTATTTGGTATGTTTATTGCTGCAATATCTTTGTGTATAACTAAACCTCTAATGTGCAATGCTTCTCTAAATTCTTTTGAAGATCCACTTCTCCAATGATGCTTCCAACAAGTCTGCTGATTAAGGACTCATAGCTCTCCTATACCTGAATTCCACTCAGGGTATAAGAGAGGAAAATAACTGTCAGGGTACCAGTGACATCTCTTAGACCATGTGCC
Organism: Gavialis gangeticus; assembly: GCF_001723915.1. Taxonomy (NCBI): domain Eukaryota; kingdom Metazoa; phylum Chordata; order Crocodylia; family Gavialidae; genus Gavialis; species Gavialis gangeticus. The sequence goes on along the minus strand of NW_017729032.1, from coordinate 58,068,939 downwards.
AGGCCAGCTTCAGTGTGAATTAAAGAAACTGAGAAATCATCTTAACTTATTTCACTGACAGATGTTCCACAAAGGTTCAGTGGCTTGTGCAGTGCCAGCATAAGAGAATAGTAGGCAGCCATTGATCTTCTGGATCATGGTGTACTCATCAGAGGGTCTGTCTAGTCAGGTGCCTGATGAATCTGTTTGTATGGAGTCCTGTGACCATCACACCAAGACCTTCAGCTCATACACCTACGCAAGAGAGAAGGAGTGGAGGTTGCCCAAAACCTACCATCCCCCCATTAGACCACTGAGACTGAATCCAAAAGCCAGACTGAGTCCAGATGCTGGAGGCCTCAATGGTTCTAGGTTCTACCAGAGAGCAACAGATAAGAACTGCTGCTACCTAACTCCTCAGTAAAGGCACATTTCTGTCAAGGGGATGTCCCTTAGACTTTCTCCGACCAAGAAGTACTCACAAAGCAGTAGGGGCTAGGGTTTTGAGGTACCCTATACCATGGGTGACTGGTGCTGCTTTAGTCGGGGGGACATGTGCCCCCCCACCCCCCGCGACCAGTTCCACTGACTGGAAGCGGGGGGTCCCCACGGGCAATCCTGTCGTCTGGAGGGGGAGTCCCCTGCAGGCAATCCTGGAATGGCTGATTGCTGAGCTTGCTGCAGTCGCTTCCATGAGTGGCTGCTGCCACTTCTGGAAGCAACCGCTGGCTGATTGCCGCAGCTGCTCCGCTCCCAAAAGCAGCTGCAGTGAGCACAGCGATCGGCCAGCACTTGCAGAGGAGGCACCAATGTTCCCACCTGCCCCCCTGCCCATCACCTAAGTGGCGAGTGTGCACCCCCTATGTGTTGCCACTGCCCTATACCCACCTTACTCTGGAGGTTGCAACATTGTGGTATTTTATAGCAGCTACCCTGCCACTAGTAGCCCCACCATGTTGCCACCAGGCCCTCCAGTTGGATGCAGTTGACAGTCATACCCAAGACCTATAAGAGAAAAGGCCTCTGCGAAACTTATGACATGCTCCTTTCTCTCCTGACACATCCCTTGCAAATGAGTGGAGCTTCTGGGCATAAGATTCAGGGGCTGATCCTGATGGGCTCAGACCAATAAAGAGTTCTGCATGCAGAATGGCTAGAATCTAACTCCTTTTTTTCTTAGCAGTGCAAAGAGTCCTGAGCATAGTCTGATTCTCTGCCTTGTATTTGTTCCATTTATTGATTTTATTACTGAGAACCACAAAAATAGTTCATGAGTTCCTGGGGTCTAATGCCATTTTCTGTTACCTGTTTGGGGACACACCAAAGATTCTGGAATAGACCTCATCTGTCTAGCCTTCATATGGACCCTTAATTTCAATAGAGAACTTTCAGTCTGTCTCTAGGCATTTGTAAGTAGCCACTAAGATTAAATTTCTGTCTTCTTGGCAGTTTGAGTGGTGTAAATGGGCCATACTGGTATCTAGAATTGGGACCAAAAACTCAAACACTTCCATGCTCTTCATGTACGTAATACACAAAACTTCAAGAATTCTCAAATGATATACTGTATTTTGGCACATATAACACCACAGAATGCAGTTGGAACATATTATCCTCTATGTGGGTGGGCAATATTGGTGCAGTAAGGAGATGGTAAACAAGATGTCCAAGATGCTCATTAGATGGTAAATCTGGAAAATCAGCCATCATACTACAAGGCATTACCAATTTACCATTACCATTACTGGACCTATAAGAACATCTCAGTTGTCCAGAAAGATTACAGCTGAGTCCTACCTTTCCCAATAGTTTATTCTGCTTCTTCCACACTAGTCTTCCAATCTAGGTAGAAAGGGTTGTACACCTAGTCAAAACTAAAAACTCAAAACCTAGTTTCTAATATGGCAAGTAAATGAAGGTATGTAAAAAACAAAGCAAAACAAAATAAAAAACCACAACTAGAGAAAATAGCGAATTTCTTTATTCTAATATATAAGTCATCTGCTGAAAAGCCTAAGACATCTTTTAGTAGTACTACTGAATTACAATAGGGCTGCTCATGTGCATATTACAGAGAATTCTTGATGGTAGCTAGAAAATTGACACATGCTTGTAGGTCTGCCCTGAGTGTTTATTATTATAGCAGTTTGGTACATGATAAAGAGATAGAACATAACACCTGCAAGTCTATAGTTATCTTATTTCATTAGTGTTCACTTGATTTATATTTTTAGGTATTTTTAAAAAAACATTTTTGCCTTATTAAACCCTTCAAATTTAAGGAAAGCTGCTAATTTAAAACTCCATTATGTAACATACATGCTTCCTTTTAAGGAAGCTGTATGAAAAACAATTGATTTCCCACTTCATAAGCGGGTAATGCTACCAATATTTTTGCAATAAAAGACTTGATTCAGGAAATCACATCAGCATATGATTAGCTTTAAGCACAAACTGAAGTCCCATTGAAGGCTATGGGATTTTCTCAAATGCTCAAAATTAAATAATTGCTTAAGGACTTTAAGGGATACTTTCATGAATTTGGTCTGAAGATATGTATTTTGATATATTGATGGAAATTTTCTTTGCTACAGTAAATAATAATTATAACATTAAAGAATGTTTTATAGAGAGTAGAACATTATTTCAAGGTCTACCAGTTTCTTGTTTCTATTCCATAATTCAACAGTTGTTTATATATATGTACACACACACTCTCTTGCTTTCTCTCACTTCTTTTCTTGTGTTCACTTTGTGTATGTCCATGTATCTCTCTCTCATAATTGTCCACTCCAAAGAAACCACTGTCGTTACATTGATATTAAATCAGCAAAATGGAGTAGAGTCAGGGCCAAAGTCTTGTATTTTATTCATACTTTAAAAATGTATTTAGTCTATAAACTTTATTCTCTTTGTCAGATCTATTCATAATAATCTGTTACCCTAAGAATTCAACCTGGACCAGCACTGCAAAAGCTTGGGCAGCTTTGCATAAAACAATTTTCTGTGGCAATGCATAAATCTCTCTTTTTAAGAAATGGGACCTTGCCCTAATTAAAGACAAAAGTACACTTTCCATTAAATTTTATCTTCAAATTAGTTTTATAGGTAGACCCTTTTTTTTTCAAAGCAAGAGCAGCATTTACTTCACTGCTTCTGAAGTTTGACAACACTGCTATGAGATCAACATTTAAGAGTGCAGCTTGGGTAGTCTATATAAAGGGGTGCCAAGTCAGTTTCTATGATTATTAAAATTATTGGTTGATTTTTATAGTTTTTAATCTTCTGGGTCCCAGTTTTCTAAGCTCAGTGTGCATTCAGCTGTTAATCAACCAAGGTGCTAAACTCTCAGGTCCCAATTCAACAAAGCAGCAGTAGCCCTATTGAAGTGCAGAAGTAGCCCTATTGAAGTGAAGGGTTTTAGGTACAGGCTTAAGGGTTTTCTTAAATCAGGATCTTTTTTTTCTGAATTGGAAACTTGTCTAGACACAGCTTTTGTAGGGGTAACTATTTCAGGCAATATTTTAAACAAAATCATTTTGGCAGTGCAACCTCTAATGTGGATACTATTGGATGGCATAAATGTGCCATATCTCAGTATAAATTATTTCTCTTTCTATATAGGAATAAGCAATCTGAACACTTTTATACTGATATAATAATTGCATCAACATTGAAAGGGCTGGTCCATTTTAACTTATACTGTTATGGTTAAATGGTATAATCTTTGCTTAAATATACCACAGGGTAAGAGTGAGCACACAGGCAGTTATTGTGGGGGTTTTCTGCGTGTCAGCTATTCCAACTTAGGTGAGCTGTCTATACCTTGAGATCCATCATCAATAAAGTTTTGTGGCAGCAAGTCAGAGTGGTTTAACTTGTATCTTAGGCGGACTGGAACTAGGACCTAGCTACAACTGCTGCTTCTCCCTGGTGCTGCTTCTCCCCACCGCTCAAGTGCAGCATGGCGTGGGAAAGCTGCTGTCTCCCTGTTCAGCTTCAGTGGAGAGTGGCATGAACACAGTCCCAGGCATCAAATGCCATTGAAGCCCCAGTTCCATGAGCCAGATCCAGTGGCCTAGCAGGCTAACCCCTGCTACAGACTACTTATAAATATGGAAATAAAATAGTCATTGTTTTAACACTTGAAAAGAATTCATGCACATTTCTCTTGCTATAAATGAAGTCAGAATCAAAAGTAAAGTTGGCTAAAATTCCTTCATTGCTACAAACATTTTGGTATACCTCTCCAAGTTTCTCCTGTTTACAGTATTTTCAAAATGCTCAAGAGCCTTTTGGAGACAGCACTGCTTACAGAGTGGATCCCTATTCATCACTGCAAAGGAAGTGGATCACAAATAAATTTGGTCCCAGAAATCTCTATGTGCTAGCAAAAATCTGGTATTGCACAGAAATGTCTAACATATTACTCATGTATGGGTGAGATGATAACTTATTAAGGAGTTATAAAGATTATTTTTATTGTTTAAGTTTGCATATTTCCTTATAAAATATCAGCGAATTCTACAGTAATAGCTGTTGGGACCATTACACATTGTCAGAAGCTGGTTCTGTAAGCCAGAGACTTCACATTTTACAGCAAATGTCTACTGGAGTAATTGTTTGAAAGATACACAGAGGGTTAAGAATTTCCAAGTTTTATATACTATATATAATATCCTTTATTAAAATGATTTATTGAATGTGTATGTTTGTACAAACTGAGAAAAATGTATGTCTACACATACCTATATATTTTCATAGATTTTATAGACATTAGGGTTGGAAGAGACCTCAGAAGATCATCGAGTCCAGCCCCCTGCCCTAGAGGCAGGAAGTCAGCCAGGATCAAAGGATCCCAGCAAGATAAGCATCCAAATGTTTCTTAAAAGAGTCCTGAGTAGGTGGTTTCACCACCTGTGGAGGGAGTCGATTCCAGGCCTTGGGGGCTCAGACAGTAAAGAAGTTTTTCCTTATGTCCAGCCTAGAACGGTCATGGAGGAGTTTGTGACTGTTGGATCTTGTCATCCCTTGGGGCGCTCTGGTGAACAGGTGTTCCCCCAGATTTTGATGCACACCCCTTATGTACTTATAACCTGCCACCAGGTCACCCCAAGCCTGCACTCTTCCAGGCTGAAGAGTCCCATGCCTCCAATTGTGGAGCCCAGAATTGGATGCAGTACTCCAGCTGCGACCTCACCAAGGCCAAGTGCAGCAGGAGGATAACATCCTGAGATTTGCTTGGCGAGCATCTAGAGATGCAAGCCAGAGTGTTGCTTGCTTTACCGACTGCAACATCGCATTGGTGGCTCATGTTCATCTTATGGTCAGTCATGATCCCAAGTCCCTTTCAGCCGTGGTGCTAGCGAGTGTAGCACTGCCAAGCCTATAAGTGTGCTGCAGGTTTTTTTTCCCTGAGATGGAGTACCTTGCATTTTTCTGTATTGAATGTCATCAGGTTTTTATCCTCCCACTTTCTAAGGCTATCAAGGCCAGCCTATCCTTGGATGTGGATTCTTTACCTCAAAGTTTGGTGTCATCAATGAACTTGGTCAGTTTGCCCCTGACACTAGTGTCCACATCATTAATAAAGATTTTAAAGAATACAGGTCCAAGGACGGAGCCTTGGGGGACACCACTGGTCATGGAGCACCATTATCATTCACTTCCATCGCGTACCACTCTCTGGGTCCGACCTTGGAGCCAGTTCCCCAGCCAAGGCCGCTTTTGGCCAATTTTTCCATGAGGGATTGTGGGACACCAGATCAAAGGCTTTTTTAAAGTCCAGATATATGACTTCAATCTCTTCTCCCTTGTTCAGGTGATATGTCACCTCATCATAGAAGGAAATGAGATTGGTCAGGCAGGACCTACCAGCAGCAAACCTGTGCTGTTGGTCTCTCAGGATTTTGCCATCAGCCAGCTTGTCTAGAATAGTCTCTTTAATAATGTTTTCTAAAATCTTTCCAGGGATTGAGGTCAGGCTGATAGGCCTGTAGTTCCCTGAATGTACTTTCCTCCCTTTCTTGAAGGTAGGCACCACACTGACTTTCTTCCAATTTTCATGTACTTCACCTGAGCACCACAAGTTCTTGAATTCCTTGCCTGTGGCTGGCTATGATGTCTGACAGCTCCTTAAGTACTCTGGGGTGCAAGCTGTCAGGACCAGGTGACTTGAAGGTGCCCAGCCTCTCAAGGTGTTCCTTTATAAGGTCTACACCTATGATGGGTATAAATTCACCCTTACCCTGGCTGCCCCATATCATGTTAGGCAGGGCAGTCCCTTTAGGCTGGTGAAAAAACGATGCAAAGTACCCATCGACCAGGTTGGCTTTTTCCTGGGTGTCAGTTGTCCCATTTGGTTTACCAGAGGTCCAGTGTTACCCTTGTTTTTCTTCTGACTCCCCACATATCTGAAAAAGGACTTTTTATTGGCCTTACTACGTGTAGCCAGTTGGAGTTCAGTTGCAGCCTTGGCTTTCCTGGTTCACTTTCTACAGGTACGGACCAGTGGAAAATACTCCTCCTTAGTGGTGATTCCTGTCTGCCATCCTTTGTAAGCCTCTTTTCTTAGATGTAGGAGGTCCACAAGTTCCCTGCTGAGCCAAGGGGGTTGCTGTGCCCTTTTGCTACCTTTCCTCCAAGATGACATGAACATCCCTTATGCTTTCAGGATCACTCCCTTAAGGAGCAACTTCTCATCTTGGACTCCCCTCCCTGTCGGTTCATGACCCCTTAGGACCTCGACAACAAGTCTCCTGAGCTTATCAAAGTCAGCTTTCCTAAAATTGAGGACTTCTGCATTGCTGACTGACTTGCCAGTTTGCGTTGAATAGTAAAAGTGATCAGCTCATAGTCACTGTCTTCCAGCTTTCCTTCACTTCTTAGGTCGATGACTAGATCATCCCCTTTGGCCAGTACCAGGTCCAGCAGTGCTTTACCTCTTGTCAGTCCATAGACCTCTTGAGTCAGGTAGAGTCATCCATGCATGTGAGGAAGCTTTGTGACTGTTCATATGTATCATATGTATACGATTTTCTGCTATACTGGTAGATAGCCACTAAAGCTAAATTTATGACCCTTTTCACAACTTGAATAGAGCAAATTACACTAGCTAGAGTCAAGGACTGATGCCAAGAACTCAAACAATTACAATGTTCGTCTGTAACTCATCAGACATCATATATAACTCATCAGGAAGAGTTATGTCACACACGCATACCACATTTTTCTTGCATCTTTTCCCAAAAAAAGTAACAGCTCCTGGAAATTGTAGTGTACATCAGAAATAAGATACAGTAAGAACATTTCTGTTGCTAGCTGGGCAAAATCAAAAGTAAAATTTTCTTGGGACTCTCAAGAAGCAGAACAATGAGCAGGCTCAGCTCCCTAGCTGCTGCTAGGGAAAGATCTTTTTTTATTTCTTCATTCTGCCTTTCAAAAACAAGGTATGTATTTCATTCTTTGGCATTGTGTGCGCCAAAATACAGTATACCATTTGGAAATTCTTAATGTTCTGTGTATTATGCACATGATAAACATTCTGAATGTTTGAGGTTTTGGTTTCAGTTCTAGATATCAGTGTAGACCATTTACACCACTCAAACTGCCAAGAAGACATACATTTAATCTTAGTGGCTACTTACAAATGTCATGGGACAGACTGAAAGTTCTATTCTCCAGCTGATGGTATGGCTGTTTAAAGCTAAAGGCAGCTCGATATTCAGATTTACAACAGCCCTGAGTCTTCTCCAGTTTATGACAGATACCTAATAAGACCTGCTTTTTTCCTTTCCTAACCCTAAATCCCATAGCAAATGGAGCTTTGTCAGGAATGAGTTGTATCTTCTATTATATTCTCCTTTATTACCCACAAATAATTATTTTTTTCGACGTTTTTATGTAGAAAAAAACATTTCACTAGCTTGAAAGCATAGCATAATGATCATTAATCACATTTCATGTAAGCCTAACAATAACATCTTAAAGTGTTTGATCTTTAGATGAAGTCCACATGGCCTCCATCATATAAAGTTGCTGAAAGCAAGCAGGGCACTCTACCGTTATGCAACTTGTGAACTTTCTTTAGAAATTTGTCTCTGGCTTTAGTAGTCGTGATGTGCCAGATATAATAAGAAAAAAGGACTTACCTGCATTGCTTCCTCAGTGTCCCCTGCTTGTGCCCTCATGGTATGAATTGATATACAGCCTTCTCCTAAGCTCTGTTATTTTCTCTGAAGTCCAAGTACAGCTGCTGTAGAGGAAAGTAGGTACAGGAAAAGCCTATATACACTAAGAATTTGGCTTAGGATAAAAGGAATATACCCCACACATGCTGGCATCTGGAAGCACTGGTGAACAACTAATATGATAATCTGGGGGGAGGGGAAGGGCAGATGGATTCAGAAGACTAAGTCCCAAGTAAGGGGAAGAGAGTAGCTATGCCATCTGAGGAAGACACCCGAGAATGAATTGTGAGTCAGAGAGTTACCGTTCTTTCTTTGTTCCTCATTTGTCCACAGATAAAATACTTTTACCGCAGCCCTAAAAAAAGGTGTGGTTTACTCACTACATCGTAGTGGATCCACTTTTCCGGCTGGCCTATTAGACATGTATGGAAAGAACAGAACAAGATTTTTATCCCTTTCCTACATAGCTGTCTGCCTTCTCCCTACCAGTTATCTTCAGGGAGTAATGTTGATTTATGGACTTGTGATGCAAACCGTGTCACACCAACTGCATAGTGAGGGTGGGGGTTAGGAGTGAAAGGAGAAGCAAAAAGAGACCAGAATGTCTTGTTGCCCTTTATTCCTTGCATAAGCATGTCCGAGCTAGTGACAGTGCAGGCCTTCACAACTACATAGCATTTTTTATGTTGATCTCAATATGCAGCTAAAGAAATTAGAAAGAAATATTAGCCCCATTTCAGAGATTTGTAAACTGTGGCACAGAGAAACTAAACAATTTCTTCTAAGATCGCTGAGCAAGTCTGTCACACGTAGGGTGCATCTACCCATTGTCCTATGGCAACAATGTTATGGCACCGTGCTTTAGGTCTTCCTTTTGGACATAACCAACCTTACTGCACTGTGCATTTGGTGTGTGGTTAGTTTTCATTGCTACTTTGCCATAGCAGCATGCTAAAATGGGAGAATGTGCCACTATGGCAAAGTAACTGCTGATAACATGTAGACTCAAGTGATCACTACTTTTCTGTAGTGCATCATACGGCAATGTAGTGCATGGCTACAGACATGTAGGGTGATGTATAGACATGTCCATTATGTATTTAAGCCCAACTAGAGCGCCACTGCACCCTGGGATACCATAAGATCCTTTTAAAGGTGATGCAAGTTGCTACATATTGTTAGCACAGTTAGGTGTGCAACCACTTTCATATGGGTCACAAGATAAATGCATAGATGCACAAGATATGTTTTAAAAAGGAATTAACAGTGTCAAAAATTGTTTTGACCTGTTGTGGGCTTTCTGACCTCTTTGGAACAAAAGAATTGCTCCCTTATTTTTCTAGTAAAAAAAAGTGAACTTTAGGTCTGGTATTTTCTGAAGGATGATGTGTCTCTACAAAGGCTGAGAATTACTGATCTAAGTTCTTAAGTCATGTACATGAGATATGGTACTGCACAGTTGCCAAGTTTAGTGTGCAGTAACCACATGTGTCTACACATGCATGTGCTTACTCTGCAGTAACAATGCTTAATCCCGATTACATTTGCTACCTGAAAAAGCAAGTAGCAAATTTTAAGTGCAATTAGTAATTGCAAAGTAATGCAAGTGTAGATGCAACTGGGCAGCAAATTTGCTGCTGGGTCTGCACAAGGCTTCTGGCTGGGAACCTCTCCTGCTTCAGGGCTGGGCTGCCTCTATGGCATCTCCAGTTTACAGGCTATAGAACCCTGTGCACATTTTGTGCCTTGGGGCACATGCACCAGGGAGCCTGAGGGTACTGCAGGCCCTGTGTGTCCCCCTGGTCAGGCCACACCCTTGCTATGCCTACATCCTACCAACTCAGGAGTGCTGCTGGGCACTGAGCTGCCACACAACTGCCAGAGCACTGCCAACAGGTCAGGTGGGTGCTGAACAGGGCTGCAGGCTGCTGCAGCCCCTGGCCATCCCTGTCAGCTCCCCAGGGCTGCCTGCAGCATAGGAAGAGGAGGCACATGCGCCAGCTGAGATTGGCTGTCACCAGCCAGGAAGCAGGGGCACTGAGAGAAGTGCCAGCAGCACTTCCAGTTTTCACGCTGGCACTTCCAGGGTCAGCAATCAGGTGCTGGGGGACCCTCCCTGTTCTGTTTGGTGACTAGTCATGGGGGCACCCCCTCCCGGTAGTTGACTGGCCACTGGAGGACCCCCCCCAGTTGGAGATCAGCTGCTGGTGTCCCCCCCACCCCCCAGACACAGGAGGCACTAGTCTCCAATGGCCTGCAGGCTGTATCTGGTAGTAGGACTAGCACCACCTCCTTGCTGCACACCCCCAGCAGCCTACCCTGCAACTTGAGGTGCTGCATGGCATAGCTTTTGCCATGCAGCTTCCAGTCCCTTGCTGTACCCCTGTGCTGGGCACCGCTGGCAGCTGTCCAGAACTGGCAGCAGAGGGATAGCCATGCGGGGACCCAGAGAGCTGGTGCGGGACCCAGCATGCTAACCTCCTCCCCAGCCAGACCCAGCAACACTCACATGTGCACACTAACGCCCTTCACCCAGGGCCCCAGCTGGAGCCAGGAGGAGGTTGAATGCCTCATAGGATTCTGGGGAGACACACAGTTGCTATACCAGTTTGAGTTTGACAGGTGTTCCAATACCTATATTCATGCGGACCTGTCAGATAGGTTGTGGAAACAAGGGCACTACTGGTCGGTGCAGCAGTGCCGCATAAAGGTCAGGGCCTTGTGGGCATAGTGAGAGGCCATGACCTGCAAGGCCATGCCCTTTATGCAGCAGTTGACCTCAATTCCAGTGCCCTGGCCACAAATGTGGTCTGTACCAGCACAGGTGGCCTGCCCGAGCCTCCACCCTGCCCCAGCACCTCCGGCGATGTGTCACTGGAGGAGGGACAATTGGGTGTTCAACATCTTGTCCCACCCAGCTCCCCGGCTGCTCCCTCCACCAGCAGCTGAGGGAGCCCTGGCCAGCACCTGTCTCAGTACCTGCACAGCCCCAGGGTCAGCAGCAGCACCAGCTGCTCTATGGGGGTGGGGCCCAGCCAGGTGCCTGCACACCACACCATATGGACTGAAGACATCAGGCACAGCTAGATGCCTTTGCCATATAGGAGGACCATGCCAAGCCACCAGCCACACCAACTCTAGACATGTGGTAAGCCCCACACTGGGGGGAGGGCCCTCCTCCCCCCTGCCTAGCTTGCAGTCTTCTGCCCCCAGGTTCACCCCTATGGCATGCAGAGAGGTGAGACATAGTGCAAAATTTTATTAAGCAGCCTGTGCGCCCACAGCTAGGTGGGAATGGGCCTCTCATACCCTGAGGAATGCACTGATGCTCTCCTCCTTGGCAGTGGGGGTAGAGACACGTAGCGCTGCCACAGGTAGCCTTCCAGGTGGTGGTGGAGGTTGCAGGGCAGCCTAGGCCTCCCCCCTGCACTTTTGTAGCTCACAGTCCCATACTAGGAGCACAGCTGTGCCCAGGGCACCATGAGAATCATCAGCAGGGCATACTGGGTCAGGCACCCCTCATTCTTTATGAACATCTCATTGTGCACTGCCTGGGGCACACACAGCAGGGGCATGCTTGGGGCGCAGTGGCAGCGTGGTAGGGGACTGGCCCCAACTTGCCTTCTCAGAGAGACTCCCAGTAGGGAGGACAGGGGCACAGCCAGCTCCTAGTTCCAGTTGTCCTGGAGTCCCACACGCCCCAAGTGTGGGTGCAATGGGCTGGGCAACACAGCAGAGCTGGTGGCTTGCAAAGGGATGGGTGGCAAGCAGATTCTGGAGCCATGACAGCAGGTGCTGCCAGGAGCCTGGTCAGTCCTACCCTGGGAATGTGCTGGGGGAGGCAGGCTGCCTGCAGTCATCACCTAGTGGCCCACCTAGTGTGTGGGGATAGAGGGCTCGGCCGATGGCTGCCTGGGCCTGGGCCTGTCCACCCAACTTACCATGGTCCCTGAGCACCCATGCATGGCCGACCTCTGATCTGAGGCTGGTCAGTGCATAGCCTCTGGTACAGAGCAGCTTATCTCTTTTAAATGTTACAAACTCTCACAAAAAGGCTTCTGTTTCATGGTTCTGCAGGTCCAACATCTGGACGTAGGGGAGAGGCTGCAGGGGCCAGCAGGGGTGCCAGTTCAGGGACACAGCTGCCCAGTGCTGGGGCCTTCCAGATGTGCTGGCTGTTCCAGAGGTGCACCATGGACAGGACACTCCTTCTTCAGTGGCTGGTGGCAGTGGCTCAGAAGGGGGAGGAAATCACATGGGCCTGGTGGGAGGAGGACTTGTCCCAGGAGGAAATTCATAGATTCATAGATGCTACGGTCAGAAGGGACCTCAATGGATCATCAAGTCTGAAACAGTGCCAGTGGCAGGAAATAGTGCTGGGGTCATATGACCCCATCAAGATGCTTGTCCAGTCTCTTCTTGAAGACCCCCAAGGTAGGGGAGAGCACCACCTCCCTTAGAAGCCCATTCCAGATTCTGACAACCCTAACTGTGAAGAAGTTCTTTCTGATGTCCAACCTATATCTACCTTCTATCATCTTGTGGCCGTTATTTCTGGTTACTGCAAGGGGTTCTCTGGTAAACAGAGCATCTCCTGTACCCTGCTGCCCACCCCCCTGCCTCCCGGTGAATTTGTATACTGCCACAAGATTCCCCCTCAGCCTTCTCCTGCAGAGGATGAAAAGGTCCAGGTTCCTCAGCCTTTCCTCATAGGGTCTTCCCTGCAGGCCTCTAACCATATGAGTGGTCCTCTTCCGGACCCTCTCAGGGTTGTTCACATTCTTCGTGAATTGTGGCACCCAGAATTGGATACAGTACTCCAGCTGTGGCCTGACCTGTGCCGCATACAAAGGAAGCATCAACTTCCTGGAGGTGTTCGTGATGCACCTACTAATGCATGACAAAGTGTGGTTAGCTCTGCTAATTGCTTCGTCACATTGACAACTCATATTCATCTTGGAGTCCACAATGATTACAAGATCTCTTTGTGCTGCTGTGCTGCTGAGAAGGTCATACCCCAGCTTAAAGGTGTTCTGGTGATTCCCTCTCCCTAGGTGCAGCACCTTGCACTTGTCCTTGTTGAGCTGCATCCTGTTGTTCTCTGCCAACTTCTCTAACCTGAGCAGATCATCTAGTCTGACCCCCTGCCATGGCAGGAAAGGGTACTGGGGTCAAACGACCCCAGCAAGGTGTTCATCTAACCTCCTCTTAAAAACCCCCAGGGTAGGAGCCTGCACCACCTCTCTTAGAAGTTGGTTCCAGACCCTAGCCGCCCTGATCGTGAAATAGCACCTCCTGATGTCTAACCTAAACCTCTGCCAGCTTGTGACCGTTATTCCTGGTCACTCCTGGCGGTGCTCGGGGGAACAGTGACTCCCCCAATGCCTGCTGATCCCCCCTGACCAGTTTGTAACAGGCCACGAGGTCCCCCCTCAGCCTTCTCTTGTGGAGGCTGAACAGGTTCAGGTCCCGTAGCCTCTCCTCATAGGGCCTGCCCTGCTGTCCCCTGATCATGCGAGCAGCCCTCCTCTGGACCCTCTCCATGCTGTCCACATCCCTCTTGAAGTGCGGCGCCCAGAACTGGACGCAGTACTCCAACTGCGGCCTGACCAGTGCTGCATAGAGGGGGAGGATCACCTCTTTTGACCTG
>NW_017729032.1:58041845-58054649 GCF_001723915.1 Gavialis gangeticus | reverse complement strand
TGCTCAGGTCCCTTCCGACCCTAGAAACTATGAAGCTATGACGCCAAGATCCTTTTCTGCCTCTGTACTGATGAGAAGGGAGTTCCCCAGCCTGTAGTTATGGGGTTGGTTCTTCCTCCAGTGTGTTGGGGGGGGAGAAGGGAGGGGGTCTGTTATGTGGAAGGGAAACAAAGACTTGTTCTTCTGACATGTCTGCAGTGATCATGGTGCAGGGGGTGGGCAACAGTGCAGGTGGGCTAGAGCAGGGAGTGTAGAAGGAAGTTGTCTCCCAGGGCCTCCTGCACCTGGTGCCTTGGCCTCTGCTGGCAGCTGAGGAGCTCTCCTGGGGCCTGGGCAGGGGGTGCCTGCTGGGGCCATCAGGACGAGTATTATGACCAGCACGAGTGTGAGGAGCCAGTCATCACTGCCAGGGTCAGGGGCTGGAGCGGCCGTGGCACAGGGAGGCAGTGTGGGCAAGGAGGGAGCTGCTGCATGCTGCCTTTGCACTGGGCATGCTGCTTTTGGACAGAGAAGGGACTATCCAGAGAGCAGAGAGCTGGGCTGGCTTCCAAAGATGGCTGCCGGGTGCTGCTGTTGTTATTACACTGGCACAGTAACAGCCTGGATTGTGCTGTGAGTGCAGTGTATGGACTGTGCAGTAATAGCCTATACAGTATTGTGTGTGTGGCACATGGTTATTTTTAGCTGCTACATTACCATTTAGCTGCATTGCGTTATACTGAGGGAGCACACCATATGTGTTCAGCTATGGTGAGATAGCTGACATATGGTGATATATGGTGGCAGCTATGGTGACATAGCTGCAGCATCACGGTTTTTGCTCATGGATGCTATGTCACCATACCTCATTGTTACGGCAATGTAGCATCACATGTAGATGTGCCTACTATGCAGTAGCTTACTGCACAGTAGATCTAGACTATAGTAAATGCATGTGTAGATGCACCCTGTTAGTCATTACTACATCAGAGTTTTAGGCAGAGCTAAGAAACAGTCTTCAGGGCTGTGAAATATAAGAGAAGTATTACTAGGAATGGCTAACAGCAAAATTGCAGAAAAAAGGATAAGCTTGATTAATGGAACATCAAGACCATTAAAAAGAAGAGCGGGTCATTAACACCTGTGGAGTGAAGAGAGATTAATAGAAGCCAGGTAGATTATAATGAATCACAAAGTCAATTGATTCCCTAAATGATGTCTGAAGAGAAATGCCACTGCCCCTCCTGGGCTCAGCAGTTGGTTTTAAAGTTTGGGTGAAGCAGTAATCAAAAGCAGGGGCTGAGAGGGGGTATGCTCCTGAATCCACCCCTAAAAACATCCTTTTATTTGCATAAAAAGAGTAAATATGTTTACCAAACTCCAGAGCTGCAGAGGAGCATCATTTTTCTTCGATTATATCGATATTTTGTGTCTTATCTGGTGTACATTGTTTTCAAAATACCCATTTAATTAGTTATTAAAGGTACATCCACTCATGAATCAAACTGTCTCACATATATAAAATTAGACTGGAGAAAAGCCAAAAAAGGTTTGAGAATAGATAATGTGGGATGTTTAAGAGTAAAGAACCTAGTTTGAAGTATAGAGGATTAAAATATTGACTGCTACAACAGAGCCAGACCATGGGAAGCTTAATATTAAGAGAACATCTAATTCAAGCTAGTACCTGCCTTTAAAGCAGTGAAATGAGTGTTATCTTTCAAAAATACTGGGCCATTGCTTACAGTAGTCTGAGCTGCAAGCTACATTTCCAGTGAAACTGTTACTATTTGAGAGATCCTCAGCCTTCATCTTAATAGCATTTGTACTGGGCAAATATGTATGTTTGACCAGTACAAAGAGTATATGTATACTTCTGGGCATTGATCCTGAAAGAATATATGTACGTGATTGGATTTCTGCACAGTGGGTGATATCTTGGCCAGCTGAAATCAATGGGAGTTTTGCCACTGACTGCAGCGGGGCCAGAAAGTCAATTGTTGAGTAGTCCCAGTGATCTCAATTATCTTTTCAGGACTGGGAACTTAAATAGGCTGGTGATGGTGTTACAACCAGGTATAGTAAACCTTGTAACGAAAGTCAATCAGAAACTAAAAATCAGGGTAGACCAACTTAAAGGCTTGGGGGTGGGGGCAGGAAATGTAGAGGGAATTGAAAATCCATATCAGAGAGAGCATACGAAAGAGAAGACATTATGATAATATTTCTGGAATCTAAAACATTAATAACATTAATTGAGTTGTACTAATTTCCAAAAGCCAAGAATAACTGATTAATCAGATGTAGGAGTACTGTCAACTGCTTTAGAGACAAAGATACTACATTCTTGGTTGATACCTGAAACATAGTGGTACTTTATAGGTATAGACCAAGATCCTATTTTATATTTAAGATGTCTAAATGATACTTACACAGTTTTTAGGCATCTAATTCACCCAAAGTAATTCTGCCTATCCCATGGAGTAGCTACAAATCTAAGATGCCTACTTTTATTCTGAAAATATCCCTAGGCAACTAGACTTGTACTTTACACATGATCAGATACAATCCAGGATGGTCACCCTACTTGCACCATACCCTATATTATAATCGATAGCATAATAGTCTAAGCTTTATGTAAGTGCCGAAGCAAAGGTTTGAAGCTTTTGGTGAAACAAGGCCTGCCCATCTCTTCTGTAAATGTGAATTAAAATGTATTATTGTGCCGTTTGTTTAAAACTTTGAGTTATAGAATCCTTTTTTCCTTGAGCCAGATTGGGACTTGTTCATGAGAGAGAGTTGACACAACTAGAAATGTAGTTGGTCATGACTCATTCAAGCTTAGACAAGTAAAGAAGATTTCTAAAATGTCCGCTATTTTGTTTATGGGAGCCTTTTACAGTGCTAGGAGGATGCCTTTCATTCTTCCATCTGCAATGTAATTAAAACAGTTCTAAGAAAAGTCTGATTCATAATGTCCTGTAAATACTTTCTAACAACAAGTTGTGTTAATTTCCATCAATATATTACAATTCTGTTTGGTATTTACTGTAGTGTACAGCTCCAACATTATTGTGAATTTTAAAAGGACCTTTAACTAGTGCTTGAGCCATCACTGTTTCTGTACATTAACATTTCTCCATCTACCCACACATAGCATTTTGAGTTTGTAACATGTCTCATGCAAGCCAAGTGTAAGACAAAATATAAGAGAATATGAAGGCACTGAGTTATTTAATATTTGAGAGCAGAAAGAGTTAGACTAATTATTAACCCTAATAATCATTAGGATTATTTTCCATACGTTACCATCTTTTTAAAGAAGTAAAAAAAAAATCATATTTCTCTCTGCATTGTCACACCATGATTCCAGTGTCTCTTCAGGAAATCCTTCCTTATCTTCAAAAAATCCAAGCAAAATAAACCCATCCCCAGTCCCATCCCCATAGATTTTGAATGGGCCAGTATGATATTTTTTCCAGTTTGCCCTCTGAGAGTAAAGATGCTTCATCTCTTTCCCCTCCTACTTATTGAAAACTTCCACATCTAAAAGGCAGAGATCTCACAACCTGGCTAGGAAAACATAGCAAACTTGGAAACCTCACAATGGAAACAAATTCACCCTGGTCCCCAAAAGGTCATAGGTTTCAAATAGCATTTAATATCTACTCAGAGTGCCTATCATAGAAGCCATGAATAATCAGTGTTGTTTTTTAAAAACTGTAGTATTTCTGGGATGAGAAGGGCTGGATGCTTACTTAAAAATTAAATTAGGTCTAGAGCTCATAGTGTAGTTGGAACTGGGAATATATAGGTTCTGCAGTTTCACGGGAATTGAAAGCATCTTCTGAGCAAACCAAGATATTCTGTAAAGTATGTAACATCACCAAATATGGTTATGTGATTTGAAAGAAACATAGTTAATAGGGCAAGTGTCATTTCACTGCATCCTTGTTGTACACTGTAAGGTATGTCGCAGTGTTCTTTTCTCAAGTTATATAAAACAAAATTTATCCTTTTTCCGGTGTATTTTGATCTGATGATCAAGCATGCATCTGATTGTATGACTGCACAATGTCTTGTTGTTGTTGACACATATGACAACACTTGACATTTCTCCACCGGAAGTTCCAAAACATGACACTTTTAAAAATCATGTGCCACTCTTCCAGAAAGAAAGTTCATGCAGTTACAGAATAATCATATTGCTTCTGAACATCTTGACAGGGATATAGTACTGTCAATATCCTTTAGCTATAGTTTGCTTATGTAGAAAATGTTGGTGAATATAAAAAAGAAATGACCGACCAAGATAAAGTCTAGCACTTTTGAGCATGGGTGGTGTCAGCCTCTTTCTGGTGGGGGGGGCTGAGGTGAGCTAGACAGAAAATTGCAGGGGCTGCCCTATACATCTTCTGCCAAAACATACTTATTCTTTTTTTAATAGTATTCACTTAAACATTTGTTTTTATCTATGTTATCTGCAAAAGGAGAATAAAAATATATACTGTATGCAGATTAGTCTAGGCTGGGTCAGGAGCTCTGTGCCTCTGCAGGCTGCAGAGGGTGGAGGTGGGCAGGCTCAGCTGCGCGGGGTGGGTGGCAGCAGTCTGAGGGAGAGGCAGGGGACTTGGACAGGGGCAGTGCTGGGAGGGGTGGCTACAGGGGGGGCTAAGGTGCATTTTGGGGTGGCTATAGCCCCCCCAACCTTCCCTAGCACCACCCCAGCCTTTGAGATCTTTTAGCTTTTTCTGTCTGGGGTAATCAAGTGTATAAAGTTTGTGTTCATGTCCAAATCATTAGTTTGATGAGTCAGTTTGATACCAATCAGCACAGTAACTCTCATGAAGTTCATCAAGGACAAGTGCAAAGTCCTGCACTTAGGATGGAAGAATCCCATGCACTGCTACAGCCTGGGGACTGTCTGGCTAAGCAGCAGTTCTGCAGAAAAGAACGTGGGGGCTACAGTGAATATGAGCCAACAATATGCCTTTGTTGTCAAGAAGGCTAACGAATACTGGGATGCATTAGCAGGAGCATTGCCAGCAGATAGAGGGAAGTGATTATTCCCTTTTATTTGATACTAGTGAGGCCACATTTGGGGTATTGTGTCCAGTTTTGGGCCCCCCACTACAGAAAGGATCTGGACAAATTGCAGAGAGTCCAGCACAAGGCAACAATAATGGTTAGAAGGCTGGGGCACATGATTTCTGAGGAGAGGCTGAGGAACTGGGCTTATTTAGTCTGGAGAAGAGACGACAGAAGGGATTTCATAGCAGCCTTCAACTATCTGAGCGGTGGTTTCAAAGAGGATGGAGCTGGACTGTTCTCCGTGATGGCAGATAACAAAACAAGAAGCAATGATCTGAAGTTGCAGTAAGGGAAGTTTAGGTTAGATATTAGGATAAACTATCTAATTAGTATAGCACTGGAGTAGGCTACCCAGAGAGGGACTTTCCAGACTTAGAGGTTTTTAAGATCCAGAAAGACAAACCATTGGCTGGGATAAAATATTTGGGGATGGTTGGACTGGATGACTAGTTCTTTAATTTTCTATTATTCCAAGTGCATGTTATCCCTTTTCTCTTTAATTCTTGAAAAGTTATTCTTGTTCTGTTATACAAATCAACATATAAAGAAAACAAACTCAAATCATTAGGAGTAAAGACATGAAAAGGAAGACACACGCACCAAATTTCATTTATCTTTCCTTGCACTGAGCATCCAGCTTTTGCACCGCTTATGCAACAACATTTCCCCTCTCAGTGGTGATGAAGTCAAAATGCTTTGGAGGTACTCTGACTTTTCTCTGCTGCTTTGTTAAAAAAAATGTAACATAGTTTTATACTCTGTATAAATTTGGTATCAGCCAGGGGTGGCTACAGGATTTTCCAAATTGGGGTGTGAGAACAGTAGAGGTGGCTGCACCCCCTTATTTCTAGCTTTCTCTCCACTACTAGAAACTACCTCCCATCACACTGTTGCCTCTGTTCCCATTCCCAGTTGAATCCCGCAACTGGCTGGGGCAGGCAGCAGTGGCTCTAGCACTCCTCTTGCCCTTGGGACAGTGGAGAAAACAGTAACAGCGGGCAGAGAAGTCAGGCTTTGAATTACCCTCCAACACTTGGGGGGCTTGCGGCAGTGTCAGCCGGAAGGAGCCTTTCCCACTGCCTGGGTTGCTTAGTCTCTTATGAGGGGGCTCTTGTCTCTTATGGGGGGGCTCAGCCCCCCTGAGCTCCCTGTAATTTGAGCCTCGAGAGAAGGGAGAAAGGAGGGGAAGTGCCTCTGAGCACCAAGGGGAAGGGAATGGCAGGGTTCACCTACTTTAGGGTTTTCAAAAAGTCACCAGAGAATCCTGTGGTACACTTCAACCCAAAAGGGGGTATAGATGCCCTTAGGAACAGCATAGAAGGACCTTGTAGATGTGCTTTTCCCTCATAATACATGCTGTAGCAAGTCTTTGCCTGTGAAGGTTATGGTCTGAGGCCTTGGTCAAGATTTTCAAAAGTTATTTGGGAAGCCTCTCTTTTTGGATGCCAGAAATGAGACACATCTAAAGATTATGTTACTCCTTAAGTGGTCTGAGTGAGTTGTCTCAAAAGCAGGTCCCTTTTAGGTGTTTCAGTTTGTCAAAGTGGAGATAATTCAAGCTATCACTCAGCATTTTTTAAAACTTTGCCTACACTGAACCTGTACAACTCTGTTGTTCCTTAGTTTTGTACTTTCTTGAGGTCTTCCATTTAATTTCTCTAAAGTTGCTTCAAGAGAACAGGGTTTCTGCTCTGTTATTTGAAGTTTCTCTGTTCATGTCTTAAAATGTATTTTAATATGTATTGTGGTAGCAAGTAATCAGTCCAGGCTGAAATCTAATGTTTGAGGCCCTGGACAAGCAAGGTAACATAAACTGCCTGGCTCAGTGAATTCAAGATTGGAGGATCATAAATATCAGTCCTTGCATTAGATCTTAGGGTAAAAGCAGATGTTGCATTTGAGGAGGTTCTTGATTTGAAGGCCAAATCAAGACAAAAGAAAAAGAGCACAGCTATTACATGTTGCTTGTCTCTGGGAGGAATAACAATTAAGTTGAATGAACTGCAGTTTTCCCAGTATAAAGTGTTATCACATTTATCTTGTATGCTTCACAAGTACTTAAAGGGGACAATGGACTTGTACATCTGGAAGACCTTAGGAGAAAAGGATTTCTTCCAGGAGAAATGCAAAGTTTGTTGTTACCTTTAGTATTTCTATAGGGTTTTGTGTATATCGGTAGCGTTACATCTTTTTGGCCCTGGGGGTCAGATGAGTGGCTTGGGAATGGTCTTTGGGCTGTATCCACAGAGTTGGGACCCAGATCATACCTGCACCTCCAGATCTGGTATCATGTGACTGGATCTCATACTGTGCTGACAGATCTCACACTACCCTGCCCAGATTCCCAGGTCCCATGTCTTGCTGTCTGGGCTGGGCCCCACATGCCCAGATTCTGCCTCTTGCTGCCATGCCTATGCTTTTGGATAGGGCCCTGAACAACCCTCACCCCATGTGCCCGATCTAGTGCACAGGGCTTATGGAGCTTCCTGCGTGTCAGGAAATTTGGCAGCAGGGGAGTGGCAGTACTACCTGCCCCCAATTTTTTGGACCTGTGAGGAGTCTAACAAACTGAATCATATGTCTCTGTGGGCTAAGGTTAAGTACCCTTGATGTATATTCATCCCAAGAATCAGGGTCCAACTACATAAGAAGCTAACTAATTGGTATCCAAGATTTTAATTAGTCATTGAAGTTATACAGAAGAAACAAATTTTATGGTGCTCTTTTAAGTCTGCTGACTGTTAAAAGGACTTCTACAAAATCCTAAAAGGAGCTGTTTATCACTGGAAATTATTCTTCTAACACGTGAGTTATCATGAAGTTCAGTGAAAATTTCTTCTAAGATGTATGTATTATCCTGAGAATCAAGAGTGAGTCATAAGAAAATAGTATTAAAAAAGAGAGCAATCCTAGCCGCTTGAGCCCTCGATACAATCCTGTGCTCTGTCAACACAGTAAGAAGAATAGCTAATGAAGGAATGAACCCCAGAGACAGACATTGCAATTGGAAAATACAAGACATGGCATCTGGATCTTGAAACTGCCAAATGTGGTCTGTTTATAGTCATCATAAATGTTAACTCTATTGCTAGTAGAGAGTAAGGAGGAGGAAAACAGAAAGAAATAGCAAGAGTCCTAGCAATAGCAGAATATGGTATATTCAGTATTTCCATAATGAAGTGCTTATAACAGGGGAGACAGGGTAGCACTTCCTTCTAATCATCATATTATGTATTTACAGTGTGTACCTAATAACTACTACCACCAAAGAACTTATTGTACTTTGGACATAGAATACAAATTACAGCTGAGTTCAGTGAAATTAAACATTTCACTTACATGACTATAAAAAGAATGAATACTTAAAAGGGCAAGCATGATGTGTTTTTATCACCGCGTTTTATTGTTCAGGAGAAACAGTTAAGCAGTTGGAAACAATATACATTAAAATATTGCTGAAGCTTGCTTCCATATCAGAGACTGTACTAAACTCATTTCAATGAACTATGCAATAAACATTGTGGATCGGAGGTGGTACCATGTTTGCAGTTCAGAGGACGTGAAAATATTTCATTTTTGTTTAAATAACAAGGAGTAACAGAAATGCCGAGATAAATGTCACACTGCTATCAAGAGAAATAGTACTGTTCTGTGAATTTCTTCATGTCAATGTAAGAGAAATTAATATGAAAAGAGATGACTCTTTAAAAAATAACTGAATTTCCTGTTTTCAACATGTACTTAAATGCTAGCAGGAAATAGAAAGCAGTGTTAGCAATTGAAAAAAATACATAAGCATTTATTTAAGCATAATCGCATCAATATGCCAGTTCAACATACATTAAGACCAATATGTTACACTGGCATATTGATGGCATGTAGAACTGTATACTTGCTAGTACATCCTAAAATATTTAAAAGGAAAATAATTAAAGTTTTGGTCCCTGTACAGACATACATTTAATTAGTAGAAGGGATATTCAGCACAGTAGTAGTAGCTTTATACAAAATATGCCTACCTTTTAGTGTTACATAACAGACAGGCACTCTTCCACTATTAATAACTATGTAGCTCCCAGCATCTCTGCAAATCTAACTTTCTTTAGACATTTGAACATAGCTGTTAGGCCCCTAGCACATGTTACATTTAAGGTGCAATTAACATGTTAATTGTACCACAAATAGTAAAAGTGCTACACATGCATTTGATTTATGGTGCCATACAGTGGCACACCAGCCACAAAGATATTCCACAAAAATATGTGGACCGTCTTTGTGGCTTGTTTGTATGGTATCATAATTTGCACATATAGCAAATTAACCCTCCTATCCAGCACTTCCGAACTTGTCCCCTGGGCTCCATGCTGACAGTAGTGTGATTGGGATCTGATCCCTGATCCCAACAATTGCAGCTCCTGCCATGCACATGTGGCATAGCAGGAAGCACAACTGTTGGGATTGGGGATTAGATCCCATCAAGACATTAACTGAATATTTGCCAGTCCCCTTAAAATTAGAAGCAGCTGGACTGTAATTGTGAGAAGCTGTGTTCTTTGGGCAGGATGAAGTCATCAGATTAATTTTTAAAGCCTTTTTGTTTAATTCTTTTAAAGGGTAAGCAATTACAATAAAGTACACATACATGCCTATATTAGCTAAGTAGTTTATGCAATTAAGAATGAAATATCATCATGTAAAATAAGGTGTCTGTGCTAATCTTCCTTAATTACAGTTGATAGGTTTTCCATGAGTACCAAAGTCCATAAAAACTGTAAGTGAATGACTATTTTAACATTTTCACAAGATCTGGCCTTTGCTGGGTAAACAATAGAAAAGATTAGCTATTGTGCAAGCCTATATCTGAGGAGGTGTCTGTGTATTAGTTAGCAGACCACATGCTGGCTACAGTCCATGCTGAATCAACAGTTAGCTGGTAATGTTCCTCTGTTGTTTTCTTAATGGGGTGATAAACACTGTTATGAATTCCCTGCCGGGCTGGTCAGATGGGGAGGGGGAACCCCTCCCTAATCAGAGCGTTCTGCCATGGCCTGGCCATGCCCCCCTCAACTCAGCAGCCTGGAAGGGAAGGGAGGGGTGCTCTAACACCACCCAGCTTCTAGCCTGAGCCCCTGCAGGCCTGTGCTTGCATTTTTGGGATGTCTGTACATTTACTAACTGATTAGACTAACCTGCAAAAATTAAATCAATTCAGGCTCAGGCTTTTTGAATGTCTGTCCCTAGCCTTAGTGTCTGCCAAGTAGTCCGTGACATGAAAGGAAAAAGACCACATTCTAAAAATCAAAACCCTGCAGTAGATGTCCAGAACTGAAATTTGTTCACGCATCATATAGAGGTGGTTAGCTGTGTTAGTCTAAAGTTAGGGCAGGGCAAGGATGACCATGCCAACTTGGGGAGGGGGATGGAAAAATGACAGCTGCCATCTCAGCTGCAGAGTTTTGCTAGGGGTGATGTGGAGGCAGCAAGACATCATTGTTGCCTCTGTGCATTGTTAAACCTCTGTAACAGTTGCCCTGTTACATTTTTGTTATAGGGCAATAATTTAGGATGCCTCTAGATGTGCAAGATGCCTACTCTGATGAACTGATTCAATTATATTCAATTATGTATATGCCACCTTTCCCAACAAAGAATAAAACACAGTTAAAAACATAGGAGTGATAATAGGACTAAAACAGCTTAAAGGTCAATAGGGATAAACTGCCTTGTTTATTCTGCCACACAGAATAGAGAACCTGGACCACCTAACAAGTAGATATCTAAGCTTTTCATTGGCATTAACATCTTCAAGGCATCGACTTTTTACTATTTTTGGTATGTACAAGGGGCCTGATTTCAGCTGAAACTTGGAGGTAACACTAATTTAAACAAATAATAATGATTGTATTGATAGAAAAGATACTGATACAACCATCTGAGGAACTAGTTTATAGTGTAGCAGTTACTTGGAAAAAGTGTTCCATGCCTCAGAGGTGTTATTACCGTCATCAGCTCTATGTGCCCCTGGCATTGAGCCCTCTGGCTCCTGTCTCCCTGCAGCTCACAGGCACCAAGTTCTCAAGTGACTGGCTTTTTGTGCCTTTCTCTCAGATGCCCGACTCTGTGCCTCTCTCCCAGGTACCTGGTTCTGTACCCCCTTAGCTGCGTCCCTCTGGCGCTACAGGTGCTGTGCCCCTCTGGCTGCACCCCTCTGGCACTATGAGCTCCTTCGACCCTGTAACTGTGCCCCTGTGGTGCTTTGGGCTCACTGTGCCCCTGTATCTGCATCCCTCCAGGCTTGCTGCACCCTCCCAGTTGTGCCCCTCTGGCTTTAAGCTCCCTGTGTCTGACACTGGGCTCTGCCAAATCATATGCCCTCTCTTTCCGGGCACTAATGAGACCTCCAAACCTCCTCTTCTAGCTTCATCCTGATCCTCCAGGGTAAATATGAACACAAACACAAACCCCTAAGCTATAACCTAAATACTAACAATAGCAACAGTGCTATGCCCCTTTAAGAAAACAAACCTCCACTCAGAGTAACATGCCCCTATCTAGGTACCTGGGAGACTCACTGTAGTCATGTAGCACCTAGATAGCAGAGCAGGCAGTACTAAGAGAGCTAGACAGGGAGCACCAGGTCTCAGGTAGCTTCAGCAGACAGGATTTCCTTCCTTGTGAGTTACCAGAGAGAGAGTGTGTGTCTGCCAACTACAGCCTGGGCTTATAGCGTCCCCAGACGCTGCCTCCTGCCAGTCAGGCAATGTCGACAGGTGTGGCCAAATACTCCCTTAGGCTGTTACCCCGGCAACCTGCAGCTGGGGAGCTCTGTTTGACCAGGCTTCTTCAGCCTTAAGGAGCAGGCTCATCTTAGTGCCTTGCTACAGCACCTTAAATAGTTAAAGCACATTAATAAAAGTGTAGATGTGTTAAAGCACATTAACGCTGTGTGTGTCAACTGACTTGGGACTAACACAATGTTAATGCACTTTAATTCCTGCACGTGTAGACGCTTGCTTAAATCCACTTAATGCACATTAAGCTAATGCGCATTCAATTTAGGTGTGCTTAAATGCACATGTAGACACACCCAATGTTACTTAAGTTCAAGTTGTGTTACCAAGCATCCTGAAGAGAGAAGCAGAAATAGATGTATTCTTATCTTATGTATTTCCAACTGCCTTTTAGGTCTTATAAAGACTACAAAGTTCAGAACCATGTTTTTAAAGCAAGGAAGTAATACATAATAAAAATTATGATATTATTTATTACTTTTTCAAGAATAAAATAAAGTATAGAAAGGACAACACTTGTTAGGATTTTATGCAATGGACTTGACTGGGGCCATGGACAGGTGTTCATTTTTAACAGTAACAATTTATATTAAATTGTAGCCTTGTGGGGTCAGGCCAACTCTCAGGATCTCAATATTGCCTTGTTAGACAGGAGGGTGTTACACAATTGCACATATAGAAACACACAAATCAATTAGGTGCATACACACACACACACACTACCAGCCCAGGCACATGCACATCTATCACCAATTCAAGCATATACACTATACACCCCAAACGTTAGACACAGATCACTTATTTGTATATCATGCACACAATGTCATATATATATACACATGCACACACACACACAGCCCACCTACACACACAGGTGGTCCTAATTTGGATGGTACAGTGTGAATGTGTGTGCTTGGGGTATCTGGGATACTTGGGGGAAGGT
>NW_017729032.1:58040318-58040534 GCF_001723915.1 Gavialis gangeticus | reverse complement strand
TGTGCTCCATGCAGGGATGTGCAGTTTCTGGTGTCTGTAGTGGTGGGGTACAAAGGTAGAGTTGCTGGTTCTGCAGGGTCCTTTGTCTTTCAAATAATGGGTTCTTGTCTCTGTTCCTGGGTGAGGTCCGTGGTTCCTAGATGAATCAAAGTGAGGTGATGGCCCAGTCATTACAGGCCATTCAGTAGAGGCCTGCTACCATTGTATTTCAATCAT
>NW_017729032.1:58036181-58039974 GCF_001723915.1 Gavialis gangeticus | reverse complement strand
GTGTGTGTGTGTGTGTGTGTGTGTGTGAAAAAAGAAAAACTGGGGGTTTTGCTACAAAATTTATCACTAGAAAAGTAACCTGGTTGCTGGAGTGTACATGACTGGCCCCTGAGTGGATAGCTTGCCTATGTAGCACCACCCTTAGGGGAACCTATTCATTGACTGCCTACTCTCTCCCACGCCTGGGAAGAGGGCAAGCTGCAAATAGGCATTTTTACATCCAGAGGTGTGAGAAAACAGAGCTACGGATAGCTGGCCCCAGTTCCCAGCTCTTTGACTTCATGTGCAACCCAAATGATCTGAACATGGGGTGATTTAAAGCTGGAAGCACAAGGAAGTGGGCCCAGGGACAGCAACCCTGAGGTCAGCTCCTGGCTCTGTTGGTTTCTAAATTGCCCTGCAGGGAAAATGTCCCTCCTCACCCTCCTACCAATTAGTTGATCAGTGGAAGGGAGCGGGGCACCCTCTCGCAATAAAAATGCATTCTTGGAGGGTTCTTGCCACAGAAGAATGCCGCCTCAGTACCAGTCAGCTGGTGGGTGGCAATTGTTCTTGTAGGGCCCCTACAGAGCTCCCTGACAGCTTGCCTCTGAGCAGGCTATCAGGAAGCCAGTGCTCTGCCTCCCTCCCTTTCCCTTGGAGGGAGGGAAGAAGAGCAGAGGACTGTGGGATATTGGGTGTGCTCCATACCTGAGAGAAATATACAGCCATTGAAGTTAGATCAGAAGAAGGGAGATCTTCCTCAGAGGAAATGATCTAACTTTCTTGAGGAAGAGATAGTTCCTTTCCATGAGAAATTACTTGAATGGCTATACAGTCTCTTTTTGTGCGGGGAGAAGGGCTTTTCTACCAGCACAACAGTAATGTCTGTTCGTGGCTTGGTCATTCCATTTATGTAATGTAAAATAAAATAAGTACTTACTTATGTAGTATGTGGAAATGAAATTAGGGTCCTCAGAAAATAAATAAAACAATCAAATGGAAATTAAATTAAAGCTATAATGAAAACCTCTCAAACATCTAAATGGTGCCTCTGGTGGTATTGCTAATTAAGCTGTGAGTTTTAGTATACTCTATCAAGAGATTCAGAATAGTATGTTATATACATATTAGCAGCAATTTCACCTCACATTGAAATGGACTAAGTAACCTTTTTGTTAATATTTTTCAAGGTTTTATTTTATTGTATTTTATGTATTTATTTTTGGTTTTCATTCTACCTTAATACAGTTTTTAGTCCTTAATTGATTTCAAAATTTGAGATTTTTATATATTATTAATAATAATTTAAGAGGTTTAAACTTCGGTCATTAGCACAGTTTTTATAGAAAGATTTTTGACTTTATGCCATGCTTATTGTTACTTTCCTCTGATTAATTTGCAATTCATATCACCACATAGCTTTGTGTGGCCTTTAGGCAATGAAAACTGATGCACAACAGAGGTAAATTTTAACCAAGAAAAACAAAACAAACAAACAAACACAAATTGGATGCATGGATGTAATCCTCACACTGTGAGTGTCAGCAAACAGTGTGAACTATTAGACAATATCCTCAGTTCAAGCTGTTCAGTAGTTTGCAAAAGCAGAATTTATTTTTAAATTAATTTCTGCTCTGCAGCACCTGAGCATCTCTTGGTGTAACAAAAATAAAACTCTAACAGATCAGCAAAGCACGAATTACCTTAGATGAAAAATGGATTCTGTAAGGAGCAGGACATGGTGTATGCCCAACTGCCTGCTGTGGCCTGCAACTATAATGGTTCAATTGCGTGTTATATACCCCACATTACTAAGAGATAATAGGAGCTTACCATTATTTTAACGAGTAAAGACTTCTGATATGAAATCAGAAGGAAATGAGATCAGTTCTACTTAGACTCGTTTATGTTACATGTCATTGGAGTATTGGAGAATTACTCATATTACTCAATATGACTAGAATCTGCCGTGCTCGAGTTTGTCTCTATTCCTTTCCCAAAAGGAAGGAGCGTTCAGTTTTGTTCATGAAATATATCTGCTATGAGTTTTTGTTACTTCAGCAGGGACTTAAGAATGCCTGAAACAAATTGGTTTGTCCACTGCTGTAAACAAGATACTAGGCACAGAGAGATGGCAAAAAAACACGGCTGCAATTCTGATTTAACCATATAGCTGATGATTAACAGTGGAACTCCTCATCTTGCAGTATGGTTCCTAACAGGCTCTACTCAGCTATTGCCTAAGACTGCAGCATCAGTACTAGACCCTTTGGGACCACCATTAATCAGTATTTCACTCACAGCTCTGAGATATCAACAGTGCAGAACCTTCCTCTAAAGAAACTTCCTCTTGTCTGCCAGAAGGAGGGACATTGAACTAGCTATCCTTATAACACATTAGTGATCCAGTTAGGCTAGATGTTTGAATTCAGGCCCTCAAGGTGCACCCCAACCTTCCCCACTCCACTAAACCAAGGTGGGAGGAGGAAAGAAAGATCAATTCTTACCAGAAAGCAAAGGTTGCCTTTTTTTCCTTGCATGACTTAGGGGCTGCTGTTACTTTAGGAATCCCAGTAAATAATAAATGTAAATGTTTTGCGGTGTGCATCAGGCTTTAGTAATGCTTTAGGATTGAATTCTATATATTTTTAGCCTCTCTTTCCTCCAGCAAAATGTTTCCTGAAAAAGTGAGTATGTGCAGTAAGCTCTTGGTGTAGTCAGTGCAGCTAAGCACAGGCACTTGGGATATTTAAACATTGCCAGTTCTGTTAAGGTATAATGAACCTTATTGAAGGGCACTTTATGCAGAGCACCTGAATCCTTTGTAATTTTTAATTTGCATATTTTATATAAAGAACACTGAATCTGTGTGGAGTTCAAGTAGGTTAATTGATCCAAGGAACGTGAAGAGTCAGAAAGAAATGTCAGTTTTCAAGAAAAAACGAAGATTCCCCTCCCCCCCTTATTTTTATTAGTTGTCATTTGTAATAAGATGTTTCTACAGATATAGCTCTCCAGGTTACAGTGATGATAATTAAAAGATGGGTATAATTTTTACAATAAAGGCAATTTTCTATGTTGCTTGATGTAGTTTTTTAAATAAGTCACAAGGAAATGTTAAATATTCAGCATCTTCAGTGGCATGATTTGATTAAAATATCTACCTGCATATCATACAGAATGAAAGTTACTTCACCATTTTATTAGGACAATAGCAGATTTGATTTACTAAAGCATGGAGACATAGCACTGTTTTAATGCTGGGATTCGGGGGGAGGGGTCCCCTTTTTCTTTTGGAAACGGACGGAACAATTGATCAATTGTGAAGTAGATGTGAATTTTTAAGGCTGATATTTTTCAGGTTGCATTTTTCATATTTTCTTCGGTGTCCATAGGCTTTGGCAATATGCAGTTTTATAAACTTGAAGTTTAAGAACTGTATATCATTGAACCCTAAGCACATTATGAGGAAGAGGATAATAAGGATGATTCAGTTCATTTCTTTGTATTACTAAGAAGCACGATGGATTCTTTTTAATGTAGCTCAAAATCAGTCCCACAATATGTCAACCTTTTCATGGAAGAAGAATTCCTGAAGAACTGCACCATCAAACCCATGCTATACCTAAGATATATAGATGACATCATCATTTGGACTGAACTTGAAGTTTTTGATTGATTTCCATCACAAAACCAATAACTATGATCCCTCCATCGGACTCTGTCTGGAATACTCCAGCACCAACATTTTCTTTTTAGACACTATGATTAATATCCAGAATGGTAAAATACAAACCACCATTTTTTTTTA
>NW_017729032.1:58014420-58036150 GCF_001723915.1 Gavialis gangeticus | reverse complement strand
ACCAGCAATCACTCTAAACACACCAAGAAAGCTGCAATGTACTGCCAAGACTTTCAATACTATCAAATTTACACTGAGGAGAATATTCGTGAGCATCACCTTGCAAATCTCAAAAGGGCTTTCACCCAACAAGGACAATCCTCTAGAGAGATAGACTGTACTTTTGAAACATCCGCTTTGATACCATGTGAGGAATTGCTGCAGTACAGAAAGAATCACGCACTCATGAATCACACACCATTAGTTCTGACATACCATCCTTCCCTCGAACCTATATGGAAAATCGACAAACAATTGTAACCCATACTAGAAAAAGAGCCAGTTCTTAAATTGATATTTCCAGAACCACCCATCCTAGCCTTTAAACAAGCACCAAACCTTGCCATCTTCATTACCAGAAGCAAACTGGTAGATGGATCCAGACCATGCTGGGACAAGAAATGTAAGACATGCTCAACACATCTCCAGCAGCCCCACAATAACTACACCCCACAACAGAACCTACATCATTTCTAGATCTTACACCTGCACCTCCAGAAATGTTATATATCTCATCCAGTGCGCTAAATACCCAGATGGAAATTATGTAGGAGAAACCAAACAATAACTGTGTACCAGCATGAATGCACACCAAAAATCGAATACAAAAATACCCAGCTATCTGTGGGTACAAGCTTCTTACAAGATAGCTACTCTCTTTCCAATCTCTTAGTTCTAATCTTCAAAAGTAATTTACAAATACCTTTTATAGATGAGCCTACGAACTTCACTTCATAAATATACGGGATACAAAAAATGATGGACTAAATTAGATATTGGATTTATGGCACATTATAACCTACCTGCCATCTGATAGCCCCAGGTAACTCTGGAGATCTTCAAGAGAAGACTGGACAGTCAACTTGCTGGAGTCGCATGACCCCAGTTGTCTTTCCTGCCTAGTGCAGGGGTGCTGGACCCCATGATCTTGTAAAGTCCCTTCCATTCCTTACAATCTATGAATCTATGTAACCTGTCTGCATTTTACCAGATAAATTGTTCCCCCCCCCACACATATTGTCTCCCAAGCCCTCTGATCCTCACTGCCATCAATTTACATTTTTACAGACCTGCATTTTGCATACTGGCAACCAAATTCTTCTGCAAAATTCTTCTTCTTTCCTTTGCAGAGGTCTTATTAGTTAGGGAATGATCTACTCTGATAGATCTTGTCTGTCTTGAAACCTTCGGGTTTTTTTTATCTAGTTACTTGGCAGAAGATTGCAGGATAGAGTCAGAAAATTAGAGAAACGAGTAGATTAGTATACTTTTTAGATGCCTGGAGTATTGATATTCTAGTGGTGAAAGTCTAATGAAATGCTTATTATGAATGAGTGAGACACACATACTCAGAATGAAACTTTGCATAGAGAAAACCAACCATACCCAGACAGTTAAGAGTACTGTGTATATGTCAAACGATCATTCTAAATAGGTAGAAAGAATCCAGGCCCAGGGGACATTGGTTATTGTTTAACCTGTCTGAAGAACAGCTTTGTGATGAGCAATGAGGAAAAGCTAAACAAAATAAAGGAAGAGGGGATGAACCTCAAGGCTGAGACCCATCTACATTGGCCGTCTGCACAACAGGAACAGTGAAGTCTGTAGGACTTTAACCTAAAAGATTTCTCAAATGGAGGAGCTAAGAAAAGGCAAGAGTTAGGATCCAGCTGGTGTGCCTCACGTTGTGTGTGTGTGTGTATGTTTAATAAAAAATAATATAGTTTTAAACATTTTTCTTTGTTGCTTCCTTCATTGGGAGAGCTAGCAGTAATTAGCTGCTGGGTTTTAACCATTTTATTTTTCAGTCCGACTGAGCAAGCCTTGTTAAAATGGTGGTTGAAAGAGTGGCCACTGGAGCTCTATCCACAGTAACACTCACATCATGGAGCTGAATTGACAGTAGCCATGCTGCAAAATTTTAAGATAAAGAGGTTGGTGAATAACTAAACCCAATGTTATGGGAAAAAAATGGGGAGAGAGATGAGGTGTCTGAGCCAGAAGATTATTTTGTGGATTGGTCTGAACAAAGTGGTATTTTAGCTTAGGTTTCCTGAAAGTGGATTTTTGTTTGTATAGCCTTACTGTTTTCTTGTCATTTATACAAGAGATTAAAAAAAAACACTTGTGGACATATTCTAAATAAACTACAGGGCAGAGTTCATTTTTTACCACCCCAGCTTGAATATATTGCCCACAAAACTCATATAGCCAATGAACACTTGTAGCAGATCAGAAGCATTGTCATGTGTTAATTGTCATCCATACGCTATTGCAATTCAGAGAGGCTATAGAGACTGCAATTTCTTTGCAAGAGGATGGGAGTAGGGTGAGAGGTGCTCCCCTATCAGGAAAGTTGAAGTTGGTATCAAAACTTTGATCAAGTGCTTTTAAACTTTCTCACTTTCAGGATTTTTTCAGACATTATTAGTCTTCTAATTTTCTGGCTTTCAAACACTTGTGAGTTTTTATTTACCACACCAGGCTTATTTATTTTTTTCTTTAATCAGTAGGTACTTATTAACAGGCCTGTCTCTATCTTGACATTTTTTTCCTTTTTTAAACTCAAAATATTTACTACATGTTGATATACTGTATAATTGAAATTCAAATATAAACAGGCACTGCATATTTCCTTGCTCAGAAATGTTTAGTTATAACAAGCTTATTTAAGTAAGCAGAAAGATGCCTGACCCAATAGAGGCCGCAAATATAGCTCTTCAAGTGGACAGCATTCATCCCATTGATGTCAAAAGGATTCTTGATGAAGCCAGAAAGAATAATCAGATCGTAAAGATTAGTTCAGAAATTCTTTGAGGTACAGATAGTTTTGCTAGTAGCAAAGTCTGGTTTACTTTTGCTGAGAGAGTCTCAGTCAAACAGTAAGTCAGATCTTTAAATGGAGCCTTTTTGTGAAGCAGGAAGACTGTAAAGGTGGCTCTTAACTGGGGGGCTAAGGGGGATCTTCAGACCTCTGTCAGCAATTCCAGTTTTCAAATATAACAAGAAGAATACTTTTCTTTTTCTCTATTTAGTAGAATTGTGGTGAAAGTTTTCTCGGTCCCTTTTTGACTTCACACAAAGAATCCACAGAGAAAGAACCACCCCCCCCCCAAAAAAATAAACCCCAAAATTAAAACACAGACAAACAAAACCTTTATAATGCCAACCTCTGTTTTTCCCCAGACTGTTTCCTTCATGCCATGCTAAATGTCTTAAAGACATATTCTAACAAAGAAAGGAAAGACCTTTTGATTCCCATAGGTTGAGATGCAAATTTTACAGTTACTGATTCATCATTTCACCATGTAGCAGATTGTAATGTGGGAGTGTAAGCAATAGAGTGAGCCTTACAGACTTAAACTGAGAATAGGACTTTTTTTTATCTCAGCTAATATATTCTGCCTTTTAATTTATGTAGAATCCTACTAGACTCGGGGAACTGCTACTGCAACATCCTATTCCCTAGTTTCTTCTGTACTTAGGGTCCTAACAGGATGCAGTCAGGTCTTCTAGCTTGAACACCTAGGCTGTGTGCAGACGGGCACAAACATGCCCTGTGTGCAGGGATGGTAGCCCCTTCTAAGAGCATGAAGTCTCCCAAGTTCCAAGAAGATCAGTGCAGGAGTTTGGGGGTACTGTGCCCCAAAGTCTTGAAAGCAAAACTCATATCACGTGTATGTGTTACAACACAGGGGGATCAAAACTGCAGGGGTGGTGGCTCCTAGTGAGGCCACAAAGTTTGCCAAGTTTCAAGAAGAACAGTGCAGGGGTTTTGGAGGAACTGTACCCCAAATTCTTGAAAGTAAAACTCATGTCACGTCTATGTGTTACAACACAGGGGGATCAAAACTGCAGGGCTGGTAGCTACTGGTGAGGCCAAAAAGCCTGCTAAGTTTCAAGAAGATCGGTGCATGGGGTTTGGGGGGAACTGTACCTCAAGCTGCGGACAAGCAAAACTCGTGACATGGGTGACCCTGTGTGTTTTAAGGCGCAGCAGGGTGAAAGCTGCAGGGATGGTGGCCCCTGCTGTGGCCAGGAAGCCTGCCAGCTGTCGAGGAGATTGGTGCAGGGGTTATGGGTTGTGGGGCCCTGTACCCCTAGCTGCTGGTGGACAAAACTCATGACATGGGTGCTTGTGCAACTGACTGTCTCTGTCTTGGGCCAGTTTTGCTCTGCTTTAGTAGGTGTTAATTGATGGCAAATAACACCTACCTCTGCTTTTGTAGGTGTTAATTGATGGTAAATAACTGGCTACATTAGCTAGTTACTGTGTATTGAGCTGGTCCCTGAATGAATCATGATTGATTGGTAACTGGTAACACAGCAGCTTAGCAGCCAGGCCTGCTGTAGTCCACCCCCTTCCCCCCACTGCCCCAAGACAGAGACAGCTGCACAAGCACCCATGTAATGAGTTTTGCCTGTCAGCAGCTAGAGGTGTAGGGCCCCAGAAGTCAGAACCCCTACATCCATCTCCTCAACAGCTGGCAAGCTATGTGACTGCAGCAGGGGCCACCACCCCTGCAGCTTTCACCCTGCTGCACCTTAAGACACACAGTGTCACCCATGTCATGAGTTTTGCTTGTCCACAGCTTGTGGTGCAGTTCCCCCCACATCCCCACACTGATCTTCTTGAAACTTGGCAGGATTTGTGGTCTCAGCCAGGGCCACCAGGCCTACAATTTTCACCCCCCCCTCGGTGATGTAACACATACATGTGACATCAGTTTTGCTTTCAAGCATTTGGGGTGCAATTACCCCTGAACCCCATGCACAGATCTTCTTGAAACTTGGCAGGCTTCATGCTCTTAGAAGGGGCTACCAACTCTGTAAATTGCATCTAAATCAGACTTAAAACACCAAAGTTATAGATATTTCATTGTTTCTCCATTATACCCTATGGGCGGATATCTGAACTGGCTCCAAAGCTTTTCTGAAGCACTTTGGAAGCTCCAAACCACTTTGGAAAGCCTAACGAAGCCAGTGCTTCAATCTGGATATGCTGCTTTGGATGCCGAAGCATCCGACGCTTCTCCGGATCTGAAGCTCTGTCCGAAGCCTCACTTAGCGCTATTATTTAATACTGATGCTGTTCATTTCATTCCTTGTAATCCTTTCACTCTAACATCATAATTGGTACTTTTCAAGATTATTATGACATCATAAAAGGAAATTAAGTTGGGTAATTAATGAACAGGAGAAGCAGATGAGCTCTTCAGAGCAAGGGGAGTATCTTCAGTTCTTAAACTTCAAAAAGTATCTTCAATTCTTAAAAATGAACTCAGAAAACCTACAGTATATTCTACATATGGTTTGCTCCACAATAAATTTGTCATGTGATCATGAGGGAGAGGATTCTGATCTAATAGAGATGTTGTGGTTCAGTTGTGGGATGATTACACTTTTGTATACAAGACATGCATGGCATTGTTTGTCAACATTTTTTTCAGCATTCTCCATATGTCCTTAGTTACTCTTTATGGCTATTGTGGAGGAATGAGAAGATTCAGTGCTGGAGAAGCATGTCCAAAAATAGAAAAGAAATAGTTTAGCACATAAGCAACCCTCTGAAGGCGAAGCACACTGGTGACTATCATACAAGAGATATCAAATGATAGTAGAAATGTTACCAATGCATTTAGCAACAGTAACATTATGTTATTTCATCCATCTTGGGAAGGATATAGAGCCTGGAATAAAGTATAATAATGAAGCTGTAAAATTAAGCTTTCTGTCTACTGAGCTATACAAGCACAAGTGTGCTCCATTACAGCAGAAACTGTGTGAACTCAGGGGATCCATCCTGCTAGTAACTCATGAATATATTGTCCATAAATAAAAAATTTAGAAATAAAAAATAATGAAACTTGTATAAATTGCTCCCTGCTAACAATATTGCTCTTTCTGAAGAAAAAAAAAGTGGGGGTAATGGCTATCTCCTGATAATTGTTCTTTCTAAATTATATTTAAAAATATTTATGATGATGTTTCAGGCTGAAAGTGTTCTTTCTGTTGTCTTGCTATGTTGAGCAGATGTTGACATTTTAACTTATTAAAGGCAAGGGTCATGGAATGTTTTGATTCTCAATTTAGGCCCAAAAATGATCCTGGGAGTCACTTGGGAAGAATATTCTAAGTTGAGAACCAAAACATTCCATGAGCCGTAACAGACTGAAACATCAAGAGCTGACCTTTATACAGTGGCATGAATGAATATAAAGTCCAAAGATTTTGTAGTTTTAGAACGGAGTTCCCATGATATATGTCCTTTAGACTGTAAACTCTTTGGGGCAGTGACTCAGAAATGTTGTGTTACATTCAGTTCCAAGAATATAATCTATCACTGACAAATAAAACATTTTATATAGTCAAAATTACTTTAAATGTCAATTAAAACATAGGCAACGTGTAGGAGGGGCACAGGGGGGACACATGCGCCCCCTGAGATTGGCCACCACTGAAGCTGCTGCTGGCTTCTGCAGGCAGTCACTGTCCCCCACTCACTGCTGATGCAGTGAGCCACTGGCATCTGCGGCAGTCCCTGCTTGCTGCTCACCACCCCCTCTGTTCCCCCCATCCCTCCTCCTCCCTCAGCCAACACTGCTGCCGGTGTTTGCGGGCGGTGCCGTCTGCCACCTACAAATGGGGCCCCCCCAGTCTTGGGAGGCACCAGTTGTTCATGAATGAAAATGCTGTTTTATAGTACTCCTTTCCTGAAGCCTAAACAAATTTAAAATATCCACTTCAACTAATTAGAAATAACATGTATCTTTCACTCTGTAGCTACTTGAACGCAATATTTATTGCAATTAGGAGAGACTTCATGAACAGTTCAGATATAACACTCTTAAGTAAAAGCAGCACATCCCCTTAATGTCAAGACTGCTGAATCTCAAAAGTGATTTATAATAATTATGATAAAGGAGTCCAAAGTTGGATTTGGATGGAATAGGTGTCTGGCACAAAACTTCTGATTAGCAATTCAAATCCAAAATAAGTCTTCAAGTTGGTTGCACTCTATATTAAGGATTAATGGATAGACGTGTTTTTAAGGGGTTAAAGTTATTTTATTCATGTTACAGAAATATTGTGTATATGATTCATCCATAGAAGTTATTGTTATAGATGGCCAACCCATGGTAATATGTAATCTATTGAGTCCCTTGTCTCTAAATTCATAACATATTTTAAACATTTATTAAACTTTCTTGTAATATTCTATTAAACCTTTAAACTTTATTTACAAATGGGATCTTAACATAAAATGTGATCACAAAATCATTATCATCTGATGACTTTCTATGACCCCTATAAAGAGGCATGGAGACCTAACTACTTTCTTTCCCACTGAGATTCTGTACGCAGGTAAGAATTAAGACAGATTAGCAGAAGGATGTAGGAAAGTTTATATGGGCACATTCAAACAAGCATACACATATGGTTTGTGGTGCCTCAAAGCAGTTCACACACTGCATGTGGTGCATGTGCATGCTTTTGCTGTGCTGCAATTTAGCAGTGTGGCAGTTTTTTTAGACACTGAGAGATTCCAGTGTAAAAAAACCTGCCGCTAAAAAAAAGCGGCATAGCACGTGGCAGTGGTGTGCATTGCCAGAAAGGGAGCCTAGCCTGACAGATCCATGCTCTGACTGTCAGCTGGCGCTGCTACTGTACTGGGAGGACCCCAGGTAAGGCTGCTGAGGCCAGCACAGGTCCTGGTCCTAGCCTCCCCTACCCCACCCAGGTCAGTTTGCTGTATGCCGAAGCAGGTGTGTAGGGGCATAGCCAGGGACAAATAGTGGCACAAATATGTGCTGCTGCTATTTGTCCCATGGGAAATGTGTGCCCCTGCATGTGTGCATTCATCAGGATGTGCCCTCCTTTTGCCTATTTTGTAGCTGTTCAGGGTTAAATAATAGGCTTTATAAATCAGCTGATTGCAATTCTTCAGCAATAAATTTATTACAGAATGTTAAAGAATTAATTTAATTTTAAAGGATCATACCTAGTTTTAGGAACATACCTAAGTTTATTATTCCTCCCACCCCACCATACTTAAATATTTTCTTCTAACCCTTCAGAAGCCTGTGTTACCCCTTTTCCCCCAGCTCCCAATTTAATAATTATTTTCAGGTATGTTTCTGACTTCATCTGTTTTGTGGTATAGTACCGTCTAGTGGCTAGGAACAGTGGACCAGTCCTCCAGTGTCCCAGGATGCTTTGCACCTCCCTTGCAGGACCCACCTTTCAGGCTAGTCTTGACCCAAGCTGTCTGTCCAGCCGAGTACTGAAATGTGCTGTACCATCACCCCTCTCCCCTGGTTTCTGGCCTGAGCCACTGCAGGCAGGTGGCTACATTTCTGGAACCAAAAGTGAATGTCCGTTTACTTGCTTATGGTTTAATCTATGTAGTTTAGACTAACATGTGAAGATTGAATTGATTCAGCCTTGGACTTTTTGACTATCTGGCTTTGTTTGCCCTTTCTCCCTTTTGTTGTTTCACCAGTTTCTCTGAGGCAGGGACTAGAACAAGGACAATAGCCTCTAGCCTTTGTTAGGACATCTAGGTGCTATGGTAGTGCAATTAATACAACTACCCAGTCACTTATAACATTTATAACTCTTATGCCACTATGAAATGGTTGATCTTGAACTTTTTAATTTAAGTGAAGTTCTGTTTAGGGATTGAGCTCAGGACTGAGAACACAGTGAGTCAGAAACCTTCAGTCTGTTGGCTGGTTAAACAGCTTTTAGGGGCTTTGAATTTCATGCTTGGGAACTTACCAGTCTAAGACTAGAACTAGACATGTCCAAATGAAGCAGATTAGCTGTGCTGGGTTATGTCATGGCACAGCTGATCTACTTCATTGGGCACAACACACATTGCCCCTTGTACCACAGTAGATGGTGTAGGACAAGGGGAGATTTG
This sequence comes from Gavialis gangeticus, assembly GCF_001723915.1. Lineage (NCBI taxonomy): Eukaryota > Metazoa > Chordata > Crocodylia > Gavialidae > Gavialis > Gavialis gangeticus. Next base: position 58,027,185 of record NW_017729032.1, on the reverse strand, counting down.
ATCTCGTTTTCCCTGCTCATCCAGATCCATCCCTCTGTGACTTACAATCGCAGGAGCATGCCTGGGTAAATAAGGAAATATCTCACTTTGCCTACTCAGAGTTTCTTCCAATTTCCCATGATCATGCGTCTGGGTGAGCAGGATTCCCTGGGGTGCTTTTCTGTAAGAGAGGAAAGTGGGCATGTCCTCCAGAAACTTGAGGGCCCTCAATCCTCAGTGCACCTGCCTGTACTCAGGCTTCCTTTATTCTCCTGCCATACAGCTAATAAACATTTTTCACAATAAAGTGGCAATTTTCTACTCCTTTGTTGTGCCACTGATTTTCCTTGATGTTGGGTAGTGATGTCTTTTTGCTCACAATTTTTGCTTCCAAAAAAAAATTATGGCAGCACAAATGAGATGTCAGGTAATGTCTGACATCCCTTACAGGATGGTTACTTCCTTGTTGTCTGTATAGAGCTAGTCTAATTTCTTTACAAGGATGTCAGACAGGCCCAGAAGTTATTCTGAGTCTTTTGTATTTTGTTGGCAATCTAATGTCGTCACCCTTGGGTCTTCATTATCCTGGAAACATCCAGCTGTTATGAAAGAAATAACTGGATCCACTATTAAATTTATTCAAGGAGGAAGAAGCAACTTCTCTTCCTTTTTCATGTCAGGTTACCAGAAGGTTTGACATCCTTGTTGTCCTCTAACAACAGTAGGTATGAATGCTATACAGGCTTCAACTCATGCAGATTTATTCTCAGAAGTTAATATCCATGCTTAAGGCAAACCTGATTCATTGAAGCCCTGTTTCTTAAGATATTTCTATGTCTATTGACCCAAACACTAAAACAACAGATCTATATGTGGAGAAGTGATGTTTCAAGGTGTTCTAGAAATTATTAGAGCCATTGTCACAATGCAGTGCAGCTGCATTTAGACAGGTTGATTTCTTTGCAGAGAATTATACAGAACATTATCTAAAAGGAAAATAATATATGAAGCACTATTATTCAGCCCAGGTTCATGGTTGGACCTAATAAAGGCTACTTTTGGCTTTTCAAAGCCAGGCACAAATGAAATGTACATTATTTAGGAAATTCTAAAGGATTATTGTTAATCTGATTTGCAAGTGAGTACAGAAAACTGGAATTCTTCCTTAAAATCAAGAAAATTTTTCACTAACATTCTAGAAAGCTATCTTAGGAAAGAGTTATAAACACAGACTTGTTGTTTTGCCTTTCTCTGTAAAGTAATAGTTTCCTAACAGATTTGATCTGCAGACTTTAAAGATTAGTTACAGTGATCTTCAGTGTCAACTTCATAACTGTTTCCCCTTCCCCCACCAAAAAAGTCTATTTTATATGTTGTACTTGTAAAGGTTTAGCTATAGAATTTTATTTTTAATCAAGGAGTAATGTTTTTAGGGCTAGATATAGAAAAGTCATAGGTCTGCAGGTTCTAGGTTGGCTTCTTTTATTATGAAATTAAATTGAGTTTGACAAACAAAAATACCTTGGGTATTGCTAACCAGAAGAAAATCTTCATACCTGAAACATGTAAATATCCATGTCACTCATTTTTTCTTAAAGTTCATATTACTGTACATAAATTCTTTCCCAAAAGGCAAACTACATGTGAACTCAAGAATATAATGTATTTGATAGGTCTTACTATGAGTAGCGAGTTTATTGGACCAGTCACTACTTTCTTATTATCATTATTATCATTCTGTTTTCTTTGTGAACAGCACCATGGAAATAAATATACTTGTAATACAAATCAGACAGCATTTATTTCTTTTGCCCAGGTTTTAGGGGTTTTGTTTTAAGTTAATGGACATCTTTGAAATCCTTTGTTTTCTGTAGTGTTTCTGTATTTTGTGGTGGCTTTTCCCCATAAAATATAGAAACATCCCTCTCTCACCAAGATGAGAGTGCTAGCTAGTAGGCTACATAATCATGTTAACACTCTGTGACACCACGAATCTTGAATGTGCTGCTGCACAGGAAAACAACCTCAAAAGGAAGGAAAGAGAATGCCTACCACCAAAGAATATTTTGTGGCCAAGTGAATAGAGTATACTCTTGGGAGATGGGGGAGGAGTGGGGGTGACTCCTCTCAGGTGAAGAAAATATAGAACCGAGGTCATTCATTTCTTGGTGAGTACTGTAAATTTGGTGAGTTCAGCCTGCTAAACTGCTGTATAAAAACATAGACAGCTCCACTTCCTCTTGCAGCTGCATTATTTAATGAAATTAGTGAGCGCTTTTCAGTTCTCTGAAAGAAAAATGCCTGGCTTTAGGGCAAGTTTCCAGGCTATAGATAGCAAGGAGACAGGCTTTCCCTCCTCTCTTCCTCTACTCCTTTCAGTAAGACACTTAAATCCCACAGAAGTTAGATTACAGACATGTCCCTCTCCTCAGTATTTCCTATGAGGCACAGACAGAAGTGAAGCTCCCTGGTCTAACTCGTGGTGCTTTACAGAAAGCACCATGAGTTAGACCTATCTTCCTGACCCAACAGACATTAGCTCTTAGGTCAGGAGGGTGGAAGATTGAGCTCCAGCTTGGAATCAATCCAGAGAGAGAGGCTGCATCTCTGCAGCCTCTTCCCTTAGCACTGCCTCCCTGCTCCTGGCCCCCAGCACTATCTCAGAATGGGACAGGGAAAGGCAGGGAAGATAGTTCCATTCTGGGGTTTCCCTAAACTATGCTGGAGTTGGAGGGGTGGATTGAAGCCCTCTCCCACACTTCAGGAGAGCTCCAGTACATTCATCCCACCCTCCAGCACTGTCTGGGCAACCTCCAGAATGAGCTCTCTCCGCTCCTTCCCCACCCCCATTCTGCAATCAGTCCCAGGAACAGGGCTGAGCTGACACAGCACTCCTCCTGGTGCACACAGACATAAGTTAATGAAGGTGCTCCACTTCGGAGTGCCTTCATCTTAACCCTCATGTGATGAGGATTCAGATTGTTGTGGGATCAGGCCCTTTTAAACTGCTCTGCACCTAGGCACTTGTTTTAGATTATGGCTGTTGAGTGTTTTCAGCATCCAGATCGAGTGAAAACTGTCACTTCTGTCTGCTCCTATGGAGTAGCTTTAGGCAAATCTCTACTTGACACTCCAGCAGTTTTGCATCCCATTCTGAAGCATCTCACTCTCCCCAGGTACTGCTTGTAGACTCCATGCTCTGGGATCAGGTGCCTAAATGTTTCTTAGCGCTTCTGGAGGCATGTCTTCGCATTTGTTCTAGAAACCAAATAATGTTACTATTGTGAAATCACGGTAAACTTGGGGAACCATTCCAACTAATAAATGATCTGTCTAATTCAGTGCTTCTCAACCTCGTTAAACTTAAAGCACCCGTTGGGACATGCCAGCTCTTAGCTTTCACTGTTTTTTTTTTTTACTTCAGAAAAATAATAAAGCAATTCTTCCATTACAAAGAACTCATAAAAACCACAAAGGTAAAACTGTTTTTGACAGTATGGGTTCCTATTTGAAATTTCTGAGTTTAACTTGTGACTCATGTATAGGTATTTTTATATCCAGCAGTGCTAAATTATGTGGCACCCTACAGCATCCATAAAAGGATCTCTCAGCACCATGGTTGAAGATAACTGGTGTAATTCATATCTGCCCTGGAGTTTAAGCTCTGAAAATAAACTGAAAATGGTGGTCTTATTTAGTAGATAAGGTTCTTTGGGTAAATCTGATCTCTTTTATTAGACTAACTCAAATGGTTGGAAAGATTCTTAGCAAGCTTTCAGATTTAAATACCCGTTGTCAGGCTGAGGAAGCCTCTGCAGTTGGTGCGTGCTCTTCCTGGATGGAATGACTAGTAAAGGAACCAGAGCCTGGGCTGGTATTCTTGCAAGACAGGCAGCCAGTGAAGATGTACATTGAGGAATCACTGGGTGAGAGACAGGCTGGGTTGGGGGGGAGAATTAATGTAGCTTGTAAATAGTGGAAAGGTACCTTTGGAGTCAGATGTTATGCAGGCTATAATGTGTCATAAAGCCAATGTCTATATTTAGTCCATGATTTTTTGTATTTAGGAGGTTGATGAAGTGAGGTTCATATTCTTATTTAGTTAACCACATGGCCATAAAAATTAGCAGTTAGATTAAAAGTCTGACCTAAAGGACTTATTATATGTTATACGTGTGTGCACCATTGCAAGTTAGTTTTGCATGCATCTGTTGCAAGAAGGCAACACCTTGGTAAAAAATGTGTCCTGTGTTCATTAACACTACCATTAGCAGTTCTGTAGCACAGTGTGGTTTACTGAAATCTCCTACTATAGGCAATAAGGTTTGCATTATGAAACATGCAGGTACATTTGCTCCAGCTTTCTCTTTAATGACTGCTCTTAATCAGGCTTACTTTGCTGTTAAAATCAGTACTAGGGCATTTAATTATTTTATGATTGCCAGCTGCTCTCATCAAATCAGACTGGACTTGTTTGCTGAAGCAAACTTTGCAAGCAGCCAACTGGGTTCTTTACTGTTACTTTCGTACCTGATGAAAATTGAAGTTTAGCAGAGAGACCAATAGCAGCAGTAACAAGACAACTGGCTTAATTTCATTCTATTCTGATTATTTTTTGTTCTGCTTTCTGGTGAAAAGTGGGTGACAGTTGAAGTTAGTTAAAGAAGTCTGAAGATCCTGAGAGTGGCAGAGCTTCCTGCTTTCTAGGAGAGACATTCCTCAGCATTTCAAATATGATTTTGGCCTGGGAAACCTTTCCTGCTGTAAATGCTGAAAAAGTAAAATTGACAAACTGATAATGCATTGTAAAACAATTGATCATTGATCCACAAAAAGGTACGCATTTAATTGATATGACCCAGATCCTTTCATTACAGATACAGATGAAAATCTTGATGAAATTTTCACTTGCACTCTTGTCAGCAAGCAAGCAGGGAGAGCAATTGCTTTGGTAGCTTGTCTGGGTTTAATTAGAAGTAATGGGATAGAAATGACCAAGGACAAGTGCACTCGGGATGAAATAATTACATGCACAAATACAGATTGGGGAATTATTGGCTTGGCTGTGGTACTGCAGAGAAGGACCTAGGGGTTAGAGTGGTTGGCCACTCTAGGATGTGGACTGACTGGAAAGACTCCAGTGTGAGAGACAAAAAAAATTAGGGGCTGGGAAGCAAAGCTTATGAAGGAAGGTTGAGAGAACTAAAGTCTGGAGAAGAAAAGAGTCAGGGGAGATTTGATAACAGGCTTCAAATACCTGAAAGGCAATTGCAGAGAGTATGGAGAAGGGCTTTTCTCTGTGGTCATAGGGGACAGGATTAAGAGCAATGGCCTTAAGCTGCAGCATTGGAAATTTAGGTTGGAGAAGGAACTTTCTGACTTTGTGGGTGCTTAAGCATTGGCACAAGTTACTTGCAGAAGTTGTAAAATTTCCATCCTTGGACATTTTCAAAAGCAGGTTTGATGGACACTTGTGAGGATGGTTTAGTCAGGGAGGAACCTGCCTCAAGGAGGGAGCTAGGCTAGATGAACTTGAGCACGTCTACACATGTGCTTTAATATGAATTGGCCTATTTTAATGTGCATTAAAACATCACAAAAAACATGCTCTTTAGTTAAAGTATGTTAAAATTGGCTAATGTGCATTTTTCCAGTACCTCACAATGGAGGTACTAGATTTAATTTGCATTACCTAAAGCGCAGTAATTGGAAATGTAGACGCACCCACTTGTGAGGTCCCTTCAAGCCTGGGGGCATGTGTAGATGAAACGGGGGCTCTAAACTGAAGCAGTGTGTTTTTAAAAACACTGTTTCAATTTAGGGCCCTTTAAACCCCTGTGTCGTGCACACACCCAAACTTACCTGCTTCTCTGGCAGCGGGGAGGGGAGGGCAAGCTGTCAGCAGGTGGAACAGTCCCTGGGCTGTGGTGGGGGGGCTGGTGCATCCCTCTGCGGCAGCGGTGGACCCCCCCAGGTGGCACCTGCATTCAGGCACCCAGCTTGGGTGGTCCCGAGGCAGGGGGGGCACCGCAGCCGGGGAGGGAAGCATTGGGTCCCCACGCAGCTCAGGCAGGCAGGCAGGCTCCAAAGGAAAAAAAGGATCAGACTTGCTGCTTTTCTTGGGCAGAGCCTACCTTCCCAGGCTATGGCCAGGCTGCCTGTATGGCTTCCTGAAGAGCTGTGTAGCTGCACAGATCCTGTGCTTTGTTCTGCAAACTAAACTTGGAGGAGTTTTAGTTTGCTGAGCCCCAAATCATTTAAGGTGTATTACGCCACCTAATTTGCTACAGTGGCTGGAATTACTGTGCAATATGCCACCAAGGCATGCAAACACCGACACCATTGAAGTGGCTTAAAAGCATTTAACCCACTTTAAAGTGTCGTGCACACATGCCCCTAATTTCGTCTAGACAGGGCCTTACTCTCCTATGATCTTGTGAAAGAAACTAGCCAGAAAGTAGTTTGAATCATGAAGCATATTGGATTGTAGAAACTTCTTTATACTGAGGTGGTAAAACATTTGCATTTTCAAGTTGTTTAAATCCTACATTGGCAGACTGATGAACAGAACATGCCAACTTTTCCTTCTCTAATGCCTCTGCTTTTATGTTAATCATTGGGAGATCCTTATAGTTCCAGCAGTCATGGACAAATAGTGGATCAGATACTGATAATCAGGGATCCTGATTTTCTTTGTTTAAAAATCACAAATTCTGTGATAGAAGTAATAAATTCTCTGATTAAAAACCCCCAAATCCATGTTTTTCCATGATTAAAATGTGACACCACTATATATATAGGTATCAATTGAACACAATATTTATTGATATACTTATAATTTTAAAGCAATTTGGAAGCCTAACAGTACCTCAAACACTGTAAAAATATAAATTATAAATTCCTATACATTTTGGCATTTGATCATGAAAAGTCAGAACTCCCCCTGCCCCCTTTGCTCACCAGGATGAGGGTCCAGCTGTGGCTATCCCCCACAACTGCTTTGTGGTGCTGAGCAGCTCTGATATGCCAGTGCTCTGTGCCTATGCCCGTGTCCCTCACTCCTGACCCACAGCCCCCCACTCCTGCTAGTGACCGTCACTTCCTAACCACAGCCTCCCCACCCCTGCTGGTGCCCCTCACTCCTCAACCACAGTCCCCTGGCCCGGCTGGTGCCCCTCATTCCCCACCCATAGCCCTTCATCTCCCCCAGCTCTGCCAGAGGCAGCCCCCAGCTTCCAGGGCTATAGAGCTAGGGACTTGGGTCCTCAGCTTCCTGTGCCCCCCAACAGTGCCCAAGTCCCGGCTGCTGCCTGTTGGAGGCAGCAGTTGCTGTGGTTGAACACAGCATGGAGTCCGGCTCCCCCTCCCTCATGGGAGATACAGCCTTATAGAGCCCGTTGGGGGGGGCTTCCTGCTGCAGGCTTATGGCTCCCCACCCTGCTGCCTTCCCCCAGGGTCCTCTGCAGCTCCAGTGGGCAGGACCTGGCACAGCAAGGTGGGGAAGGAGGCTCATTGCCACTACTGGGAGCTCAGTGCCGCCTTGGAGAGGCACTCCCTGCCCACTCAGCAGCAAGGGGCACAACTCCATGCTGCCAGCCCTCCTGCTGATAATTAATGGTACCCATTTAGTGGCTCATGGTGATTCTGTTGTCTGTGTGAATGAGGAATAGCACACCGTGACCAGACTATGTCAAGAAAACAACCCTTTACTGACAGTGTACCCTGAGTGAGGAACAGCTTTCGTCCCTAGGAAAGTGAAGTGGTACCTGGAAACTCATCATTTGTACCAAATGGCAGATGCTACTACAGTAGCTGTTCATTTTTACTTCTCTTATTTCATCATCTTCATTGATGTTATGATACCATGGGGAAAAGAGTCATGCTCCTTTTCAGTCATCTAGTATATTAATACCCATTGGATCTAGCTGGGGACCAGGCTTGGTGGTGTAACTCCATTAGTATTGCAACTTTTCTGGCTGTGCATGCTTTGTACTTTTACATCTGTCCCCCCACTTCTCTTTTGCTCCTGCCACAGCTCATGCTGGCTGTGGGCAAATACTGTTGATCCTTGTGTTTTGCTTCCCTGACAAATTTCACTGCATCCAATTCTGGGTCCTCTTATTTAATCATTAGTAGACAAAAATGTGGATGTGAGATTCCCTTTAGCCAATTGGGAGAACATGTGGGAAAGAATTATCGTTGCTATTATAAGAGACATGTGAACCATTTGCTAGGCCACTGACACTATAGTACCTAAAGTATGTGAATGCCTGGTGGGTTAGCTATCAGTGAGGAAACTAGGTCAGGGAGAAAGGGAGAAGGATCAGTGTTATAGCAGCAACTGTTTTTTTCAGGACAGCGTTCTGAAAATCAGGTATTTGTTGCATGTAGTGAAAAAGGTGAATATGTTTTGATCCTCTCCCCCTCAAAAAAGAACTTCAAGAAAAAAGTAAAACTTCATGGCAAACAAGAGCATCTGAAATAAGGTCTCACACGTTTTTCAGATTGTTGAATATGCTCATCGCTTTTACACAGCTCTCGTCTACGCAGTTGACTGCTTTTGTGAACCTGAGAATATTATGATGTCCCTCTGGCATTAAGTGTGATCTCTGATATTTCATCAGAAGGCATCACATTACCATAATGGGCACACTATGTTTCATGGCATGCTGCCCAGAAATTTCACCTAGTTTTATGTATGGCCTAATTCTGCCAGTTGTTGCGCACCTTAATTTTTGCTGAGTACTCATTGATATGATTGGAGCATGCATCACTTTGCAGGATCAAGCCTTTATATAATAACATCAAGTCGAACAGCTTTTTCTCAGGGTGTAGGATGTAAAAAGGACTACAATTTAATCAAATACCTTTGATTAAATTATTCTTGAAGTATCACTATGTTATAACTGTGGACAAGTAGGTGTGCATAATTTACTCCAATTTAAGTAGTAATATTAGGAGGATGATTTGAAGGACATGACTAGAATTCTTCTTCTGCTTCTTTGTTTCAAGAAGCCCATATAGACATTGATTTTGCGGAGGCATGTTGTCCAAGTTGTACTTCAGCCCTAAGCTTCAATATCAGTGCAATGACTTTGCCTTTCAAATTTTAAACATGTTCTAAGCCTAAGAGTAAATCTTCCATGCACATCTTAACTTTCAATTGGGTGCTATTAGGTCATTCAGTTTTGTTTCCTTAAAAGCTCATGTAAAATAGTTTCTCATTAATTTATAGAGAATATCATTAAGTACAAAAATACCTGGTAATTTGACAAGGTTAAGGGCATTTCTGAAACCGTAGCTTTTTGTTAATGGTGATGTATTTTTAAATTTTATGAAAAGAGAAAAATTATTCAGAAGATCAGTGTATTATGTTGATTCAGTTGTGAGAGAAACATTCCACTTTTAACATTCAACCCACTGGGTGTGTCTACACTAGATGCTTTACTGTGCAGTAGACTAATCTAGTGCCCAGTAAAGTGTCAGCATCTCTACATGCACACCATTTACTGCATAGTAAATTAACACACTGTGCAGTTAGCTAGTACCTGTAAATACCCAGATAGGGTTGCTCTCTGCCTCCCACTGTGCCAGCACTGGTCAGCTCTTGAGCTGAGCAACATCTGGACTTGGGAGCTCTCTGCTTCCCCATGAAGCTCAGGGCTGGCTGGGACCTGTCTCTTCTGGGGCAGCTCCCAGCCAGCTCCAGGCTGCTTAGAGAAATTCCCACCCAGCCCCATGTTGGCTAGGAGCTGTCCCAGATAGGGGAGAGTTCCTGACTAAGGAACCCAGAGCTGACTGGGAGCTGCCCCAGAAGTGGGACAGCTCTTGACCAGCCCCAGGCTGAGTGGAGAGGTCCTGCTGGGCATGGGGCTTGTCCCCATGTCTGTGGGGCCAAGAGTGCTCTGCAGTAGCCTCTGTTTCCCATTTTCATGCACATCAGGATCCCTCCCCATGCGTACGGTGCAAGAATACAGCTGCCACTGCAGGTAACAGATCTCTCCTGGCCCTGCGCACATGGGAACCAGCCCCGTGCTCCCAGCCAGCCCCTGCGTTAGCAACCAGAGGTAGCTCAGCTGCAGGGGGGCAGAGTAGGTTGGGAGCAGCCCTGTACTGGCTGCTCCTGTTGGGAGCAGATTTGCCCCCAACAGGGATCATATGTAGATGTGCTCCCAGGAAAGACTTACTGCACAGTATATTAGTGTGCAGTCAGCCTTTATAGCATTAATAGAATGTGTAGACATGCCCAGTTGGTTTTAGATGCAATGTATGTGGCTGTTTTTGCATTAAACTAGTCTATGTTATAAATTATAAATTAAAATTCCTTGTGAAAACACCAGGTGGTGTTTGAGTTGTAGGGAAGCTCGGATTAAGGTTATGGCATAGAAGAAAGGCACTAGCTGTATAGCAAGAAAGAGGTATTAACATGAATCCATTGTCATTCTTCTGTTTATTTTATTAATCCATCTAGCTGCACATTAGAGGTTTAATGGAACCAGAGTCAGTTTTTTGACTACTTTCTTCAGGGATTCATTTGTTAAATTGCTGTTGTCTTCTTGTAGCTACTTGACTATCTATTTTGCTTTTGGCAGTGCGTATTACCCCATTTGGAGTCTCCTGTAGCAACACTTTCTTTTTCCTTACCTTTTGCCTATTATTTAATAAATTTTCCTACTGACTCAGATAAATTTTACTTTGAGCACTTCTGTCTTGTACTGACTCAACTGCAAGGACAAGATGTTCAGTTCTAGGTCCCTACATTTCCAAAATCCACATATAAGAATCAAAATAAATACCTAGATTTTCAGAAATGCCAAGTACCATTACCTTCCATTTAACTTTATTCATGCTGATTAGTGCTTGTTTTGGTGATCAAAGCCAATTGCATAGGTGTTTAAATAAGAGATAGGAACATAACCATTAGAATCCATTTTAAACAAACTGAGCTAAATGTGTCTTTACATAATAGATATCAGATTTACCCAAAGAACCTTGTCTGCCTATATCCTTAGACCAACATGGCTACAACTTACACCCCTCTTTACATAGTAAGTACCCTTATTATATATGTTATTTAGAAATATCTTGGGGAATATAAATATAAATGTTGTGAGTGTGAGATAATATCTAATCGCACATTTCCTTCACAAAATCATTGTGTTGTAAATACGTCAAAGTTTTCCTTTTCACAATAATAATTTTACTCAGTAATCAGTTGCTTTCAGAGATTGACATCAAAATCACATTATTTTCATATTTACAGAGAGAGAGAGAGAGAGAGAGAGAGGGAGAGACAGGCGAGTAATCTATTGCATTTTCCATCTAAAGATAATTCTACATTTCTTTAGTTTTTCATAGCATAATTCATCTTGGAGAGCTTTACAAACTGCAAATGGATATGCACGCTCACTTTTTCAAGGGGTTAAACACAAGGGAAGGGAAAACTGTTTATGCTGAAGGGCATTTTTGGCAAAAGAATAATATATAAACTGCCTACTAACAGTGTCTGGAAATCAGGTTTCTAACCATCAGAGGAGTGAGATTCTGGAATAGCCTCCCCAGAATAGTAGTGGACTCATCATGGTTTCCTGTGAGACAGGGGGAATGAATTCAATGAATTCAGTGACCTAAGAGATACTTTAAATGCTTGTGGGCTAGAACGAGTAAAGGGCCTAGATACTTAAAACTTTGGTGTTGTAGAGCTTATCTTTTAGATGTTTAACATTTTTTTTAAAGTTCCTGTTCTGCATTGGGATGAAACTTGGACCTTCCAACTACCACAGGCAAATCAATACCCGCACTTCTGATTAACCAACAACCTGCTGTCTTATTCAGAGTAGCAATTTGAATGCTAATCATCCAGTCTCCAGGTGAGTGCCCTAAACGGGTGACAGTTTTAGGGATGGTGCACTACCTTTCTCTGGATTTCAACAATACTTCTAGACAGATCATGAAAAGTCTTGCCTGTTAGGAAAAGGGCAAAAAAAGAAATTTCCAAAAACTTGTTCAATTTTGATAATTCTTAATTAGGAAGTGCTCAGTTTGGGTGAGGTGAATGCTTGGTGTGTGTGTGTGTACACACACACACATATACACACACACACACATATGTACATATATACATACATACATACATACACACACACACATATATGTGTGTATATATATACATACATACGTGTGTGTGTGTGTGTGTGTGTGTGTGTGTGTGTATACACACACACACATATATATATATATCTGGGACCCATACATGTTCGGGCCAACGCCCCTCCCGCCATGTTGCCGTTCATCCCACTGCGTAAGTGTGCCAGGGGACAGGGAGGGGGTCCCCGTGCAGGCTGCTTTGCCCTGGGCTGTGGGGGTTCAGTGAAACCGGAAGTGCCAGGGTGGGCACTTCCAGTTTTGCTTTTACCTTACAAACTGACATGCCGGTTAATAGAGCATGACAGTTTGTAAGGTGCCAGATAACGTGGCTTTTACGGTATAACTATGTTAGGACTGTGCGAAATTTCACTGGGTGTTTAATTCTGAAGCTGTTTCAGTGCATTTTGAGCTTGAAACAGCAAAATCAAAATGAAACAAAAGGCTCTGAAATAGCTTCAAAATGAAGCAAGGGCACTTAAAGCATTTCAAAAGTTTCAGAATGTTTTGAGTTTCAAAGCCGGGCTTATTGGGCTTCAGTGCTGGTCCCAGGAGGCAGTGGCAGCTACCTGTCATCCACTGTGCAGATCTGGGGCCTACACACACACACACACACACACACACACACACACACACACACAC
>NW_017729032.1:58012001-58014205 GCF_001723915.1 Gavialis gangeticus | reverse complement strand
CTTTCCCTGGGTGCAGTATTATTAATGAGTCTTTTTTCCCAGTGTTATAAACTTTGGTAGATTTTCCCTTCCAAAATCAATTTGTCCTGTATCCCTATTAGAAACTTCTTTAAAATCTTATTTGCCTTAATGTGAGATAACTAGAAAAAATGCATGATATTGGACAGAAAAACAATGCAGGCATACATGCATACATGCATGTATGCATAGATAGAACTGAAAAAAATGTCTCCAACTTTTGCCCACTGGAAACTACTTATTAGCATTACCAAATTTCCTTTCATTCCTCTCACTGGAATAAATGATAGATGCAGTTGAAGGAAAGACGGGGAAATTTTCTTTTCACTCAGTTTCCAGGAAGCATGTGTGGAATTCTTGGCTTTGAGAGGTCGTAGAGTCAAGCACTGCAATTGGATTTTAATCAGTTTTGGAGAGCTGTTGTTGCTGTGCATACTAAGATAAAGCTGATTGAAACTCAAACTTCAGGATAAAAACTGATCACTGAAAGGGTCAAAGAAAGAATGAAAGTCATATTTGCCTGATTGCACAATTAGCTACAATCCAGCATGGGGTTTCTTTTGCCCTTTCTTGAGAGCATCAATTATTTGGTCACTCCAGGAAGCAAAGTAATGACCTTCTGTCTATTGCAGTGATCTAAGTTTTATACAAGGGTATCACTTGCTGAAAGACACACTCCTGTTCAGTTACAAATGATTCAGGTAGAAGGGGATTACCAGACAAGTGCCTTATAGACCAGTCTTGGGACTAATTTAATTTAATGTTTTCGTTAATGACTGGCGAGAAAGCAGGCTGATGCAGTTGCCAATGGCACAGAATTGTGAAGCATCATCAAAACAGAGGAGGGTTGGGATATTGCATAGGAAGTAATGGGATGAAATTCAATAATACAGAAAGCAAAGTCAGGTGTTTAGGGACTAATAACAAGAATTTCTGTTATAAAACCTGTCATCAGACACAAATGAGATGGAAAAAGGTGTATGTGCACTGGCACTAGGTGTATGTGCATTGGCTACAGGACAAGTTAATGCAATGGGACTGTGAATAAGGCCAAAGTGTTACTAAGAAATGTCAAGGTATTTCCAGCAGAGATACGGAATTAGCATCATTTGACCTCATTTAGAAAATTTCATACAATTCCGGTCATAATTATCTTTGAAGATATGAATCTTCCTTGACTTGTCATCTTCTTGGTGGCTAAAATCCTACTTCAAAGAATTTATGATAACAGTTCTTTTTTTTTGTTGTTGAGATTTTCTACCCACTATCTGTTCCCACCAGCTTTTACTGAATTCTCATATCCCACAAGTGTTCCCAGGGTAGGAGGTTCAGTTGTGGGTGTAGCTGCAATCCAGATTTCCCCCTGGAAACATGTAACAGGACAAATTCCATGGCTTGCCTCTAGCTGAACTGGCTTCAGGATCAGGGGACCACAAAGATTGATATTGTTCCTTTTGTTGGGTGCCACTTTAGTTTCCTTTTAGTCCCCTTCAATCTGCTTCCTCCCCTCCCACCCCCGCCAAAACACCTAACCCACTCCTGGCAGTGTTATACCATAGTAAATCAGAATTAACGCTTTTTAAATCTATGGGGAAATAAATCAGACAAAATTAATCCCCTGACCATGTAGAAATCATGAGATCTTTATATAGTATTTTCTAAATATAATAAATATCCCTTTGTTTCTTATATATTTTATCTTTTGTCCTGAAGGAAATAAGTTATTTCCTTTTCAATAATTATACAGCATGTTGGGGCATATTTATATGCTTGTGAGAAGACTAACATATTTGAAGTCATAGACTCTATATAATATTTGTTTTATTTCAGATGGGATCCATCTCAAAAGTAGCTTTCTTCTCTCAAGAGGAAGATTCCAATGAACAATCTGTTTGACCTCTGCATCTTTTATAAATAACATTATTGTAAATGTCTCATTTCTAAGACGGACTGTGGAGAGAAGAAACTTAATATAAATTTGAAAATAAATAAAAAAAACTTCCTAATGGATGAAGATTGACTAAATAGTTTTGTTGCTAGATTTCTCCATATCCACAAAAGATCTGTTTTAACAAGGTTTCTAAATTGACTTTCTTATGACCTGGTGACACAATGTCACATTGGGACCTTTTTTCCCTGAGAAGGTCATAGAATCATAGAACCATAGAAGTAGGGTCAGAAGGGAC
>NW_017729032.1:58008748-58011990 GCF_001723915.1 Gavialis gangeticus | reverse complement strand
GCATTCCCGGACGCCCTTGGTGAGCCAGGGGGGCTTTCAGGCACTCTTCAAAAGTGATCTTACAGGGGGGCTTTCATGCCTGGGTCTTCAAAAGTGATCTCACATTTCTGGGTTTTTAAAATATATGTAGGGAAGCCACTGACTGGCAATCTCTGTTGTATATAAAACACTGGATATTTATAAGATGGCTGATTAATAAAGTGCTTTTCTGAGTGATGCTTGCTTAGAGTGAACTAGTTCACATGGCTCCAGGTATCACTCACACCTGATTTGCCCAAAGATCTGTGAATGAAGGTGATACAAGACTGAATACGGGAAATTTGTAAAGCACAGGAATCAAGGGTAATGCCTTGTGTTCTGAGGGAAGACTGACATTTCAGAATCCTGAAGACTAAAACATGAGCATCCGCACATTCAAGCAGTGTGCTCGTATGTAGCAAAATAAGGACTTACTGGGGAGGAATATCTTCAGATTGTGCTAGTAATACACGGTCAGTTATTGTACAACTGCTCCATGAAGATAATACCAGCACAGCTTGATGGTTGTCTGTTCCAGTCCTGGCACTGGTTCCAGTACAGTTTTAAGGCTGAGACCAACAACTTGCTGTGATGTGGTACTGGAGCTGGGACCAAAGATCAGCTGATTGTCAGTCCCTGTCTCTGCACCACACTGGAGCTGACTGAAGACATCAGTGTGGTGTGGGAGCTGGGACTGACGGTCTCCAATGCTGTACTGGGGTTGGGACCAAAAATCTTGAACTGGCTCTGGTGTGGTCCCAGGGCTAGGACTGATAATTGGCTCCAGTGCAGTCCCACATTGTGTGGCATGTTACACTTAGAGATCATGGTAAGTATTAGTGTATGGCTGCTCAGAACACATTTTAACTTTCAGTACACCATGGTAATGGTCACTACAATCTAAATACAACATGTGTTAAGTGTCTCAGGTGACAAGGCTCTATGTGAGGAAGAAAGCTGAAGAGCTTCCAACCTACCTGTAAAGTTCAATATCTTCTTCTTTTCTCTTTCTGTTTGTCTTTTCTTTCTTTATGAACTGGGAAGGATCCTAGCATTTTTCATTTTAAGGTGTGGAAGTGTGGCTGAGTGAAACATTCCATACCCTGTGTTCCATATGCTATGTCTAAAACTCCCATGAAACTGTTAGTTATATTTTTTGAGAAACAGAAGAAACAGAACTCTGAGCTATTTTATTTATCATGTGTGTCCTATTGACACCTGCACAAGCTTTGTTGTGGAAAGGAAAGGGTTAGCAGCCAGATAAGAAAAGAATACTAAGAAGAAAACTTTATAATTTTTTTTGAGGTTGTGGTTGAAATGTTTGATGATGATTCGATCTTGGTCTTTGTAGCAGGACACTGGGGTGCCTGCTACTAGTAGTAGTGGTGTGGGCTTAGCTGCCGAGCTTTAGGGCAGCCCAGGTGAGGGTTGCTAGAGCAACTGATTGGGTCAGCTGACCGCCAGGGAGCAGGGCCGGGCCTTTATAAACAGCCCAGGCCGGAGCCTAGTTAGTAGTTACCTTCTGGCTGCTGGAGGAGCAAGAGCTCTGCAGCAGAATCAAGCTGGGTCGAGCAGACTGATAGACCCAGCAGCTGCATCATATTACAGGGTAGAGAGAACCCTGACCGGGAGGCTGGGCGGGAGAAGCCTGTGGGACTGGAGTGTGTGTTATAGCTGGTAGGCTTATTGTTCTGTTACAGCTGGTTGGCTTAGGGTTCTGTTTAGTTTGTTGTGTATATCACCGGAGGACCGGGTGAGGCTGTAGGGGTGTGAGGAGGGCGCGAGAAGCGCGGCTTGGGACAAGCCCCAGAGAGGGTGAGGGCGCGAGAAGCGCAGGGAGACAGGCCCAGTGGGGTGCTGCCTCTACATGAGAAGCCCCAGAAGGAGGGCGAGCTACATATCAAGGAGGCCCCAGAGAGGACGAGGCATAAGCCCTGAAAGGGGGGAACGCCTATTAGGATGCCCCAGACGAGGCGAGTCTAGGGGGAAGCCCATGGGGGGGGCGAGAGCGAGTGTAAGAGGCCGGAGTAAGGCAAGCACGTGGGTAGAGGCCCGAAGCCGGGCCAGAGCATGCGGTCGGGAGCCTGAAGAGGGTGATTACACTAACCAAACCCCGGAAGGGGCGAGATAGGGCTTGTGCAGTGAGCAACAGGGCCCCAGGCGAGGGGTGAGTACATTAGGCGTGCTAGGGGTAAGCACGCGGGTACAAGCCCGAGAGGTTGGGGAGCATGGGATAGAACCCAACAGTGCAGGGCGTGCAGGACAGAGCCCGGAGTAGGGTGAGTGTGGGGGCAAGGCCCCGGCAAGGGCGCATATATCGGAAAGGCCCTGGCGAGGGCACATATCGGAGACACGAGAACGTCCGGAATAACTGCGAGGCTTGGGGCTTGCTACAGGGGGGGTAGGAGGCACGCATAGCCCATAAGGCTGGGGTGCACCAGGTCACCCCATAGAGAGTAGGAGCCCAGATAGTTATAGCACCGTGGCCAGGTGGACTAAAGTCAGCCTCCCATATAAAGCTAGATATATCATCAAAGATGTGGCGGGGGAGAGAAGAGGGTGCTGGATCACTTACTTGGCACGGCAGGGGGGGCACTAGCGAGATCATGGCCGCTCCTGTACCCTACTCCGTGACAGTCTTGTTGCCCTGTGGGGTCATGTCACGGGATGAGGTTCTGCAAGATGGCCATGATCTCCCCAAGGCCCCCTTACCGTGCCAAGTTGGCCCAATGGGCAGCCTCTATTATCACCTGCCACATCTTTGATCAAATGATTGATAGGGAGGCTGCCTTTCAGTCCTCTTGGACATGGTCTTGATTGACTCTCTGGACCCCGTGGGTTTCCAGACCCCTGGTGGGTCCCACTCCAAGATAAATATCACAACGGGTGTTTCAGGGCACTCTAGCCTGTTGAGCTATACGTGTCTCCAACCATCCCTTTACCATGCCTCAAGCCTTACAGATGGTACTGACATTGTTTGGTCTTGGCCTTGTTGCAGTTTGGTCCCCTTGTCCTCTCTGCAGCTCTGTCTCGCTCGGCACCTCACTAGCACTTGGGCTCTCCACAGCCCTGACTCGCTCGGCACCTCACTGGTGCTTGGGCTCTCCACAACACTGCAAAGTGCTATGCCCTCTCTGGCACCTGGGTCTGTGTACCCCAAATGCTGCACTCTCTCTGGCGCTTGGGTCGATACAACCCAAATGCCACACCTTCTTTGGCGCCGT
>NW_017729032.1:58003404-58003748 GCF_001723915.1 Gavialis gangeticus | reverse complement strand
TCCTGCACAAGTCCCACACCCCCACAAACCCTGCACCCACCCACAAACAACACACCGTATGTGCCCAGCTGCCAGATTTCATAGATTTCATAGACGTTTGGGCTGGAAGGGACCCCGGAGGATCATCGAGTCCAGCCCTCTGCCCCAGGGGCAGGAAGTCAGCAGGGATCATAAGATCCCAGCAAGATCAGCATCCAAATGTGCTTTGAAGGCTTTCAAAGCGGGTACTTGAACCGCCTCTGGCAGCAGTCTATTACAAACTTGGCGGCTCGGGCAGTGAAGTTCTTTCTTATGTCCAGCCTGAATCGGTCATGGCAGAGTTTGTAACCATTCGATCTTGTCAT
>NW_017729032.1:58003118-58003393 GCF_001723915.1 Gavialis gangeticus | reverse complement strand
TTTGGCCCCCTTGTCCTCCTTGGGCTCTCTGCAGCCCTGTCTTGCTCTGTGTCTCACTGGCACCTGGGCTCCCCACAGCCCTGTTTTGCTCTGCACCTCACTGGTGCTTGGGTTTTCTGCAGCCCTGTCTCTGTGCCCCTCAGCACCGGGCTTTGTGCCCTGCAAAGTGCTGCGCCCTCCCTGGTGCTAGTGTCTGTGCACCCCAAATGCTGTGCTCTGTTTAGCACTGGGTTCTGTGCACCCCAAATGCCATGCCCTCTCTGGCACCAGGGTCC
>NW_017729032.1:57990835-57998118 GCF_001723915.1 Gavialis gangeticus | reverse complement strand
CAAGTTTGCTGTTTCCTGGGTGTCAGTTGTCAGTTGCCCCATAGCCTCACCCAAACCACCGGTCTTATACAACAATAAACAAAACACAAGCCCCTAGGCTGTAACATAAATTCAAGCCTCTCGACTGTAAACTCATTCATACCCTACCGGGGAATGCTCCATCCCTTAATAGTATTGGAAGTTGCTTCTGAAGACAGGCCTTTGCTTTCCTTTTGCTTGCTCTGGGAGAGCTCCCTCCCCCTTGGCTGCTGGCAGGGAACTGCCCCCCTTGGGCCCGGTCCTGGGGTTTATATGGGCCCAGAGCCTTGCCTCTTCTGGTCAGCTGACCACGTGCAGGTGCAGGCTAATTTACCCTCTGGGTTGTTGCCCTGGTAACCTGCACCTGGGCTTCTGTCTCTCTCTCTCTCTCTCTCTCTCTCTTTGGGCTTTTCCCTCAGGCAGTTTCTGCCCTTCTAGGAGCAGGGCAACTTTGTGCCTTGTGACAGGTCAGGCCAACTCTCAGGATCTCAATATCTTGCTGTTAGACAGGAGGGCGTGTTGTACAATTGTACATGTGCACACACACGTCAATTAGGTGCACACCCACACACACTCTAGGTGCATACACCCCCACCAGGCACGCATACACGCACTACCAACTCAGGCACATACAATGGTAACAGGAAAAAGAGACTCAGTGGAAGGGTTGGAGTCCAGGTAGGGAAGAGAAACAGAGTCCAAGTCTTTGGTTGAATAAAGGTTGTGGGTGATAGCTACCTATCGAGGCTGGGAGGAGGTCATTGATGGCCAGTCGGGGTCTTTCTCCAGCCGGTGTTGTCCAGAGTGGAGTCGCTGGCAGGGCCTCTGGACTGATAGGTAGCGTGATGTGGAGCAGGTCTGGTCCAGGTGATGATGGCATCCTGAGGAGTCAGTCTTCACTGCCCCTTTTTATGGGGCAGACTACCTAGGCTCTCCTATGGGGAGGGCCTGTCCAGGCAAGGTCAACCCTGTTTCAGAGGGTTCCAGATGTTCATACTGAGCAGGTACAGCCCTGGCACAATGGTGGGTTGCCTCGTCATTTGTTGGTTGAATGCTGAGGGTGGTTCCAATGGCTGGGTCATTGGTCCAGGTACTAGTTTTCATGGTGGGGTGATTTAGTAGGTGGTCCTGCTATCATTGTGTTTCACTCATCCATTCATTCTTTTGTTTCAGGCGTTCAAGGAAAACCAATTTACATGGGAGAGGTTACAGAATTGCAACATACTTACACAACAGGGCATGGAGACAAGATGGGAATGGATACTTTACATCACTTTACAGAAACAGGCCTAAACCAAACAATATTAATATGAAACAATGAAAATCAATGCATAAATGATAGTAATACTATATAATACAATATAAAACAGTAAAAATTAATACAAACATAATAGAACACTATTTACCATATATAAAAAAGGGGCTTATTACAATAGTAGTATACAAGAATTTAGCTTATCTAGTACTACTTGTAATCACTTATAAGGGACAGAGAGAAAGTCAGAAATGGTTACAGGAAGGGGAAGGAATTTTTTTTTTTTTTTTTTTTTTAATAAAAAAAGAAAAAGCAAAACCCCCAGTTTTTCCACAGTCTTAAACTAATTAATTATTCAAATAATAGATTTGATTTACTTAGCCAAAACTTTACAATTTAGAAACAAGTTTACAGCTACCTTCCTGTCATCTGTATGAATACTGACTATTTTTAGCACTGATTTAATTGTATAACTATTTTGATAATTGATTCCAAATCCAATATTGACTTGCTTGCTTAGTTGATTTGATTATTCTAATGCTTTTTTCTTAGCTGGGTATTTGTAACAGTAGTTTATCTTTGGTGATGTGCTGTTGTCATGCACCAAGGTGTAAGCCATCTGACTGGTGGTTTTTACTAATCATTAGCTGCGGTCAGGGAGCATAGCTGGGATCGAAGCCAGAGTCTAGGCCAGAGCCAAAATGGTAGACAGAGCAAAGTCAGGGAAGAAGCTGGATCAGGGACCAGTTAGAGCTGAGTTCCAGCAATCCAAGATGCAAGGCAGAGGCAGAGTTCAAAGTCTGAGCAGGATCAGCAGTGGGTGGTAAGCTCTAGAGTCGGGGCACAAAAGTAGGGAAATAGCAGAGAACTCTAAAGAGAACAGAAATTTTGTCATCTAGACACCTTCCTCAGGAAACAGGAATGCTTATATAGGCAGGATGATCCAATCGGGGGCCAGTGGTAGAAGAACTTTTCTTTGTGGACCCCCTTTCCTGGCCACTCTTCTTCCCTTTGTCAGCTGTGGCCTAGTGGAGGGTTGAGCTGGTGCTTGGTCTCTGTGCCCCAGGACAAAGGGGGTTGGGACCAAATCCTGGTAACTGTCTTGTTTATTTGTTTAAACCTTTAATGGCATTTTTAAAAAATATGTTTTGGGCTCATTTTCTCAAATAGGCAATACGAGTCCAGAACCTGTAAGGTTGAGGCTAGATATTTAGCCATTCAACATGAAAGCTTAATTAGCTCTCAAGTGCTCTTTGGTTCTCCCATCACACTGGCTTTTGTTTTTCTTTAAATAAATCAGTCTGCTCCACAGATCCCCTCAAAATACACATAAGACTATGAATCCTGTAATAGGAAGTTTATATTAGTGAATATATTTATATGCAAGTATATTCATACCTGGCTCCCTATCAGCTCTACATCAGTGGAGGGTGTTTTGAGTTGCATCTGGACCATATCTGAATGTTTTATTAGCTGGAAGAGCTTGTTGTATTTGGGCAGTAACCAACAATATCCATTTTCTGGCTAAATACCATGCTTTCTGTAGCTTGACCATCTAAAGCACAGAAGACGAGGATCTGCATGTAAACACATCCTGGAGAGTGGAGGAGTCACTGCAACTACCTCCAATAACTTTTCAGAGAGAAGGGCAGTACCTTATGGAAAGAGCAGGATTCCATCCTTAAAGCACAGTGTTAGTGCATCTGTTGGAACAAATGAAATAAGAAACTTGGCTTAGTGTAGCTGGTATTGAAAATGTCTTTTAAAAAATGGTTTTGGAGAGCTCCCCTGATGTGCTCTGGAGAATAACACTGTTCAAGGAGGCAGCAAGTTCAGCTTAAGTGGATGGAGTGTTTTCTCTTTCAGATCTTTATCTATGTAATCTCCATCTTCCTCCTCCTCTTCACACCAGATTAATTGCTTACAGTGTATGTGCATGGTTTACCCCTTGAGAGCCTGGAATCTTCTCCAAATTCAGAGAAAAAATCCAGGTCAGTTAGTGGAAAGCATGCTTTCTCCACATTTGTTTTAATCCTGATCCACAGAAGGAGGTGTAAAATTGAGGTTTCATGTTCATTCCCTCTGCTAGCTTGTGTGATACCTCATAGTTACATCCCCTTGTGGGATTAGATTCTTTCAATGAAGGTATCTCTCTCATAAGAATAGCACTGAGACCACTAATTTCACATGTACTAGTGAATAGCTATCAGCTAATAATAATTTTGTGGGTCAAACGTAATTTGCTTTATTTATATAAGTAGCCACCGGGTCTAATGGGGATTACTTTCATGAGTAATGCCAGCAAAATTTGGCTCTGTTTTTGCCAATATGTGTTTAATAACAGTTCTTTAGCTTTGATGAACTGATGTAGCTTGATTGATTTTTAACAGAGTTTGATTGCTATAAAATCATAGAAAATCAGGGATGGAGGGACCTCAGGAGGTCATCTAGTCCAACCCCTGCTCAAAGCAGCACCATCTCCAACTAGATTATTCCAGCCAAAGCTTTGTGTATATATATATAAAACAGCTGAGGGGTGGGCCTAAAAAAACATACCCTTTAAGAAACCCATTGCTCCATATTTCAATTTTTTACTGAAAAAGCAAGCTCCTATGTAATATCCACATAGTATTACATACTGACCTTTTATGTTGATTAGTTAGCATTCATTGACCCTCTTGCTAACCACACCTCTGGCATGGAGAATACCCCTTGTTTTTAACCAACATTTGGAGTGACAGTGGCTTTAAAACCGTAATGTTTTCAAGCCTTCTGAAATGGTCTACCTGAAACCTCCAAACAAAGCATTTATTCAGAAATAGAGCCTATTTCTGAATAGAAATAGACCAAAGTAGTGCTGTGTAACTGACTACATTCTGTCTTAAATTTGGCACAGACTAATCTAGGTAAGTATGCTCTGTGACATTATCTCATATGTTTACTTCACCCGAGTTCAATGTTTCCACTTTCCAGTCTGCTGGTTCACTTGTATATCTTCTACTTTGTTAGTATTAGAATTTCAGTCCTGATGCAGTCCTGATGTCCAGTATCTTGAGTCCATCTACGTGTGATCGCCACTTATCTTTATGTCAACTTTCATGACCTAGCTGATTACTGGACTAGTACTCATATCAGATTGAATCACAACAGCCACTTTCCATTTGCAACTGTCCTTTGCATGCTCTTCAGATTCATTTTACATGCATGTTTTTGTTGTATAGACACTTTCTTCTAACTCATAGTACAAATAAGAGAGCTATGTCTTTTCATACTTAAGTGGCATGCTCAAACAAAGCAGGCCTCCAATTCTCTTTATTTCTTAGCTAAATAACATTTTCTGATACAGTCCAAATTAGCATCCTTTCTATCCTATCCCCATCTTCAAAGCTAGCTGCTTTAGTTCTGTCTTAATAACTTATCCCTGACTGACAGTGTCACCTGGAGTGAGTATATGGAGATAGAGTTCTTACAGAAATTCTCTCTGAACCATAATTTCAACTGTATATGAGCCAGGACTGCTCCATAGATTTATCACAATCTGTCACAGACATGGTTATAACAGATTTTTCACATGCTTACATTACTATAATAATAAATGTCAGATATTTATTTGCTTTGCCATACATGGTACATATAACAAAATTTAGGATGATTGTAGACAAATGAAACCGTTATCTTTTTGTCCTGAATGTTCAGGTTTCCTGAGCAGTGTTCTACAATCACTATTGATGAGTATCCCCACTCATATGTCTATCCTCAGGAATTACGAGAAAAGTCCTATCTATCTCCTGCCTAATACAGATGTATTTTTAAAAGAATTCACCTTCTAATTCTCTACTGAGCATGTGCAAATAATGCTTCAAAGACTTCTTGGCTAAGTTTGGAGCAATTTACCTGGGAATAACAAATGGAACATCCTTGACTGTGAGGTAACACTCTTTACTCCACCTAATTTTTTTTTTTTTTTTGAAAGTACCCAAATCATTTTTTGTGAAAACTTGCCAAAATATTCAGCCTTAGGCAAACACCTGGCATGGAAACTTTCAGCATGAACAGTTACTGCTTGACAATGTCCAAAGCAATGGAAAACCGTTTTAAAATGAGACATGACATATAGGGTTGGTTTAATGTTTTTTGTGTGTGTGTGTACATGTATAGAAGCCAGTGTGTGTGTGTGTGTGTGTGTGTGTGTGTGTATACAGATATACATGTCTGTGTGTGCATGTGTATATGTCTGTGTATATGTACACATATACATGCGCACACACACAAATTACATATACTATTGGCCTCTGTACATGTACACATACATATATGTGTACATGTTCTGTTCTAGATTCAGTGAAAATTCATAAACCCAAGCTGTTTCAGTGGAGTAATTTTGGGATCAAATAGCCAGCATTTTCTAATGAACATTTTTTGTTGGAAAATTTCTGAACAGTTCTAATGATAATATGGGTGTGTATGTTTATGATATAACCGAATAGCGACATTTCCATAACCACACATTCGTTCTGTCTGTTCTCCAAAATATTGAACCTGGACTACTGCTAGACAGAGCATAAAAAATATAGAAGGAGAGGGAGAGCCACTGCTATTCCTCTTAACTGACGATATTTAAAAAATGTAGTCCCATATAATTTGAAATACTGGTTTATATTTTGTGTATATGAAGCTGCTTCTCTTACGGAGGCAATCCATTCTCACACTGCTGAGTTTACATTAACCTTCTGTCAAAGTACTATATTGTTTGCTGCTAAGATGCTGATGGTAGTGCATGAAATGCTTTTGTCTGACAGTTCCAGAAAGCCTAGAAATATACAAATGGAATTAATTTGGTGTACTTGGTTGCTATAGGCCAGTGATATATGACTCACTTTGGTCAATACCTTCTCTTAGAAAAAAATCCTAAAGCTGATGTTTATTAATTGTAAACTAGGATTTAGGGCCCAATTCAAGTTCTAGTGAACCCAGTAGGAAAATTTCCATTAGCTTGAATGGGAACAGAAACAAACTCCATGTTATGAAGTCTGAATTTAACCATTGGGTTTTTTCCATGTAAGGGCTGAATAAGGCCAGAGTATTAAGGACTTTGAGACTGAGCCATTGGGCCATGCTAATTAAGCCAGTATCTGCTGAGTGAAGTTGACCCTAAGTCTAAATCAAGACTTTAATTTTGTGGAGTTAGCACAGTTTTGATTTTCACTTTCATTTTATGTTAATTGGTTATTATTATTTTCTTGTGTGGGGGGTGGCAGAGATGGGGGAAAGAAGGGAGGAAGCACATGAGGGACCCATGCTAGAAAAGCCAATAGCTCAGTCCTTATAATACTCAGATGCTTTGATAGATCCAATTTCAAGTCTCAGCTCCTACTGGGATCTTCAGAGGTCATGAAGTTAAACTGAGTTAGCCTGTGCAAAAGAAAACAAATAGCAGAAGGTACTTTCACCACATGGATAAAAAGAAAAAGGAAAACAAGTGGGGCTGTTGTGTAATAAGGACTGCAGATTAGAACTTCAGGGACAGATCCAGGGATGGTGTGGTGGAGTGGCTGCACCCCTCCCTTTCGCTAGATCGCGCATGTGGGGCCAGGTTGGCACGAAGTAGGAACTGGGCGTGTGGGGCGGGGGCAGGAGCAGCACAGAGCAGGATCTGGATGTACAGGACCCACTACAGGTGCTGACCCTGTGGATCCAGCCTGCAGATCAGTTCCATGCCACTTATATAGTCCATGGTGCCAAAAGTTAAAGCCCACTGTCCTAGAAAAACTGAAAAAGCAAATAGCTTCCTGTCAGACCAACCTGGTGGCCTTTTATGACCAGGTCACTAAATCATTGGATGCAGGGGTGGCAGTGGATATAGTTTCCCTGGACTTCAGGAAGGCTTTTGACACTGTCTCTCACCCCATTCTCATTAGGAAGCTGGGGGACTGTGGCGTAGACACCCATACAGTCCAATGGGTCGCCAACTGGTTAGAGAGTCACACCCAGAGGGTGGTAGTGGATGGGT
>NW_017729032.1:57988440-57989981 GCF_001723915.1 Gavialis gangeticus | reverse complement strand
GTCTGGAACCAGCTTCCAAGTGAGGTGGTGCAGGCTCCCACCCTGGGGGTTTTTAAGAGGAGGTTGGATGACCACCTTACTGGGGTCATTTGACCCCAGTGCTCTTCCTGCCATGGCAGGGGGTCAGACTAGATGATCTGCTCAGGTCCCTTCTGACCCTAGAAACTATAAATATTCACTCAGGCATTTGTAGAGCAAGCTTAGAAACCGAACATAATTATTTGTAAATAATATTTGAAGAAAGAGAGAAAACATTTGTAAGCTCAGTTATTTGAACAGTTTTACTTGAGAACCATTTTTCTGGAAATGGAAAACCAGGGCCAGATGCTCTTTCTTTTTTTGCAAGTAGTTCTATATTCAGAGAAATGTGCTATACTCTCAGTGATATTTTTCCAGTGTTAAAAGAAGTTATCACTGCCAAATACTCCTGAAATATATGAAATCTCTACTAGGTAGTATGAAAAGGTTGGTAGGGTATTTCTTTTTTTCCCCTTAACTCCTTACCCTAAAGCAGATTGCTGTATCTGCATAATGCCCCATCAAAGTTAATATTTTCTGCTTGACTGTCCCATATTGCAGAATCAGAATCTTAATTTGTGAGATATCTTGAAAATGTGCTATGCAGAGCATGTTAAATGAAGCCTCTTAGAGGTTTGTATTATGACTTCATTAATTATCAGACTTTATTGTAACTCACCCTGATTGGATAACTGCTATGAATACTATCTTTCAAGATGCAAATGAACTGCTATCTCATTAAAGCATGGTGTTTTTAGAGGTGGAAGGAGGAGGGAGGAAGTGGAGCATTAAATTCCTGTAGGTAATTTTAGCCCTGTTCTGAGTGGTGCTTGTACTTCTGAATATTTCAGTTAAACCTTTCTTTGTTCTATATTGTATGAAGGCAGAAAAATCTGTATTCAGCCTTTTCAAAATAAATGCAGGTATATTCAGAGAAACCATTTCTGAAATACATTATCTCTTTTCATTTATGAATTGGGTATTTTTGACATCCACAAACTAAGAGTCAGTGGGTGCATCTACATGTGCAAATAATACGGGATCAGTTTACTCTTTAGTAAACTACTCTAGAGTAAACTGTCCCAGATATGCATCTACATGTGCAGGGACACAGGAGCAGATTTGCTGCTCCTAGCAGCAGACTTCTCCTGCTCCCTGTGGCCCTGCACTGGGAACCTGCAGCAGCCAGGGGGAGCTCTAAGCTTCCCCTGGGTGCTAGCCAGGAGACTGGCAGGGAGCACTGGGCCAGAAGATAGCTGTCTTCTGGTGGGGACTGGGACATTGCTCCCTGCCCCCTGGGGTTGACTGCTGCCGGGGTGGACTCTGCCACCAGAGCCTGGGTGAGGATAGTGTTCCTCTGCCCTCACAGCTGGGAGCTCCCAGCCCCTGCTTCCTGAAGGCATGTAGGGAGGGAGGTGTAGGAGGTTCTTATCCCCCAGTGCCAGTCCCACAGTTGCAGGGCCTGGGCTGGGAGATCGATATCTTATAACACTCAGGCCTTATAAGAATTTCCCACCCAAACA
>NW_017729032.1:57973530-57983440 GCF_001723915.1 Gavialis gangeticus | reverse complement strand
GGACATTGCTCCCTGCCCCCTGGGGTTGACTGCTGCCGGGGTGGACTCTGCCACCAGAGCCTGGGTGAGGATAGTGTTCCTCTGCCCTCACAGCTGGGAGCTCCCAGCCCCTGCTTCCTGAAGGCATGTAGGGAGGGAGGTGTAGGAGGTTCTTATCCCCCAGTGCCAGTCCCACAGTTGCAGGGCCTGGGCTGGGAGATCGATATCTTATAACACTCAGGCCTTATAAGAATTTCCCACCCATGCCCCACAACCCTGGAATTTGGGTGGGAGATAAACTCCCAGCCTGGGCCCTATGAACACAGAGCTCAGGCTTAGCCATAAGAATCTCCCAGCTCTGCTCCCCAATCGTGATCAGGAAGTGGGGGCTGAGAGGTCCCTGATGCCAGCGCACTGGAACTTTGTCCCCACCTGGGCTTCAGTGGTGGAGCCTTCCCCGGCAGCAGGCAGCTCCCGGGGGCAGGGAACAATCTCCTGCCCTCTGATATCTGGCTGACTGGGAGCACATTTGATCCCAGTTGCCTGTCTACACATGCTGTACTGCACAGTATGTGAAAGTAAATTTGCTACTTGTACTTACGAGCAAATTTACTTGTAATTTGAGCAAATTACTGTGCAGTAGGCACGTGCACGTGTAGACAGTGCCATGTGCTGTGCAGTAATTAGCTCTTATCTGAAGTAGTGTCCCATGTAGACACACCCAGTGCCAATTTAAGGCTCTATTACTTTTTAAAGTATATTTTAACTGGTGGTGTGCTAGCAAGAATCTTGGACTCTTTTCAAATTGAATTCTATTGACATCATTTTGCACTGAAAACTTAAATTTGCAGCATGTAAGTATAACACAGAAGCAGACTCTGATGACCTACCCTAAGGTCACCTACAGCTCTAGTGCCTAATTTGCTAATTTTCTGATCCTTCAAGGAACCCAGGACTTCCTGTGAGATGCACAATTCCCTTAGCTCCCCCTCAATTCTTTCACCCTGAATCAGCTTTCAGGATCTCTTTTTCGTGGTCACTGGTATGTCCCACAAAGTTCCATGTCAGAAGGATAGGGCTGTATGCAGTCCTCAGTGATGTCAAGTTAAACACTCCCTAGACTTTAATGTTTGGATGTAACTCAGGGTAGAACTTGACATAATATATGCTGACTTCCTAGA
This sequence comes from Gavialis gangeticus, assembly GCF_001723915.1. NCBI lineage: Eukaryota > Metazoa > Chordata > Crocodylia > Gavialidae > Gavialis > Gavialis gangeticus. The sequence continues at coordinate 57,982,280 of NW_017729032.1, read as the reverse complement.
TGTGATATATGTCTTACAGTTCCTTAAATTCCTATTTTAGTGCAAACCACTTTGCCTCCTCAGCATCCTTTTTTGAAATGCACTGCTGTTATATAGCAGATCTGCAGAGTCTGTGGAAGATTAAGTTAGTTAGAAATCCTAAAGTAATTAGAAATCCATGTTTGCTTAGCTCTGCATTTTGCTTTGTGGATTATTGGCATACCTCCTGCTTCTTTTTTCCACCTCTTCATTGAAACCATTCTGCAAAGATTCCATACCAGTTCTTTTGTTCTAGGAACAAATCTCTGGGAAGCAGCAGCTTCAAGTTAAAATTCTGACTTCACCTGGGTCCCCAGCTCACTGAACCCAACCTCTGGTATCTTTTATGATGTGTGTACATCTCAGCCCCTGCAGAACTCAGAGGAAATGATCTCTTCCTTATTTGTTATTTTTGCAGAAGAACACATTCTCTGTCTGAATAATGATGTTGGGATTTGTACCTGTAAGTCTGTAACAAAGGTATACACATATGCATACACACCATATATATAAACAGCAAGACACTTAGCAACATACATCCTAATATATCTGTAGAGAGGAGCAAGGCTTAAAGGCTAGGTACAGACATTCAAAAAGCCCAAGGCAGAATTGATCTAAATTACACGGTTTTCTGTAAGCAATATTGTTTATATTGGTAGCAAACAGGACACACATTCACCTTTTAGTGTGGGGCAGGAATCTTGGACTGGTTGGTTCCACCATTTTTAAACCAATCTGTGTGTGCACTAAACTTCTGTTCTGGTATGGGTATAGATTGGTTTCTGACCATTTATACCAGTAAAAGTGCTTAATGTCTACTTGGCCAAAGAGATAGTTTTGTACTCTATATGCACCTTTAGTCAACACATGAAATCAGCATGGTGCAATAAACTCCTGTAAATGCTGTCTTCAGAAGCAATCAACTCTGGCACAAACTTTACATTTGCATCTGGGACCGCAGCACATTGAACTAGGTTGGAGCAGCCCTGGCTGGCAGAGGGACCTGGGGGTTGCTGTTCTGTCCTGGCTCAACATGCTGCAGAGGGACTGGCTGGAGCCATGAGGGTGCTACAGTGTGAGACTAGCCAGCAGTTAGCCCTCACACTTCAGTACCTTCATGCTGCAGCCAGTCCTGTCACAGTCTTCATGTGCATTGCAATGGAGTAAATAACTCTGCCATATTATTTAGGTAGTATTGCCCAATAGTACTTGTATCAGGCAGTGCTAACCTATATCAGAGTTTCATAGACATTAGGGCTGGAAGGGGCCTCGGAAGATCATCAAGTCCAGCCCCCCCACCCGAGTTAATTAGAATCACAGGAAGTTTGGGTTGGAAGGGACCTCAGGAGGTCATTTAGTCTAACCCCTGCTTTAAGCAGGACCATCCCCAACTAGATCATTCCAGCCAAAGCTTTGTCTAGCCAGGTTTTGAAAACCTCCAAGGATGGAGCTTCCACCACCTCTCTGGGTAACCTCTTCCAGTGTTTTATTGCCTCCTAGTGAGAAAATTCTTCCTAATATCTAACCTAAACTTCTGTTGCTGCAACTTGAGACTGTTTCTCCATGGTCTATCCTTTGCTACCACTGAGAACAGTCAAGCTCCATCCTTTTTCAAACCCCCTCTCAGGTAGTTTGAATGCTACTGTTAAGTTTCCTCTAAGTCACCTCTTCTCCAGACTAAATAAGCCCAGTTCCCTCAGTCTTTCCTCATAAGTCATGTCCCCCAGCCCCCTCACCATTTTTGTTACCCTCCGCTGGACTCTCTCTAATTTGTCCACATTCTTTCTGTATTGGGGGGCTCAAAGCTGAACACAGTACTCCAGGTGTGGCCTCACCAGTGCTGAATAAAGGGGAATAACCACTTCCCTTGACCTACTGGCAACACACCTGCCAATGCAGTCCAGTATGTCATTAGCCTTTTTGGCAACAAGGGCACACTGCTGGCTTATATTCAATGTATTGTCCACTGTAACCCCCAGGTCTTTTTCTGCAGAGCTGCTGCCCAACAAGTCAACCCCCACCTTGTACTGGTGCATGTGATTGTTCTGTCCTAAGTACAGGCCTTTGCACTTGTCCTTGTTGAATCTCATGAGATTCCTTTTGGCCCAGTCCTACTCTCTAGTGTACCTACTACTCCCCCCAGCTTGATGTTATCTGCAAACTTGCTGAGGGTGCACTCTATGCCATCTTCCAAGTCATTGATGAAGACACTGAACAAAAATGGCCCCAGAACCAACCCCTGGGGCACTCCACTTGATACTGGCTGCCCCATAGACATCAAGCCATTGATTACTACCCTTTGAGCCTGATGCTCCAGCCAGTTTTCTATCCACCTTACAGTCCATTCATCCAGCCTGTACTTCCTTGGCTTGTCTGGGAGAATGTTGTGAGAGAGAGTATGAAAAGCCTTGCTAAAATCAAGGTATACCACATCCACTGGTCTTCCTGCATCCACAGCACCAGTCATCTCTTCATAGTAGGTAGTCAGGTTTGTCAGGCCTGACTTGCCCCTAGTGAATCCATGCTGACTGTTCCTAATCACCTTTTTCTCCTCCAAGTGCTCTGAGATGGTTTCCTTGAGGATCTGCTTCATGATTTTTCCAGGGACTGAAGTGAATCTGAATGGTCTGTAATTCCCTGAACCCTTCTTTTTTTCCTTCTTAAATATGGGCACTATGTTTGGCCTTTTGCAGTCATCCGGGACCTCTCCTAATCGCCATGAGTTTTCAAAGATGGTGGCCAATGGCTCTGCAATCACAACAGCCAGCTCCCTCAGCACTCTTGGGTGCATCCCATCTGGCCCCATGGACTTGTACATGTGCAGCTTTTCTAAGTAGTCCCTAACCTGTTCTTTCATCACTGGTGGCTGCTCACCTCCTTCCCAATCTGTGCTGCTCAATGCAGTAGTCTGGGATCTGACCTTGCCTACAAAGACAGAGGCAAAAAAGGCATTGAGCACTTCAGCCTTTTCTGCATCCTCAGTCACAAGGTTGCCCCCACCACTCAGTAAGGGACCCACACTGTCCCTGATCCTCTTTCTACCGACATACTTGTAAAAACCTTTCTTGTTACTCTTCACACCCCTTGCTAGCTGCAAGTTCATCTCTGCATGCCTGAGCAATGTTTTTATATTCTTCCCTAGTAATTTCCTTTTTGTGATTTAGTTTACTGGAAAGTTTCCAGCTAAGCCAAGCTGGTTTTATGCCATACTTGCTGGTCTTCTGCCATACTAGCTAGTCTTCCTGCACATTGGGATGGTTTGTTCCTGCACTCTCAGTAAGGCTTCTTTAAAGTTGACTCTGACCTAACAGCTCCTCACATGTAGAAGGAGATGCTTCACTGCAGAACAAATTAGATTAACTCCACAGAAAGTGTCTCTTGTAGATGCCCCACTGTGACTCACTCAAGTATTTTATAGCATTCAACAGGGCCCTGCATTGGTAACCAAGCTGTCCTCATTAATTATAGTTAGTTCCTTTTAAATCAGCCTCAAGCTAATCTTTCCCTGCCCCAGAGGGTACCGACTGAAAGAAGACAAATATTTAGGGAAATGATAATTTGTTCTTATCAGCTTCCACAGCAAGGCTACTCTTTGACTGTATTCTCTCCTCTTCTTCCTCAGTCAAATAATGAGGAGGCTGAAGTTGCATTATTCTGTATTACAGAGGCTCTCAATTTTAGTGATCCAATGTGCAACCTGTGGATCTGGAAGTCATCTATCCAGATCTGTAGGACAGCACTTTGCACTTGGTAGCTCTAAAGATGCCATCTTCTGACCCAGAAGTACCTGGGCTCAATAGAACAGGGCTTTGTATGTCTGCTTCTCCACCGTACTGACTGTTTTGTATGTAGTACAGCCCTAAGGTAGCTATACAGCTTCCTGTTAAGGTGGTAAGATGCATAGTAGTGCATTTTCTCAGCAAAATGCTGTTTGAAACTCTGAGGATATTTAGAGCAAGTTTGGTTGGCCTGCATTCTCTATATACTTTTGCAGCCCACCTGCAGTATCTTATGGCCTAAGAACAACAACATAGACATTTCAGAAAACCTGAGTTGCCCAATGGCCCATCAAAAATGGAAAAAGCTCTTCAACAGATACAACATATTTTTTTTAAAGTTGTCCTAATACAGTAAGAAATTATCAGGCCACTAAACTACTCGGCTCATATTGCACCATAGGTACGTATCTCCATAGCATCTAGTTTCACTGTGCCATAACCTTCTCTGACGTAACTCCAGATAAATTAATTGGGTTGGATATGAACCTAACCCATTCACTTTTTCACTGTTTCTTGGCGAGAGTTACCAGCTCTCTCCCTTTCTAAATAAGATGGGAAGAGAGGGATTTTTCCCCCTACTAAAATATTAATTATAAAAGTAAATTAAATCAGGGACATTCCATGGCCTAAAATGTGAATAACTCAACATCAAAGTTGTTGCTGAATGAAATGAGATCCAGCACATAGCTTCTGGCCATTTCTCCATGTGATCACGCATAAAAATACATATAAGTGACTCTAATTTTTGGGATATGTTCTAGGTTTCAGTGGAAGAGCCTTAATAAAAAAACCCTTTAAAAGCATGATTTAAAGGGAGATTATAGATTGCATATTGTTGCAGGCAGAGGGATCTTTTTCCTGCTGCTATGTATGCTGATCAAAAGGAACAGCTTCATCTGCTGTGTGGGGATAGTCTGTAACTTGGAGCTGTATCAGAAATAAGAGAGTCTTAGAGAGCTGGATTTGAGGAGAAGGGAACAGCAGGAATTGGAAGGGTGTAGTGGTGATGATGGGGAAGAACATAAGGTGAAGTTATGGGTGAGAAAGGAACAGCAACTCAAAGGAAATTATGGCAGTGAAGGAAAAATCAGACCTGAAAGGAAATGGTAGGGTGGTGCTAGGGCAGGGGTAGGCAAAATATGGCCCATGGGCTGAATCTGGCCCACCAAGGGATTTTGTACAGCCTCTGGCAGATTCTTCAGCTTCCAGCTGCTGTCACTGCCAGACCAAGTCCTGCTGCCCAGATGCCCCAGCAAGTCTACCCTGCACCTACTTCCAGGGGCAGGACCCACACAGGTAGGGCTCATGGCCAGGAAGATGGGATGGGGTTATGAGCGGGCGGGGAGTGGTGTTTGGGAGCAGGACAGCCAGGTGAGCCCAGGCTGATGGGGAGGGATTGTAGAGTGGTGACAGTGAAGGACCAGGGCCTCGTGATCCCAGCCCTGGCCATGTCTGCCTACCCATCACAGTCCTGGATGCTATTCCCTGCCTACCTGTGGCCCCATCCTGGCTGAGCACGGAGCAGAGCCATGATCCATTGTCTACATGCCCATATGGTGGGCACCGGTTCTGTGGACAGGGGCATGTCAGGAGTGGATTGTGTCTCTGTCCTGGGCTCCAGCCCTGCACTATCGCTGCCCCACAATCCTGGGGTCTGCGTAGAGGACCCATGCAGGCAGGATGCCTGGTCAGGTGGATGGGATGGGGCCACTTACTCAGTTTTGATAAGTGTTGTGGGAATGTGGTGACCCAGCCCACAACAGCTCACCAAAATTCCCTATGTGGTCCACAGGCCCAAATAATTGCCCACCCCTGTGATAGGGGAACAGAGTTCCAGTGCAGGAGCAGCAGAATTGAGGACTGGAGAAAGCAGAGATGTTTCCCTACCACCTTCCCTTAGCCATCTGGTTCCACCAATGTCAGAAGCAGGGCACTGCACCATGTGAATCCTGGGTCTGATGCAATCTGGTATTTCCTGTGTTCCAAGAAAGAAAATATATTTAGAAAAGAAGGTGCACAATGCAATGAGAAGCATACATTTTGGACCCTGATCCTCATATTACAAAAATAGCAATATATATGACATTTTTTCTTGTAGCTCAAACCCTGGTTATTTTACACTTGTATTACTTCAGAGGGGTTTCTCTCATCTCTATCAAATCCCTGAAGCTTTTTTTATCATCTCCTGGCTGTAGACATTCTCTCATTCTCTAGACCTTTAGGGATTTTTTATTTTTCTACTTGAGCTAAATGGTATAAGTCTTTCCCAGGAGTACATCAATGATACTCCATAATGGGACAGTTAAAATAAGTACTTCACCACTCCTTACTGGCTGAGAAGGTTAATTTTGTAGAATGTCCTGCTGCTACGTAAAGACAAGAGGCTAGGAGTTTCATTTCCCTCTTAGCCCTCTGTACTTTTCTTATGCATGACTCCATTTAGAAGTTTGTGGTGCACCTATACCCCTGCTATCCAGATACCTTTATGGTTTCCTTGAACCCAGTACAAAATGTTAATCATCTTTAGCAGGTGGTTCAGATAAATCATAACTTCATGATTCACATAGTATTACCTTGCCTCCATGGCTGGTAGCATTTTTTACATTCATTGTAGCTTATAGTTTTGAAAGGCAAGGTAATAAAAGTAAAAATGTGTTGAGTTAGAGACTGAGATTTGATAGTTTGGTTTCAAGGACATGCAAAATAAGGCAATTAACATGTATTTAATTTTAAAGCTAGATTAAGTTTATAGGCCACAAGCCATTGACCACTGAATTCAGAACAAATCCTTCTATGACTTCACGCTTTTACATACTGAGGTTTTCTGATATACCCTGTAGTAATAACAGCTATATTATCCCTGAGTGGGAAACCTGGGAGGCATTTAGCTTCAGAAGGGTATAGGGTTTCCCAAAGAACCATGGATGCATTCTGTGAATTTTGAGAGGGTGATGTGGCTTATAGCTTGGCCTTCTTCACCTGCCTTTCTGTTGAGTTGCTTTGGGAGTGGGCGTGGAGATCATCTCTGCAACAGTGTCTTTTGTTTTTGTACTCCCCTTTCCACACACTGTTGAATGTGTGAACCTACATCGGTAGGTTACGGACAACAAAAATAACCAATTACATGTTGTCCTGGTAGATGGAACAGCTTTTTACATAGTCTTACATGGGTGAGTTATGCAGGTCTTCTGTAATCTTTCTAAAACTTTTACATGGTGTCCTAGTTTCAGTGATTTGCTTTTGAGTCAAAATGAGGTGAGAAAATAAACCATAACCATGACTGCTATGTACTGTTCCTTGGGGTTTATCCATATTTTAAGCTTATTATGCAAATGAATGCATTTAAGTCTTAACTGTAGTTTACGCATCAGACTTGGTGATGGAGGGTTCATACAGCTATTGCCAGAGCACAGTAATTCAATAGCTAGAGAGACAGGTGATTCAAAATCCCAGGTCCAAGCACTCTCAGACTTAGGGATCTGAACTGTGAAAACTGGAGCTCCATGTCAAGTTTGCTAGACTATGTTAGGAAGAAGTGGAGTCTATTGGAGTGGTAACTGGACTGGAAGTAGGGAATGTGAGATATTTGCCTTGACTGCTAGCCAAATCTGACCTTAAGTTAGTCACTTCATCTCTTTTCTAACTTGTTTTCCCCTCCCACAATTTGTCTATGATGTGCATTTTACAAACTTTTCAAGGCAGACTGCCTCTCTGTGTTTGTATATAACTTAACACAATGAATTCTAGATGCTAATGTATTACATATTTTCATTAATATGCTAAACTTTATGCCAGAAATACGTAACTGATCCATACTTCTTCTTTTTTCTTTTTTTTTTGAATTGCAGAGACAAAGTATTAGAATGGCATAAAATATGGCCCAGTTCTACTACAAGAGAAGTGTTAATGCCCCCTACAGAGATCGTATCCCTCTTCGTATAGTGCGAGCAGAGTCTGAACTTTCACCTGCAGAGAAAGCCTATCTGAATGCTGTTGAGAAAGGAGATTACGCCAGTGTGAAAAAAGCTCTGGAAGAAGCTGAAATTTATTTCAAGATCAATATTAATTGTATTGATCCCCTTGGAAGGACTGCTCTCCTTATTGCAATTGAAAATGAGAACCTTGAACTTATTGAACTGCTCTTAAGCTTTAATGTTTACGTTGGAGATGCTCTACTACATGCTATACGCAAAGAGGTAGTTGGAGCTGTGGAACTGTTGCTAAACCACAAAAAGCCCAGTGGGGAGAAACAGGTACGCATAAAATTTTACCTTGGTCCTGATTTACAAATCTGTTTCTGTAGGGAAATGTAAAAGATTGCTAAAATGTACTCTCGCTGCCCCCCCCCCCCCAAAAAAAAAGTTTAAAAAAAATGACAAGTTCAAATTTAGCCTCTTGTGTTCTCAGCATGACTTGTACCATTTTCATTTTAGTTTGAATGTCTTCATCTTTACCATTGGTTATTTAAAGCAAAAGATAATATAATTTATGCTAATTTTGAGTTTAGGGTGAGAAGGCTTTCCACTGAGAGCCAGTGGGCTTGTTAACTTCTGATGCATGAAAACTCACATAAATCTTTAAATATTAATTCCACATATGATTTTTTAAAATTCTGTGTTGAAAGAGTTTTTCATACATATTAGAGCAGAATTCTACTTCATAAAGAATTCCAACTCAGGCTAAAGAGAAATCTGGTGGTGATATTCTAGTCCCACTGAAATCCATGAAAAAATATCCACAAAGTCAGGGGTTCACCCTCATCATGGAAAGTATCTGTCCCTCTATCCCAAATGAACATGAGGCATGGCCTCTGTGGTCAGAACCTCAACCTTGTATCTTTGTATGGGTGGTAGAATATTTTGTATCTTAGCCCCTCTTCAAAAGGAAAATTATGTAAGTATTATAAAAATCACCAGTTAAGAGTAAAGGGAAAGAAACTCTACTATACCTTCC
>NW_017729032.1:57958675-57968530 GCF_001723915.1 Gavialis gangeticus | reverse complement strand
TGGACAGTTGGCTTTGAAATCTGGGTAGAGCAGTGTAGCAGGGCACTAGGGTGCCTGCTACTAGATGGTGGTGTGTAGCAGGACGTTAAGATGCCTGCTACTGATAATGGTAACATGGGCTTAGCTGCCACTCAAGGGCAGCACAGGTGTGAGTTGCTTAAGCAACCAAGTGGGTCAGCTGACCAGAAGGGGGCAGGGCCTGGCCTTTATAAGCAGGGCAGGCCAAGGCCAGAGTTAGTTCCCTTCTGGCAGCCTAAGGAGAAGCAGCTCTGCAAGAGCAGGCATGGCCATGCTGTGCATTAAGCATGCGGATGCCGAGTGGAGAGAACCCTGGCAGGGATACGGAGGTTAGCCAGGTTGGCGGGGAACCTAAGTGGTAGCTGCTTTGTGTTTTGTGTTATAGCTGGTTGGCTTATGGCTTGTTTGTTTGTATAAGACTGGAGGACCGGGCGAGTCTGTAGGGGTGGAGGAGGCCTCAACAGGAGCCCCCCCTGTAAGGTGGGGGGTGCTCTGAGCGCCAGGGAGGGCACTGTAGTTGGCGTGAGAAGCACGAGTAGGAGCCTGGTGTGGGCTATGCGGGCATGGGGAAGAGACTCCAGTGCAGGCTACGCGAGCACAGGCAAGAGGCCCAGTGGGTGCGGGCGCGAGAAGCGTGAGTAGGCCCAGTGGGCGCGGGCGCGAGAAGGCAGCTCTGGGGCCCAGGTAAGGCTAAGGCCGCCTGAGCCCCAACTGTGAGAAGCCCGAGTCAGGCATATGACCCTAAAAGGGGTCTGGGGCCAGGTAAGGCTGAGGCCGCCTGAGCCCCGAGTGTGAGAAACGCGAGTATAGCCCCAGTGCGGGAAAAGGTGCACGAGAAGCGCGAGCATAGGCCTGAGTCAGGTGAGAAGCGTGAGCAGGACCCCAGTGCGGGTGGAGAGCGTGAGAAGTGTGAGGCACAGGCCCCAGTTGGGGGCGAGAGTGCATGAGCGTGGGGAGATAGGCCCCAGTGGGGCACGGTCTATACGGGAGAAGCCCCAGGAGAAGGCGAGCATAGCAAGGCAGGCCCCGTGCCAACGGGGGCAGGAAGGCAGCCTCCCATTAAATATTTACCAAAAAGACGTGGTGGGTGAGACAGAGGGTGCGTTCAGGACCCAGACTTGGCACGGTAGGCAAGGGCGCTAGGGGAGGTCACAGCACCCCTAAGGGCGTCCTGCCACACTTCCCCTGTGAATACTTGTAGCTATTGTAGGTATTTAAATGAAATATCCTCTAAATCTTCTGCCATTTCAAAACCCTATTGAAATAGGTAGGCTGTAGCCCATAATTTCTGACTTCTTTATGAATCCTGCAGGATGAAAAGCTCTATTGTAAGATTGTATTCTATTCTTGTCTATTCCGATTTCCATATATTGTAGGTACTATATTAATGCATGTAAATGAATAGTGTGTTGAAACAAGTGGAACATTTTCACAGGCAATGTGTGCAATATTACATAATGCATGCAATATCATTTAATTGCAGTATCTATACTTATCGTGGGTATAATTGCAGGTAATAGGCAAAAAGTAGTTATTTTTTGGTAATAAAGTAATAGGAACTCTATGAGAGAATGCAGTATGTTGGCCTTCTTGACTACTTTCTTTCCTAATTGACAAAAGCATAACATCTTTATGGAGTAACAAATTTGTCCCAACAAAAGTGCATGAATGCTAGATTCATTTTAGGCTTGCCTCTTTTCATTATAGCTCAGTCAATTGCATGGCTTATTTGAACAGGGAATACAGTTTGCTGAAGAAAAGATGATTTTGTGGTAAAGCCACTAGCATGGGATTAGAACATTTGGGTTTAACACTCCATTCCTTGGGTGCATCTACGTATGTGCTTTACTGCAGAGTTGACTAATTGGCTCCACAGTAATGCATCACTGTCTATTAGGCTGCAATAAACTAATTAACTCTGCTGTCAGATAGTAGTATCTAACACAAATACTATCCTACGTTGGAGTTAGTCTGTTGCAATGCACATGTAGACAGTGCCCAGAGCTGGCTGGGTCACAAGGGTAATACAGTGTAGGGGCTACCTGCTGGTTAGCCCTGCACTGTAGCACCCTTGTGTTCCAGCCAGCCCCTCCACAAGATGTTGAGCCAGGGCGGAGCAGCTCTGGACTGGCAAGCTGACCCCCCCAGACCCTCTGCCAGGTGGGGCTGTGGCTCTGGCTCAACTTGTGGTGGTCCTGGGCACACATGTAAATGCTGAGCCCAGGAACAATAAACTCTGGCACAAACTGCACCAATTTGTTCCAAGTTCATTACTATCATGTGTAGATGCACCGCCTGTGCCAAGTCACATGATCTTTAATTCCCCATCTGTAATTTGGGAGGAATCACATCTCTCCATCTCTTCTCCATCCATATACCTCTTTGTCTCTCCTTTCTCTTTAGACTGTAAGATCTTCAGAACTAATTTTCCTATGTACAGACATACATTAGCTAGCATAGTGATGCGACTGCACATATAGCAAGACAAATAACACATAATCTAGGTTAGTCACGATACAGCTTGCTGTTAGGAATTTAGGGTACAACAGACATGTTAGAATAACATTTTGTGCATGTATACTTTTTTACACACAACTCCATAGCTGTAGTTGCAAGTCCACAAAAATCTCCAGCTAAAGGAAGAAAGTGGTGAATATATAGGATTTTTAGTTCCTATATTTCAAATGTGAAAATAAATATTTCAAGTTAGATTGAAAGGTAAATTTTTTCAATCTTTTGGGCATGTTGAAGCTGAAAAGATTTGTTTCAGTTTGAATTTTACAATATCCAAGAAACTATCTATTCCCATACTTTTAAAAATGGGTGTGTAATTTTTTTTAACTAAAATTTCAGGGAATTTTGAAACAAGATGAATTTCAAACCAAATTAAAACATTTAATATAAAATATTGAAAAAAAAAAAAAAAACTCTATCAAGTTTTGAAGGGAGTTTTTAAGTTTCTCAAAATAAGTAATTGGGCAAAATGGACATGATGTTATTAAACGTTTCAGTATTTTTGACCTACTTTTTTTTCTAGCTCAGAGTCTATTACCAAGGGTGCAGACAGAAGTGACAATTTTTGCCTGATTTGGCTACAGAAAAAGATCTACAGCCATGACAAAACACAAATGCAGGGCTACAAACTGCTTTAAAATGGTCAATCAGGTGAAAATCTTAACCTTTGTTGCATAAGGGTTCAAATGAAGATGTTTCAAAACATAGCGTCTTTTGTAGCTTGTCTGCCTGCCTGCCAGCCTGTGATCCGTTTTCAGAATGGGAGGGGGGAAAAGGAGCGGAGGGAGTTTGGTATAGAGTTATTTCAGTCCCGGCTGGAGGGTAGGGTGGGTGTATCTGAGCCCCCTGGAGGGAGGGGGTTCCAATTCACTCACCCTACCCTCCAGTGCCAGCTGGGGAACCCCTAGAATGAGCTCTACTTTGTCTCTGACCCCACTTCACTTCCTTATCCAATGTGCTCTGTATTGCAGACTCCATTTACCATGTGTATCTCAGTGGTTTGAACTGAATACCATTACATGGATATATCTAGTGCCATGGTATCTGATGCCTACTGATGAGGTATATATGTTTAATAGATTTGAATTCTACATACCTTCTTCTGTCATTCAGCTCGTGAGTGAGGCTTTTGCAGCATGTATTAGAGCAATTCAGGAAAAGGTCACTTTTGTCACCTTGCATTATATTTTCTAAACTGTTAGCTGCACCAGCTGCTGAAGCACATGTAATATAAAATAACAGGATTTAAGATGTCTGGGTAGAGAGAGCTTATCCAAGTACTTCTAAATTATCAATTTTTCATAACCATATGTCTCAAACTAGCTGCCAAGATCCTATTCCCTGTTATCCTGAAGGATAATAGAGTATTTTATTGAGGAAAAAAACAATTTTTTTCACCCTGTGTATCCATAACTGGATGTTGTATTATGGACCATATGCCTACCTACACAATGTAGTGGAGAGTATGTAAGTGATTTAATAGAATATAAGGCATCATTTTTAATTTCATGGTAAAGATTCTCTGTGTGATTGTGCATAACATATGGTTTTTAACTCACTGATATTTGGGTGAGTTTTAATGTGGATGGCAAAAAGCACATCCTTTATGCCGAGGGCATCTCTACCAAAGTACAACTCCTTGCCCCTAATTGGAAGAGAAGTCTAAAGCTGCCCAATGAAGATAACACTAGGATTTTTTTAGCACAGTCAAGACAATAAACTGTTAAACTTTAGGGAAAAAAAATCAAGCAACTTAAAATGAGATCCTAGAATAGAAGTATGGGGCAACCTTCCTAATGGGCATATATTATAATAGGCTCATCAATAACATAAATACTATATTTATTTGAATACAAAACAGGGTTTTTTCTCTCTGTTTTTTGTGGGGAAAAAGCTCCTTGTTTATATTCACATACAAGGAAACCTCATTAAGTACATTGTCTATCATTAAACTTCTGCCAAAAGCAGCATGTCTTCAGTAATGGAAACCAGCTATGAAGCTGATTAAATACAACCAACATTGAGTGTGTCTATAAAGCACGTGGCTCATATTGGGCAAACACACTGATGGGACCCTTTTTTATTTTATTTTTTTTGGCCCTTTAAAAAAACAACAGGTGGATGTTCTCTCTATAGGGAACTGGAACCAAGCCTAGAAACACTTCAACACTTTGCCAGCACTAGAAGAGCCAGAGCCATCCCCCACACTCTCCCCATGGTACCAGAAATGTCATGTTTCTTCTTATCCATAAGACTGAGATGCTGATAGGGAATCTATCACAAAAATAGGTTAGTGCAACCCATCTGAATAAGATGGATGTTAGTGCCTGTTGCATGCAGTCCCCCTCACTGCTGAGACTTTAAGTCATGGTGAGCCACTACATTGAATATATGTTGACTTCCTCTTCACTCCCATAGCTGAGTTGTGCCTTTCTTTCCCATTTCCAATTATTCCTGTTTCACTAGCCTTATAATGTCTGTAAAACATCATGAAATTGGGCCTCAAAGAGTTCACCCAGAATCCTGCTGTTGACCCCCTCTCTCAGCCTGTCATATATGATTAGTGTGGTTCTGGCCTCCATGAGGTGGAGTCATACCAGATTGCCTTGCACCTTGTCTGCATATAAATTTTTGCAGGGTCCCAGGACTCATGACAAGAACACCCAATTCCTGGCATGACTGGGTGGAGAGGGGGGTACTACTTAACACATGGATCCTTTGTGGCAGTGGGTATTAAGAGTACACATACATACTGAGCAGTCCTGAGCTGTGGAGGCACCATTTCTGGAAATGCTGTTGACTCTTCTGGGGCCCAGCCTAATAAACTATGTAGTAAATCATAAGCCTTTTTTTGCCTTTGGGCTAATATCATACCTTTTTCTGTTTAAAAGTACATTTATGGAGTAGCTGTGCTAAAACTTGCAGCACCTTCAAAAGAAGGTAAAATGCATCAATTCTGGATCAACTAAGTCTATGGGTACCTGTAGTAATTTTCCAATAAGTGAATTCCTACGGGTCTGTTTATTGCAAGGGCAGTACTTTAAAATTTGCTGCTCACTTGCACATAATCAGGGAGAGTAGGGTCTGAGAGTAAGGGGGAGGGTGTGCTGCAGGGGGAAGAAGCTGGGGAGGTCAAGGGGGCTATCTGACCTTCCCTAGATTTATCTTCCATGCTGTAGCCGTAGGATGGACTCTATCTATATAGAATCTAATTACTGGGGGGTCATTTTAGCATAGAATCATAGAGAAGTAGGGCTCGAAGGGCTTCACGTAGTCCAACCCCTGCCTGAGGCAGGATCATCCCTATCCAAATCATCCCATACAACCATAATCTACATTCTCAATAAGACTACCATTGAGCCATACATGACACAGACCCACCACCCTAACCTTCCACAGGTAAAGCAGGGAAACCACAGCATCCAACCTTCTGCTCCTATGGAATGTTTTCTATTAATTCTCAAGAGATTCTGGGTAGAGGGCCATACCTCCCACTCAAGAGGAAAGCAACCCCTCCCCTCCCCCCCAGTCTGTACAAATCTGAGCATGTGATAAAATTCCTTCCTTACCCTGAATATGGTGATTAGTCTAATCCAGAGGGGAGGGGAAAGAACCTCTAGCCAGGAACCTCTGGCTTTGGTCCCAACGGAAGCATTGGCACACCCCAGTTACCCCAGGCTTGGCAGTAGTCAATACCCAGTGCCTCTGAGGAAGACTTAAAAGCACTTTGACACATATAGCACTCTAACACATAATGTGTTAAGGGCCAAAAAGCTGTTGCTGCTGGTACGTCTTTGTACTGAGTACAGAAAGCAATCACAGCCCAGGACCTGGTGATTCTCAAAGAAGAGAGTATTGCAGAGAAAATCCACATACTGTATTTACACAGATGCACTGATCCTGAGAGCTATTTTTAGCCAATCAGAGAATAAACTGTACAAAAATAATTCAAATCAGACACCCAGAACAAATCAGCCTGAAGGAGACTGTGATTTGGAAAACACCCTGCAGTTGTACATCAATAACACCACAGCATCGTTTTGCTGTATCTGAGAGGATTCCATTTCAGCAATATGTCCTGTCATATTTTTAATCCATAACCAACCACTGTTAGATCAAGTTCATATGAATATATGGCAAGAAGATGCCATATGTTCAACTCTTGCTTCCTTGCAGGATGTTCCTAATTACACCCACTGCTAGATGATTAGGATGTAATCAGAAAAAACATTATAGACTACCTAATTGTGTTGTTCTATTAAAGGGCTTAGTTTTCTTTCTAGCTGTTCTCACAACTTGATCATGCATCAGAACAGGAGGGTTCATACATTGCTTGTTTTGAAGTAACTCTTAACAACACACTTCCAAATGTTCTTTACATAAAGCATAGGAAATTATCAGTATATAGCAGAGGCGGGGAGAGAGATTTAAAAAGCCTGATGTGATGACTTGTATACAAGAGTCCCACTAACAGCACAATCTGTTCCTCCATTATGTTTTGAAAATGTCAGCAATAGTCGCTCATAAATTGCACTCTATCCATTAGGGATCAAGTGTGCTATTTGTTTTGAACATCTCTGACAAAAGCTCATGAACTGCGTTCTACACTGTGGGCACCAAGTGTGCTGCTGCATAGCAGTCTCGCCATTAATGAGTGTGGAGGAGGCATGAGGTGCCATTTTGTTGGGCTTGAAGAGGACAGCCTTGATAAAACTTGTGGGGGCACCATGTTCATTCTTCTTCTTGTTAGCTGCCTAAGTGGAAGCAGAGGATTTTCTCCAGTGGTATCTGATTAGTAAGAGTCCTCTGGCAGGTTTAGAATCCTGTTAGACAGAAAGGAATGTAAGAGGCGGGGGGGTTAGTTCAGTTTGTTAATACAGGAGACAAAGCAGCCAACTGCCATGGTCCATCTTTTTCGTATAATCGTTTTGATCAGCTGAGGCATGCAGTTGCCAGTTAGGAAGAGATATTCTGTGAAGACAGATATGCTTAATTATATGCTGGATGGAAAACTGGGTTTGTGGCTGGAGTTACAGGATTTTAGAGGTGAATGCCAACTGTTCAAAAGTTTGCAAAAAGTTGTGCATAAGTGTAATAACACCTTGTCAGTAAGCCTGATAATGTTGATTTTTGTTTCTGGTTGCTCTACAGAGAAATCTGTGATCATAACTAATGTGAGATTTTGGATTCTGCTAGTAAAACTGCTGTGGGCATTCATGAATCTTCCCAATTCTTCTTGTACTTCTGCCAAACTGTTTTTGCCTTCTAGTGATGTTGGCTGGTATTTAGCATTGCTGAGAGTTGTATGCCATATGCTAGTGGCCTTATCCAATATACTAAATGTGGTATTCTTAAATTTTAAGAGAGGCTAAGTAAGTGTGTCATAAAAGTAGGGGAGGCAAACAGGACAAAAGATGCAGGAAACCCTTAATCTATGTAAATTATGAGTCACTTCATTATTGGTATGATAGCTGGAGTCTCAATGAGTCATGATGTAGATGTTGATTTATACCAGAAAAGATTATGGTCTTTCAATTCAGTGATTAGGCAAATGCATTCAGATAACCCAATGATAATGTTCATCAGTCCTTTTCATTGATAAGAATTTAACCAAGTTTTCACCCCAGTTTATAACCTTTGTCAAAATAAAAAGGGGTTTAGGTTTCCTGCACCCACTGCTCCTAACTGATAGTGGAAATTAAAATGCTATAATACAACAGAAGGGGTGAACATTAGTTAAAAACTATTTTTAAAGCTTTGAACTAGACATGACAACTTAAGGAGTTTCATAACTTATTTTTCTTCTTTACTAGAAGAGAAACAAAATGTTTTGCATGTTTTTGCAAGCAAAATTTGTGTCACAACACCAATTTTTTCATGAAAAAAGTCATTTTCAATTCTGCTTCCCTTTACTTTCTGCACGTTTATTGAATGAAAGCTTTGACACAGTAACCAAAAGATTAGTCATAATAAACAGCTACAAAGAGAAAACAGCCAAATATCCTGCATTTCACACAGTTTGCCTTGCACAGGTTATTTTAATATCATAATCTCCCATGTGCTAGCAGCCATTTTGTTGAATTCCTCTGCTTTTCCTCGGCCTTGGAGAGCAATGGAACACCTGCATTTATAGCTTCATTTAATATTTGGCTGTTTGATAATAGGCTGAATAGTGATTCTGCTTCCAGATAAGGAGATTGAAAATGCTAGGACTTTTGTGTTCAGGGCTCCGATGGGCTGGACGTTATGATGAATCCTTAACCATTGTTCAAATGTCACCCATACCAGCTCTGACTCGGTTTCTTGCCTCAGCATTCCCTAACCAGGCAACCAAGTTTTAGTCAATTAAGTTTAAATAGGCCTCCCATACTGGGATTGGGGAATCTATGGCCCAAGATGCATATTAAACTTTTCTTCTGCTTAGTTCTGGTTAGGTGAGGTGTGAGTGTGAGGGGGAAGAAAAAGTCTTTTGCAAGCTGGGTGCCAGGGTTCCCTCAAGAACACAAAGCACTACAGGCAGGACACCCGAAGGGTGGACACATATGAGATCAGCACTGCCAGAGGAGCCAGGGCTGGGCTCAGAACTTGCCTGGTGTGGCCCAGGCTGCACCACTTGCAGGGGCACAGGCTGGGGCTAGGGCCGGGCTCAGCTCTTGCAGTGGCTGCGGTTGGGCTCAGTGCTCGACTGGCAGGGTGCCATGTGCAGGGGCTGGAGCAGGGACTGGGGCCAGGCTCAGCACTTGGCTGGCACAGCCCAGGCAGTGCTGCTTATAGGGGCTGGGGCTGCCTGGGCCATGCCAGCTCCCTTACCTTTCCTCACATCCCACACACTCTGCCCACCTGAGCTCCATGCTCCCACCACCCCCCTGAGTGTGGGCTTTGTATGCCCACCAGCTGCAGTGCCATGCTCTGCGCTGCAGTTCCCCTGTCCCTGCTGTTTCCCTATGCAGCAGGGAGATAAGGAGCCACTGGATGCCACAGAATTTGAGTACCCCGGTGGCGACAGCAGTGGCAACAGCAGTCCTGTCCAGAAGCTGCATACTGGGTGGGCCAGGCCCTGGATACAATATAAAAGTCAAGCTGGAAATGTAAGGGTCAATATTTGGGCTTCAAACCTTGACTTATACACCATGAAATATGATAATCTTATCAGCAGTCCCTCAATATGAGGGTGACAGTCTTCTAGTAAATAGGGGAGTCATCAGCGTATCCACAGAGGACGGAGGGGGCTGATCTGAGATGTGTAGTTCAACTGAAAATATTAGAAATAGTTCTGGAAACAAGGAATAGATCATGGTAATTTCAGGTCACAGTCCTTTCCTT
>NW_017729032.1:57934346-57953675 GCF_001723915.1 Gavialis gangeticus | reverse complement strand
GCCCTGGATACAATATAAAAGTCAAGCTGGAAATGTAAGGGTCAATATTTGGGCTTCAAACCTTGACTTATACACCATGAAATATGATAATCTTATCAGCAGTCCCTCAATATGAGGGTGACAGTCTTCTAGTAAATAGGGGAGTCATCAGCGTATCCACAGAGGACGGAGGGGGCTGATCTGAGATGTGTAGTTCAACTGAAAATATTAGAAATAGTTCTGGAAACAAGGAATAGATCATGGTAATTTCAGGTCACAGTCCTTTCCTTTTGTTTTACTTGTCTATTGATCTCCATAATGAAGTGAGTTTGTTGAAATGATTAATGCCTTGTATAACACAGTGCCACTGGGGACAATCCAGTGTGTTAGTCTCCTATGTATTGATGTTAAAATCACATTTTATTCAGATTGGCCTTCAGGGTGTCCTTGAATTTCTTCTTTTGCCCACCTCTAGTGCCATTAGTGAATTAGAAATATAGGGCCTGTTTTGGGAATCAGTTGTCAGGCATCCTTATGACATGTCCTGTCCAGTAGAGCTGGTGCCATAGAAACATGGCTTCAATACCAGTGGTGTTTGCTTGAGCTGCAGTGGTCGTGTTCATTCTTTTGTCTTTCCAACTGATACAGAAGATTTTCCAAAGACATTGCTGATGGTAATGTTCCAAAGCCTTCAGGTGTTTCCAATATGTCATCCAAATTTCACACCCATAACATCCTAGTGGATGAGAAGGTTGATTTGGGTCTTGATGTCATGGTCATTAATGACATGATTTTGAAGATGTCTAAAGGCAGCCCTGGAACAGTTTATATGGTCTTGAATATCATTGTGTATATTTACTTTTTTTGGAAAGGTAGCTACCTAGGCAGGGAAAATTCTCAACATTTTCCAAGGACTACCCTCTAATTGTACTCTGTGGAAGAACAAATGATTGGTTCGGGGTGGGTTAGTAAATTATCTTTGTTTTCATGAATTGAGGCCTATCATTTCATACACTTCCTGGAAGCAATTGAGTGACCTGGAGCTCTTCAGTTGGGGGGGTGTATACAATACAATCAGTATATGGAAGATCAGTAATGGAGGAGTTGGTTACCTTGGATTTTGAGCATGACTAGTTTATGTTAAAGAGATTCCCATTCATGAAATACTGGATGCTAACTCCAGATGGAAGTCTATCAGCAATAAGATGCAGAATAGCTGTGATACAGATGGAGAAGAATATTGGTGCAATCATACATCCTTGCTTGATTCCAGTTCTAATGGCGTCGAGGTCAGTTTCTGGGCCATCACTTAGGACTGTTGCTGTCATGGTGTCTTGAAGAAGTCTGATAATGGTAACAAATTTTGGCAGGCATTCACATCTCAACATGATCTTCCAGAGGGCCTTCCTGTTGATTGAATCCAAAGCTTTAGGTCAATAAAGGTTATGTACATATCTCAGTGTTGCTCCCAGCATGTGTCCTGCAGCTGTCTAGCAACAAAGAACATATAATAGATTTTGTACCTCTCTTGTACCTCTTAAGCCACATTGAGACCTGGGTAGAATCTTCTCAGTGAGGAAAAGTAGTCCTTTGAGGAGAATGTAGGTAAGGATCTTTCCAGCTATGTACAGGAGTGTGATACCAAAGTAATTGCTGCAGTCTTATCTATCTCCTTTCTTGAATATGGTAATGATTCTGGCATCTCTCAAGTCACTGGAAATCTGTTCATGTTTCCAAATATTCATAATAATGATGTATAGTTAACACCTGTAGCATGAAGAACAATGATCCATTAAGTCAATTGACTCCCTCAGCTGCCTGAACTGTAATTACACAGCAGCTGCACAGTGGAGCAGGAATCAATTCAAGGTGCTTCCAACCCCAGGCAGAAAATCTACTTCCTCATTTAATATATGTCCCTTAATTTGGAGGTATAGGAAGAGGGTCTGAGTTTGGAGGGAAAGTGCATGTTGCATGTGAGAAAATATGAATCTATTGTGGGAAAAAAATTAGTTTAACCCCCCAAAAAGTTATTCCACTGAAAACAGTAACAACTAACATCATCCTTCAGCCAGCATCAGGCTGCTTATCATCCACTTTATCACCTTATCCTGACAGGAAACATCATTTCCCAGTTCAGTTTTGCTACCAAAGCATTAGTAAAATTCCTAACTCATCTTTGAAAATAGAAGTATTTATTGCATGATATATAAGTGCTCTGCCAGGGGATATAAGGAACCTGAAATCTTTACCAACAAATCCTTGCTCTTATTCATATTAATTCCAACCCTGACTGTAACTGACCATTTGTATAAAAAGTCAAAACAGTCCCCATCTTCCTTATTGCCTGTCAGCACTGTAATGCCATATACTTGCGCAAAAAAAAAATCATTGGAAGGGTCAAATTCCTCACCTTGTGTTGCCGTACACTGCCCACGATAGAAAGAAAGACAATACAATTGTGGCATTAAGACATCATTTTTCCTTTCCCTATAATGTATTGGATTTTTCCTTGGTGGTCCCTCAGAAGATCATGGTGAGAGAGAGGTTTCTAATGCCCTTCATTGTTGTGACTATTCCTCGGTTTCTGACTTGTAAGAGGAGTGTTTGTTTAGTCCTCAACTCCGGTGCTTCATTTTGTATTACCTGAGACCTAGGTGGTAAAGCAATGGACATATTTCATATTCTAAAGTATTTGTTTCTGTGGAAACTTTCCCTTCATACCTAAATACCCTTGTAGCCCCGAAGTGGAGTTCTTCGAAGTAAATAGGGATCCTGCAACCACAAAAGTCTCAGTATGACCCCCCTCCCCAACACCGAAAGGGGAATTCACTGATGTGCAAGTAAACTCACCTTTTGCTTGAAGTTATGATGTGTTGAAACTTTGCCAACTGTTGAAAAGTCCCAGCCCTTTCTTGAAACCCAGTGTAAACCATGGCTTTGAGAAATAATTTTCAGGGTGTAAACTCCAAGAGAAAGAAACAACTTTTTTCTCCATCTGTACCAGGGGTTCACTTAGGTAGTTGTTTCCCTACAGCAGATTGCTACAGAGCAAACCCTTTTGGATTAATTGTACTCCTGTTGCCAGTTCTTCTTCCTGATATCCTTTCCCATCCCTCAGATCAGTGATTTAAGCTTAGTGTACACATCCCCAGCAGTATAAAAATGAAGCCCATAACATTAGTTGTTAAGCCAGCTAATTAAAAAGATTGCCAGGTAATATTAGCATGAGATTGTAAAGAACCAATAGTCACCTACTCATCCACTACTTCACCTTGAGAACTCACTGGAGGAAGTTCCCTTTTTTGTTAGAGGATGCGAAATACCTGAGGGTGTCGAGGAAGTTGACTGATGTGACTTCAGAGCCTCTGGCCATTATCTTTGAAAACTCATGGTGATCAGAAGAGGTCTCAGATGATTGGCAAATATAGTTCCCATATTTAGGAAAGGGAAGAACACAGATCAGGGAAACTACAGACCTGTTAGCCTCACCTCAATCCCTGGAAACATCACGGAGCAAATCCTCAAAGAATGCTTTTCTTAGCTCTTGGAGGAAAAGAAAGAGATTAGAAACAGCATGGATTCATCAAGTCATGCCTGACCAACCTGATTGCCTTCTCTGAAGAGATGACTAGCTCTCTGGATATGGGGATAGCAGTGAATGTGATATACCTTGACTTTAGCAAGACTTTTGATATGGTCTCCCACAACATTTTTGGAAGCAAGCTAAGTAGTATGGGTTGAATGAGTGGACTTTAAGGTGGATAGAAAACTGGATCATTGGGCTCAAAGGGTCAATGGCTCAATGTCTAGTTGGTGGCTGGTATCAAGTGGAGTACCCCAGGGACCAATTTTGTTCAATATCTTCATCCATGACCTGGAAAATGGGATGGACTCTACCCTCAGAAAGTCTGCAGATGACATGAAGCTGGGGGAGTAGTAGATATGCTGGAGGGTAGGACTGGGCTTCAGAGAGACCTTGATAAATTGGAGGGTTGGACCAAAAGAAATCTCATGAGATTCAATAAGAACACATGCAAAGTTTTGCACTTAGTATGGAACAATCTCATGGACTGGTACAAGCTGGGGATTGACTGGCTAAGCAGTAGCTCATTAGAAGAGAGCCTGGGGGTTACAGTGGACAAGAAGCTGAATACGAGTCAGCAGTGTACCCTTGTCGCCAAGAAGGCTAATGGCATACTGGGCTGTATTGGTAGGAGTGTTGCTAGTAGAACAAGGGAAGTGATTATTCACCTCTATTTGGCACTGGTGAGGCCACATCTGGAGTACTGTGTCTGATTTTGCCTCCTTCCCCACCCCCCACAATCCTCCAACTACAACAAAAAGATTTAAACAAATTGGAGACGCAGCTGGAGTACTGCATCCAGTTCTGGGTGCTGAACTTCAAGAGGGAAGTGGACAACATGGAGAGGGTCCAGAGGCGGGCCACTCGTATGATCAGGGGGCAGCAGGGCAGGCCTTATGAGGAGAGGCTACGGGACCTGAACCTGTTCAGCCTCCAGAAGAGAAGGCTCAGGGGGGGATCTAGTGGCCTGTTACAAACTAGTCAGGGGAGATCAGCAGGCACTGGGGAAGTTCCTGTTCCCCCGAGCACTGCCAGGAGTGACCGGGAATAATGGTCACAAGCTGGCAGAGGGTAGATTTAGGCTAGATATCAGGAGGCGCTACTTCACTGTCCGGGCGGCTAGGGTCTAGAACCAACTTCCAAGAGAAGTGGTGCTGGCCTGTACCCTGGGGGTCTTTAAGAGGAGGTTAGATGAACACCTTGCTGGGGTTGTTTGACCCTAGTACTCTTTCCTGCCATGGCAGGGGGTCGGTCTAGATGATCTACTCAGGTCCCTTCCGACCCTAGAAACTATGAAACTATGAGAGAGTCCAATGGAGGGCAACAAAAATGGTTAGAGGGCTGAGGGACTTATATGACTTATGAGGATAGTCTGAGGGACTTGGGCTTATGTATTTTGGAGAAGACAAGACTGAGCGGGTATTTGATAGCAGCTTTCAACTACCTGAAGGGAGTTTCCAAAGAGGATGGTGCTGGACTGTTCTCAGTAATGCCAAATGTCAGAACAAGGAGCAATGGTCTCAAGTTGCAGCAAGGGAACTTTAGGTTAGTTTTTCCTATCTTTCTCACTAGGAGGGTAGCAAAGCACTTGAACAGGCTACGCAGAGGGGTTGTGGAATCTTCATCCTTGGAGGTGTTTAAGATCCAGCTAGACCAAGTCTTCATTGGGGTCATTTAGTTGGGGGTGGTCCTTCTTTGAGTTGGAGGTTGTCCTAGTTATCTCATAGATTCATAGATGCTGGGGTCAGAAGGGACCTCAGCAGATCATTGAGTCCAACCCCCTGCCTAGGCAGGAAAGAGTACCCATCTTGAGCCATGTTCAAGAACACTGTGGCAAAAACCTCATTGAATAGCTCAGCTTTGCCCTCCCTCCCTGTCACTAATTGTTCCTTCTTGTTCAGTAGGGGTTCTATGTCACCCTGCGCCTTCCTTTTACTCCCTACATACCTAAAAAAAGACTTTTTGTCATCTTTAATTTTTGTTGCCAGCCTCAGCTCTGTAGTTGCTTTAGCCTTTCAAACTGCTTCCCTGCAAGTGCGGGCCAAGTAGGTATACTCCTTGGTAGCTTCCACCTGCTTTGACTGCCTGTATGCCTTCTTTTTTGCCCTTAGGGTCCCCTGGATTTCCCTGTTTAGCGAAGGAAGTTTTTTGGCTCCTTTCCGCCTTTTCCCTCGTAGTGGGATAGTCTCCCTCTGTGCCCAAAGGAAAACTTCCTTTAGAAACTACCACCCTTCATGGACTCCTATCTCACCAATACTCTTATCCTGCAGTGCATCATTGACTAGAATCCTAAGCACATGGAAATTAGCCTACCTAAAGTCAAGCACTTCCACCCTACTAGTTATCTTACCTCGTAGATAACACCAAGTCCAGTAAGGCATTCCCCCTAGTGGGACTGTATACCTCCTGCATTATGTGAAGGTCATGCACACAGGCTAAGAACCTACATGAACAGTTGGATTTGGCTGACTGCTCCTCCCAGCAGATGTCAAGGTAGTTTAGGTTCCCCATGACAACCATGTCCCGTACGGCTTCTGAGAGCTGCCTCAAGAATTCCAAGTCTAGCTTTCCCTCTTAGTATGGTGGTCTGTAGCAGACCCCTCCCCCCCCCCACCAAGTCCCTTTCCCCTAGACCTCCGTGTATCCTAACCCACAATGTCTCAACTTTCTCCTCGTCTAATCCCATTTTGATTAGGGTAGATGTATAATGCTTCTTTACATAGAGAGCCACCCTACCCCCTTTCTTCCCTACTCTGTCCCTTATGTATAACCTGTAGCCCTCAGTGTGTACCACGCAGTCATGGGTAGGGTCCCACTAGGTTTCTGTTAGCCCCACTAAATCAAAGTTATTATCTACAAGCAGAAGTTCAGATTCTTCCTGCTTGTTCCCTATTCTCCTAGCATTAGTATAGAGGCACTTGAGCCCTCCGAATGGTGCCTTTGGTGCCCCCCCATTTTGATGTCTAAAGGGCCCCGTGGTACTTACCTGGGGTGTACTGCTGCATGTCTCTCAGTTTGCAGGTTCTAGACTCTCTCCATCTCCTGCCTCCCTGTCCCCCATCATACATAGTTTAAAGCCCTACATAGGAGGTCAGCCATTCTGTAAGAAAAGAGACTCTTGCCTTTTGCGGAGAGATGTAGCCCATCACGTCCCAGGAGGTCCCTTGCATGGAAGTGCGAATTGTGGTCCAGGAAGCCAAAACCCACATGATGGCACTAACTCTGGAGCTGTGGATTGATTTCTCTGACACAGGTGACATGATGCCTACTGTGACCACTGAGTGGGAGGATCAATGAGAAGACCACTTGTGCCCCGTCTTCCTAAGCCAGGTCCCCAGAGCCTTGTAGTCACTTGTATGTTCTGGACTACCCTTGGCTGCCTCATTTGTTCCCACATGGATGAGGACCATGGGATAGTTGTCGGAGGGCCGGATAAGGTCAGGAATTCTCACCATAATGTCCCTGATTCTGGCTCCGGGCAGGCAGCAGACCTTGCGCTCCTTAGGAAACCTTGATCTCCTTAGGTTTGTTCCAACCCTAATTTTCTATGATTCTATGATTCTCACCTGAGCAGCCCTCTTGGCATAAAAAGTCCAACCTTTTTATTTGTTCATAGTAGTATGCAGAGAATTCTGGACCTCAATATTATTTCTCACGAAAACCTTATCAAAAAGGATGAATGGATGCGTCTCCATGAATGGATATGGTGGCTTTGATAAAAAACAAAACATATTTTAGTGATAATACATGCAGCTAAAAATGATTCAGCTGACCTTAATTTGAACATTCAGGAATTTGGTTTGTATTTTTCCCCAACATAATAACTTAATTTAAGTTTGATCTCAGCAATGTCATGATGTGAAAGCAAGAATTCTATTTTCCATATCAAGGTTTTGGGTTTTTTTTTCTTTTTGCAGTTGATACGCTTTCTAATCCATTTTCACTTTCTTCTCCTTTCACTAGTATAGGGTGAGACAAAACACTCTAGACCTGTCATTATTCATTATGTGTACTCAGGCAATGATCAGCATTCACAGTTCAACATATAAAATCTGCTTAGTTACAAAGAGGCACATTGTAGAAGAGCAGGCTTTAGTTTGCAGTAGTTCACAACAATTTTAGAACATCTTAACTGCTACTTTCAGTGTCTACTTCTAGGTCATTTATAGTCCTGGTAAAGCTATTGACATTAACTGAAGTAAGGATATACCGGTCTACAAATAAGGCTGGCAGAGTAACATTAATTGAAAATGAACACTTTTACATGCAGGCTACACTTCGGAACATGTCCCAGAAACACTAAGAAGAAAAAGAGAAGGCACACAATTCTGCAGCCTTTTTTTTTTTTTGTCACCGCTCTCATACACCCTGCAAAGATATGGCACGAACCTGTTATTTCCCCTGATTTTCTGTCCTGCTTCCTAACAGTGTGGGAAGGAGGCCATATTTGATTCGGATTTGGTCTAATTTGGGGGACAGTGATTCGATTAGTTGATTTGGCTCACTGTCCTGATTTCATTAGGCCGAATCCGAAGATTCAGTGCTGATTTGGAGAATCAGTGATTCGGCCATAGACACAGATTTAAATATTTTTTTCTACATGCCTCAAGGTACCAGGCACCAAATCTCCACCGAATCAAATCAGCGATCAAAGCTTCACACAGCCCTACTGCTTCCACTAAAAGCATCTATCCAGTCTAAGTGTTCCTTCTCTAGAGCCTGTCATTTCATACTTGTTTCCATTTCATCTCCCTCCTCCAAATAAATAAGTCACACTTAAATGAGAGATTTAATCAAGTGCTTTACCTCCTGTGATATTTTACATCCAGGCATGTTATGTAATATATTGCTCAAATAAGTTCAGGTTGCAAGACCAGATTCCAATACCGTTAATCAGATTAATAATACTACCCCACAAGTAAGATAATGCATTAGTATGAAGGTATCTGGTCATTTAGAGATTGATTTTAAAGGCATTTCAAGATATATATTAATGCAGGTACATATCTAGTTGGATTTTCAAGAGATCATAGGTGTCGAACTGCATATGCTTAAATGCCCTTAAAAAGCTGCCTCTTAGTCCATAGCATTGCTTTCTTGTTCAGCTACCACATCCTTCAGCTACCAACTCCCTTGACACCAATCAGATGAAAAAGAAATAACTGTACAATTCATTTGCTAGAAAGCTTCCCCCTTTTTTTGTAATAACTGGGTCAGGGGGACTCAGACACAAGCTGTCTCATTGCACTGCATATACAGATCAGGGATTTCAGACGTGATATATTTTTTTTTCTTTTTTAAAAAATGGTGACTTCATTCTTTTATCAGTTCATGTAGAATTGCATGCAAATTTTGGTTCTTATTTTATCTATAACAATTTATCTAGTCCTAGTGATTATAGGCTGGACCCCATAGCTGGGTTGAGCTATCCTTGGTCAAGATGCTTGCATGATGTATCTTTACTGTGGATCAGTTTGGACTTTGGTATAAATAAAAGCAATAGCTTCCTGTGGGCCATTAAATCAGATGAAGTTGATAGAATACTACATGCTGCAGTTGTCCCATCCAATCTCCAATGTGCCTCAAAATGCCCTGTGTGTGGAGGGTACAGAAAGGAGTGGGATAGTGAAGAGTAGAATGGATGACTTAATCTCATCATGAGATTTTTCTGTGCTGAAGTGACCCCCACCACCTTAAGTAGGGCAGTTTTGCTGTTTGGTCGGTGAGGAGGGAGGGTGGATTGATCTCCACTTTGGAGCCAATCCAGCAGAGAGAAGATGCCTACCTGCACCCTCTCTCCCGTAGCCTTGCACCCCCGTCCCAGCTCCAGTTCTGTCTGCAGGATAGGAGTGGGGAGAAGAGAGGGAAGGGAGCTCTGGGCTGGGGTTTGCTCAGCCTAAGCTAGAGGGGGAAGGGACTGGGGAGGGTCCATGAAGCAGAGTGTGGCTAAGTGAGGTCCCTGCCTAGCCTCAGGGCTAGTTTCCCAACCTGCCTCTGAGCACTCCATCCACCCGACTCACCCGCCACACCAAGATGGAATATAATTGAATGCTAATTAGGCGGGAGGCTGCCCCTTTTACACCCCGGTATTGGGGGGCTATCCGCAGCTCTGTTCCACCCCTACACCACAGCCCAAGCCTCTCAGATGGCATCGCAGGCAGTTGGCTCAACTGTCCCCTTCGCCCATTAGCTGTGGCTCTGCAGTCATGGGACCTTCAGTTTCCATAAGCCGGCCCGTCTCAGGCCAGTCAGGACCCTGAGTTTCTTTGCTTATCACGGGCGTCCCTCACGGTGGGCCCCTGGTCCTTTTGAACTTTCCAGTCCTGGCCCCAGCATTGACCAGTCGAGTGCCTCAGTTGGGGTTTGCTGCCTGCCTGCACATAGGGATCGGGGTCCTCCATTCCCGGCTCAGATGCTTCCAGAAGCTTACCTGGCCTACCCTGCTCTTAACGTGTATGGCCCACCTGAAGGTGAGGGCTAGGGTTAAGGCACTCCTACTCACCTTTCAGCAGGGTGGTAACTGACGTGGCATTTCCTGGAGGCTCCTGCTCCACTGAAAGCCCCATCAGGCCACCCACTCCTGGCAGGGTGAAGTTTTAGGTCATTACCAGGACCAGGACCCTCCAAACCATCCCCTACAGCTCTTGCCCTTACCTCCAAGATGTTACTACCTTGTCTGCCAGCAGCAAACTGCCCTCTTTATACAGGCAGCCATGGATCTAAAATGGCTGCCGCAATTAAGCACCTGCTGGCCGCTTGGCTTGGCCCTTAAAGTGGCAGGCACCAACAGTGCCCTGCCACACAGGGCAGCTCAAATCCATCTGCCTCCCCGTCCCCCTGCCTCTACCTCCAGCTCAGCACTAGGGGGCAAGGCTGGGCTGCATCACCTTAGCCCCAGACACATGGAGGGACTGACATAAGTTAATGAAGGCAGTAGTCGCTTTGGAGCACCTTCAACTGAACCCTCAGATGAAGGTTATATATTATATATCACACACACACACACACACACACACACACAGTGCCAAATGAACCCCTGTGATTAATAATAATCAGCAATATGCTTCAGCTACTGTTTTAAGAATAATAGGGAAAAAGGCGACAAACTTGAAAACTTGAACCTCAGTCTAGATCTGTGCATAAGTATCTATATATCAACCTGGACCTCTGTAGATTCATTGATACCATCCTGGGATAACTGTGCAGGCACACTACGTGATGTAGTACTGTTAGTACTTTCAATCCTGTGAGCCTTTTTAAGATTTATCCTGGGACAATAGACATGGCCATCTGAATGACTGCACTATGCCTCAAGATAAAATGGTTTATACCAGAAAAATGCAGCCAAGTATGCAGCCTAAATATCTGGGCGGATAATTGGACTTAAATCATCTCCTTTTTGACTCCCAGGGTAGGGTTGAAATTGTCTCAGCATGTGTCTAAATTTATTTCTGTTTTGAAGCTACAGCTATCCCATATAAAATGCATAAATAGTGCTGGAAACCATGATCTGGAACTAAAACTTTCTCAGTCTAAGGACCTCAGCGTAGTCATGATTGGGTATTCAATACAGTAAGGAAATGGGATACTTTTGTCCTCACTTACTGTTCTCCATCTAGCTCCATGACATTTTTCTTCTTGCTGTCCAGTAGAGTTATGGAACATGCTCTCATTTGATTTTTTTGATAGCTATAGCTTGGGTAATCATTATGCTAAGGAAGGTGGAGATCTGGTTCAAAGTCTCAGGGTTAGGGAGGTCTACAGTCTATGTCTCATGATGCGCAAATGCCTGCATTTGGGCAAAGTGGGCTGTGCTCAGTACTGTTGATGGGCATTAGTTTTTTGGGCAGGTGTTATTTTGGTCGGCTTAACAGGGGTGGGGGTAGCTTTCTCTGTGGGGTATAAATAGAGCTTAGCCTATATCTGTGGTCACTGTAAAACACGATGTTGCTTACAGGGAATTACTTATCAAAGTGCATGCTTGGGGTCAGTTCTGTGGAGGCTTGCATGCCCACATGTGTCTACTCATGAACATGTAGTCCCAAAAAGGCACACAGGGAGCTTTCAGGGTGCTGACACCAAGCCACTTTGACTCACAATTTAGGATTTAGGTACATTTTATCCAGCTTTCTCCTAAGTCCCGTTTAAGTGCTGCTTCTAGTTCCCAATTATCACAGCCAACCTGCTGATTATTGAATGGCAATCCATCAGTAGATGTCTAGTTTTGATATCTCATGGCAAGTAATAAGAAAACTCTTTAGATGTGATGCTATTTTTCCAAACCTCTGGGTTAACTATTTTGATTGTTTCAGGTTGATCATAATGTTATTTTGTTTTGTTTTAAACTGGTATCATATCAAATTAAAGGATTAAAATTAAATGTTTCAATACAGAAACACTTCATTCTAATGCTTTAATTTGATATAATACTAGCAAAGCATTTCAGAAAACAAGCATTTCATTTTGATTATTGAAAATGGAGTTGTGATTGAAACGTTTTTGAAAATTCTCTTTCAAAGCCAATTGTTATCAACATTGACACATTTTAATGTGCATTTTACATTCAGTAATTTAGAAAAGTTGTTATCAGAAGAATTTTGATAGGATCTAGTTCATGGGATTTGAAGCAGTCTTAGCAGAGATTTAGATGGATTTCAAACAGCTTTAGATAACTAAATAAGAATTCAATTTTGCAATTATTATTGCATTTGTGTCTTTGGTAATTTACAGGTAAGAAAGAACAAGTTCCTTACTCCAGCATGGCTAACTTTTACAAAGATAACATGCAAGGGCTGGGGAATGGAATATAACAAGAAGCTGCATGATGGAGTATTGACATTTGTTGTGCTTACTCTCTCTTTGCATGAGTAGGTAGGCAAGAGTGTTTTTGGACAAGCAACTTGCGTATATATAATATTGATCTGGAAAGCCTTCAGGAAAATGGGACCAAAAAACAAAAATTGTCTGACTTTGGGTAACCATAAACAGCTGCACACTTGAAAGACTTATTAATTCCAAGATATGCCCTATTGTCACTCTGCTGCTGAGCCCGCAGAAGTTACAGTCACAGCATGGCCTGTTAGCATTGCATCCTCCCAGCATTAAAGAAGCCTTGCATGTCTTTTTATGAAAACTGTGAAGTATTTCAAGTGTGTGACTAACTACAGTGAGTACAAATAATTTGTTTTGGTTTCTCCAAGAATAGTCCATATAGGGTTTCTGAGAGCATAACAAAAATGCAGCATAGCATCACTGACAGCAGTGAAATGGCTTAATACTAAAAAGTGGTGAGTGTCACCAATCAACACTTGACAAAATTAGTCTTTTACAAAATTGTAAAGAGGGGAAACATTTGACCCAGTCACTTTGGCATTCCGTATAGTTTTCATATAAAATCATTAGGAATCTTAAAGTAACAAGGGTCAATTTACAGTTTATGCCATCATAAGCTCATGATGGCATAAAAGCCAAAGCATTAGAGTTTACCACTTAAGTGTAAATGTTTTTGCAAGCTAATGTGAAGTGATTTATATATTTTTCTATATTTGGGTAATTTGGATGATAAGAATTCCAAAATGCATGCAGCAGCCTTATAGCTGAGTTACTTCAAGATGAAAGACTTTGATAACCCAGGGAAAAAAAATAGCTCTGGAGTAAATGGACCACATACACAAGTCAATCATTGTGAGGCTGTACTGTTTGAAGCAGTGTCTCCTTTAACATTTCAGAAAAGATTGCTGTTAATGGCATGCTAAGATAGCCTTGGGATCTGGCAAAGATAGCAACAAATGTTAGCTTAATGTTGTCAGACAGTATAAAAATAACCTCCTAAAGAGATGTGACTACTCAGAGCGATCTCTGGACTTTGACTTCTGACTTTATACTTTTGTGTTTTACCCTTTTATCTCTCTCCTGTTAACTTCTTTTTTTTTTTAATTTTTATTTTGATGCCCAAGGAAAAATTTGTCGGTTGCAGCAAATGCTGTCACAGAACAATGCTCTTTTTTTCCACAGTAAGCCTTTGTTCTGCTGTATCAGGACCCACAAACTTACTTAGATCACTTCAGGTTCCTTCACCTTGCTTTTGCTTTCAGAAATCAAAGTACAATCTTCAGCAGCAACAAACTGTGCACTGTTCTGTTGAAAATTTCATCTTTTTTTTTCTAGCACTGTCAAGGAGTAGGATGACTGATCATGAAGTTTAGGGGACAGAAAAATGGATATAATAAAAGAGCAGATGAACCTTATTAGTAAAACAATATGGGTCTTTCACTGATACAGTCTAGGGGTATGACTTTCCCAGAATCCTCAGCCAATGTTCAAAGGGAGTAAAATAGTGATACGAAGAATGAGGCGCCCCCAGGGGCGAGAGACCACCAGGGATTCTTACACAATTCACATAGGCAAACCCTGAGTTCTTGGAGCCACAGTGCTCCATCATGCCTAAATGATTCAAAGGAGGACAGGGTGATCAACAGTCTTTGAGAGAGACTGCTGGAAGTGTAGACATCCTCTACCACAGAGCTTGGGTTCCTGTCTGAACGAATTGTTGCCAGCACAAGGGAACTGAGTCTATTACATTTACATTCACTTCCACAAAAGCCAGATAGTCTGACCTGGAGGGTAATAAACAAGATCCCAAATGCCCCTGTAACAGGAGTGCCTCTTTGGGGTCAGTCTACCTGTTATGGGCCAACCACCCACCTTCTCTCCTGCCACACCTTGTTATTAACTGATTAATAGATGTAATTAAGCAGGAGGCTGCCCATTTTCTTCCCCAATGCCAGGGGATGCTATCTGTGGCTCTGTTCCTCCCCTACACCGCAGCCCAAGGCTCATAATGATATTTGTAAATTCCTTTTTATGTCGGGGTTTAGGCAACTGTGGGCCTACCCCCTTTTCCTCTAGCTAGGCCTGTCAGTCAAAAAACCCCACAACCCACTAATCAGGGTTTGACTCCCAGCCTCTAGCTCTCAAAAAAAAAAAAAAAAAAAAAAAAGCCAACCCTTCACTTGGGCTCCTGCCCCTCTGGGGCGCTGGGGCCCACTCACCTCTGAGTATTGCACCGGCTTCTGACGCTGGGGTTGGCGCCTCAAAATGCTGAGCCCTCTCTGGCACCAGGGTCCGTGTTCCCCAAAATGCTGTGCCCTCTCTGGCGCTGGGGTCCTCAAGCTGCTGTAGGTCCCCTATGAGGCCTCCTCCATCCCCTCAAAGCCTCACCCAAACCACGGGTGTCAAACAGCAAACAAAACACAAGCCCCTGGACTATAATATAAATTCAAGCCACCCGGCTATAACATCATCCAAGCCACACCTGGGGTGCTCCAGCCCTCACCGGTATCAGAGGCTATACCTGCAGTAAGGCCTCTCCCCTTTGGTTGCTCTGGGAGAGCTCCTTCCCCCTTGGCTGCTGGCAGGGAACTGCCATCCTGGCCTCAGCCCTGGGGTTTATATGTGAGCCAGGCCCCACCCCTTCCAGTCACCTAACCAGCTGCCAGGGCTTGAGCCTTAACCCCTACTTCACTGGCCGGCTGTGACCGGAAGGTTCCAGAATTAAAGGGGCCACCTTGTCTCTTAGTAACAGGGTTAAGGTTCCCTGTTACAGACCCCAATCTGTCCTTAAGTGCAGTTTCCTCCCCCCTCCTCCCCATTAATTTTCTTAGCACTCCCAATATTTTTAAGGTGTCCCATAGTCATGTTCCTTTTTTTTGGCTAACATTGTCTGCATTACTTCAGAGTAAAAAAAAATGTCCCAAGAACTAAATATTTACTCAAACCTAAGATAGTTTTCCCCCCCAGTCAGCATGGGTGGGAAGCTCCTCATCTTAGATTCATGTGTAAAGTGGAGGGGGAAAGACAAGTAGATGCTGTGGCTCTGATTGGCTTTAAGCCTAGACATAGAGCACATGGAAACTTTGTCCCTTTCCTGGCCAATCTTCATCACCAACACTACTACACTACTGCATGGCCCAGCAAGAGTTGAGCTTCTATGTGCTATTCTCCAGAGAGGAAACAGAGCTAGAGCATCCTTGGACAGGAAGGGGTGGGGGGGAGGCAAAAATGATGGGAAGTGGGACGTGTTAGTGGAGGGTGCTAGGAAGGGTACAGGAGAAGTGGGGGGCAGAGGACAAGGGGGCCACCTGACCCACCTCCTAGCCACCTAACCCCCATAGCCATTATTTTCCCTGCTGTAGCAGTAGGAATGGAACAAATTTGAGATAGGCCCCTAATAACTAGAGTCTATACCTGGAAAACTATAACAAATTTATACATTTTTCATATATAGAATTTAATAATGGGATGCATATTATATTCAGGAATGATTTAGATTCAAGGAAATATGGTAATTCAGAAGCAGCCCAGCTTTGAACTGGCAGGGTTGAGGTCCTGGATCAGAGGAGAGCTGTGTATGGGCCTCTATATTGCAGCACTCTTGATGAACATAAATGGTGAAGGGGATGCTGCTATTTGAATCCCCCTGTGCATTTTCTCAGGACTGACAGGACCATATAAGACTCTCCCAAGCCCTACTCCTGCCACTGCATTGCCCTGGGCTCTGTGTTGAACTCTGCTACGCAGCCTGATATGGGGATGATTTCCTTCTATCTTCTCCCCTCTTTCTACATCTTCTCAGCATCTGATCTACTTATTCCAGCTTGGAAGAGGTCAAATGAAATTTAGCCACAGTTTATTTCAAGTCACAAAGCATTTCACCCAAGGACATACACTCACATAAGAGCAGGTGATGTGAACCTAAATTTCCACACTGCATTACATTAGCAGTATCACTTTTTGGATTCATTTTTTCAGTTGCCAGAACGCAATTAATTGTTGCCTCAGGGCCCAGTTCTGCAACTCACCCACTCACACACAGAAACAGCCCCATTGAGGTATAGTCCTACATAATTTCCTTTTCATGTGAGAGCTGAAAAATTAGCCTTTTAGAAATAAAATTGTGTTCTCTAGAAAGGTGGAGGGGTGGGGAGAGGGCATCCATTTGTATAATGCGACACATTTTTTTTCAGCTAAATTTTGTTTTATTTCTCCTTTTTTTCTGGTTCTGCAGGGTTTCTGCTTTGGTTTGTTCTTTTACCACTTGAGATCATTGTTTTTTTCACATGCTTTACCCTGTTTACTATTACATTTTCCTCACTGTTTATTCTCTGCCATAACACCTCACTGAGCTTTCTATAGGCATCCGCCTTCCTTCCAGCAGTGGCTTGTTTGTCAAGCTTTAGAAAGCTTTCTGATCAAATATTGTATTGCTTTGCCTTTTAAAGGAGCAGAACTCAAAATATTCTGCTTGTTTGCAGAAAGGGCAAGGAGGAAGGACTTATCCCATGTTCATTCATTTACAAATACTGTAAACTTAGCAAGTTGGTTCTGAAAATAGCTGCTTTCAATGTGTTTTTTAAGTCTTATTTGATGAACTTACTGCCAACAGCCACATTTCTTCTTTCTAGCAGTCCTGTAAGGCCAGAGGAGAACAAGCAGTGTCTGTTTTATATTACATGGTTGTACACTCGGTAGAAATGCTGGATAGTAGGCACTTGGGGTACCTATACTTGAGCAGACTTGATTAGTGGAGTCTGCTGGAGCATGGTAATTACTATCTAATGTATCAGCATCCCTGTGCTCATCGAATGAGCTTTAATTAAAGCGCCCTGGCTACCATTTTAAAGTATGGGGATGCTGATACATGAGATGCTTGGGCACTTTAATTAGAGTGGCTGTTGGAGCACATATATAAACACCTTGATCTCCAGGATCAATTGGTAGTTGTAGTGACTGGAGAAACTACAGGTAGTGTTGGAAAGTATGAATCTGGGAGAGCAGTTCATAGAATCATAGGTCTGGAAGGGACCTCCATAGCTCATCTAGTCCAACCCGCTGCCTGAGGCAGGGTCATCCCTACCTAAACTATCTGATGCAAATCTATAATCTAATCTCTTAATAAAACTGCCACCACCCCGACACAACACAAGGAATAACAAGAAATAACACAAGAAATAACCTGCCACATGTAAAGCAGGCAGTTTACCCTAGGCAGTCCATCCCACTGCCTCACTGTTCTAGGAGAGCAAAAGAGAAAAGGTGTGCTCACTCATTATGGGAAAGTCAAGCAAACATGGAATACAAGAGTGTAATATTTATAGCAGGGGTGGGCAATTATTCAAGATGAAGGGCCACTTCATTTTTGTGAGCTGTTGTGAGTCAGGTCAGCGTCCCCCTGCTCCCCCATCCCCTGCCACACTGGGCCAGGTCAGCACACTCCAGCACCCCCACTCACAGCTACTCACCAAAACTCCCTAAGGTGCTCTGTCCTGGGGCCCAGCCCTGTCCTGTTACCACCCAGTGAACCAAGCCCTAGGGTCTCCACAGAGCTGTGGGCAGGCTGGGATCTTGGGGTGGTGACAGTGCAGGGCCCAGGGCAGAGTCACAATCTGCTCCCACCGTGCCCCTGCCCATGGAACTGGTGCCCATCACAGGGACATGTTCAAAGTAGGTTGTGGCTCTGTTCTGGCCCCATGCTGTCAGTGCCCCAAGATCCTGGTCTTGGTCCTGCCCTCCTGTCCTGCTCCCAGATGCTACTCCCTGCCTGCCTGCCGCCCCATCCCATCTGCCTTGGTGAACATGCCCTGCCTGCACGGGTCCTAGGCTGGTCTCCTTAGAGACTCCGCCCATCTGCCAGCTCTGTCCAGTGTTCCTGCCAGCCGGTGGGGGGGAGTGCGGGGGTAGGGTGGGGGTGCCTAGATAGTGAGGCCAGGTCCAACAGCAGCTGCAACACTGGTGGTGGCAGCCAGAAGCAGCTGCTGCCACTGGGGGTGCAGGGAAGCGGAGTCTAGCTGCTATACTGCCCCAGCCCCACTGCATTTCCAGGGGCAGCAGGATTGGCCAAATGCTCCGTGGTCTGGGCTGTCCCCCCTCACCTGGGCTGGGCAGGGCTGAGGGACCTGCCATAGGCTGGATAAAACCCCCTGGTGGACTGGATCTGACCTGTGGGCCATATTTTTTCCACCCCTGATTTATAGAGCCATTTCTTTAATTGAAATGATACATCAGAGGCTGCAGTAGAAAAATGGGAGTTAAGCTAGAATTTCCAAAGAAAAATAGAGAGGCAGTTAGCCATGTTGGTCTGAAATCAGGAAGACGAAAACAAAGAACATAGGACCTTATTACACCTTACACTGTGAGCCACATAAATGTTGATCAGTGTTTGTGCTAGCTTCAGTTTGGAGCAGTCACACTTCAGGGCACCATGGGCTTGAAGGACTGAAATGTAAGAATCCTCCCCTCCCATTCCAGGCTTCTCCCCTGTGCCCTACTGCCTGGGGCACTCCCCACTTTCCCTCACCCATGGGCAGCATTCCCTCTAACCTCTGTGGTGTTGTGCGGCCATGCAGGTGCGCTCATGGCATGCTGCCAGGCACACCTCACAACTTAGAGGGAACACTGCTCCTGGGGCTCCTTCTCTTCCCCCCCAAAGGTCCCCCCCTCCCTGCTTACTTGTGCCTGCCCACATTGTCTGTCCCAAGGGAGTAGGCAGGGAATGGTTAACCTGCCTACCTGGCCCTGACTGCTGCCACTACCCAGGCCCAGAGAGCAGCAGTGACAGTGGCAACCAAGCAGGCAGGTTAACCCTTCCCTGACTGCCCGTAGGGACAGACAGACTTTGCATGCAGCCACAAGTAAGCCAGGGGTGGGGAGGAGCAATGAGCAGGAATCTGGAGTGTTGGTAAGTACAGTGGGGGGGGGGGGGCGGG
>NW_017729032.1:57917816-57933991 GCF_001723915.1 Gavialis gangeticus | reverse complement strand
GGGGGGGGGGGCAGTGAGCCTGATCCAGGTAAGAGGGGGAGGGAAGGTGGTTGGAGTGTTTACTATTAGGTGTAGTCTAGACTGACTACACCTTAGTATAAGATGAGCTGGGTAACAGGGATTAGAGATAATCCTTCCCTGTAGTGGCCTAACTTTAAGCAGCATAAGGAGTGCTTAAAACTAGTTTTAGATGTTACTGTGTGGACAAGCCAGACATTAGTTGCTCTAGGAGCCACCCAAAATTACCATATAAGAAGGCCTGTAGCTGAGGTTTGAAGACCAGTATTAAAATAAAGTTGGCAAGGGTCAAAGAACAGTGATGATCAAGGCATTAAAAATATAATAACAAAAGGAAAAAGCATTTCAAACTCCCTCCTCACTTCTGTCTTTAGTACTTTATTAGGACTCTATCTTACAAACCATTTTCTATAGTTAGATTAATCATGGCACTATACCCAATAATAAAGTACAGGAGTGAGCTGTGAAATAATTAATAAAAAAGAATAATAAAAAATTAAAATGTAAAACATATTGTGGCAATGTATACACATATAATAATAATAATAATAATAATAATAATAATAATAATAATAATAAAAACATTAATATCCTAGATCATCCTCTCATTCAAATTTTTCTTTTTTTCCCCATTGACTCTTTTAAAAATGTATTTTCTCTCTTTTTAGCTTATAATTGTGGTTTACCAGTCTTCTATTCACCGCCCAATGAGAAAACCAGATAGAGAGTGATTTCTCCAGGGTTCCAACCTCTTTTTGAAACTTAAATTATCCAATCAGGAGAGGGGAACAGTACCATTTATCATACATGACTACCCTGCAAGCCAAATTTAAAATTTGTGGCAGATCATTACTTAACCTAGTGGATGACAACTTTTTTTTTTATATCAGGACGCATTTGTAAACATTAATGGCTAGTCCTGACCCAGTGCCCCTTACTCTGGACCTACTGCTCCCCACACCCAGGCCCCAGCCCCGAGCACCGCCCCCTGGTGTGTAGGGCAGAGAGTGGATGTGAGGGGAAGGGGGGAGGTATTTGTGGGGAATGAGGGGCGCCAAGCAGCCCCTTGAAGGCTGGAACTCTGCTAGCCTGCAAGTGAAAAGCCAGTTTCCACATCTTTCTACTTTAAAGGAGAATCCATTTTTAACATTTGTTTGCAACCCTTTCATATATTCTTGCAACGCACTTCTGGGTCGTGACCCACGGGTTCAGAAACGGTGATTTAAATGTCATTTTCTGTAATAAATTACTTATGGAGTGTTTGTAAACAATCAGGTTTTTAAATAATATTTCACCCTATTCCTGGCCATAAATGAAGCAAAAAGGGGATAACTTTCCCAAACAAAATATTATTTATAAATTATTTCTTACAATTCCTATTAGACATCAACACTACTCAATAAGCTGTTTGAAAAAAATAAACTATTTATAGCTTGATTTTCTGTTGCTGCTATTCAAGTAGGAGTATATATTATCTAAGTGTTTTCATTCTTTCTTACAGGTGCCACCCATACTTCTGGATAAGCAGTTCTCGGAATTCACACCGGACATTACACCCATTATTCTGGCTGCTCACACAAACAATTATGAGATCATAAAACTTCTTGTACAGAAAGGGGTTTCCGTACCCAGACCACATGAAGTCCGCTGCAACTGTGTTGAATGTGTGTCAAGCTCAGATGTGGACAGCCTACGCCATTCTCGATCCAGACTCAACATCTACAAGGCTCTCGCAAGCCCATCTTTAATTGCATTGTCTAGTGAGGATCCTTTTCTTACAGCATTTCAACTAAGTTGGGAGCTTCAGGAATTGAGCAAGGTAGAAAATGAGTTTAAATCAGAATATGAAGAACTGTCACGGCAGTGTAAGCAATTTGCAAAAGATCTCTTGGATCAGACACGGAGTTCCAGGGAATTGGAAATTATTCTTAATTACAGGGATGATAATAGCTTGATAGAAGAACAGAGTGGTAATGATCTTGCAAGACTGAAACTGGCAATTAAGTACCGTCAAAAAGAGGTGAGTGTGCTGGAGAATATTTAAACTTATTTAATAGCAGTAATCTGATAGATAATAGTGTGGAATGTATCCTTTTAAGTGAGACAAATTGCTGCTTACCTTTTTTGTTCTACTGGGTCTCTCTTTTCCTCCCTTTAATTAGACACATTTAAGAAGTTGTTAAGATTTAATAACACTACAATCTGAAATATGCTATTATATCATAGCTCCAGGAAGGTTACTTTTTTTGTACCTCAACAGACATTGTCACTAACACAGCATTGCAGCTCTTCTTTGGTGTTTGGATCAAAATTGCAAATAATTCCTCAAAATGTTCTGCACAGACATCCCCTCTAGACAGAAAAAATGTAGGCACATGACTGCAGGGGCTCAGGCTAGAAGCCGGGGGGTGCTAGAGCAGCCTTCCCTTTCCCTTTCTAGTGCTGAGCTGATGGCAGCATGTCCAGGCCCCAGCAGGATGCTCTGATTAGGGAGAGGTTTGCCCCCACCCGCTCAATGGTCAGCGAGGGAGCCAGCAGGGATTTACACTGCATTTAGTT
Source organism: Gavialis gangeticus (assembly GCF_001723915.1). Taxonomy (NCBI): domain Eukaryota; kingdom Metazoa; phylum Chordata; order Crocodylia; family Gavialidae; genus Gavialis; species Gavialis gangeticus. The sequence continues at coordinate 57,931,414 of NW_017729032.1, read as the reverse complement.
ACACAGCAGGGAGTTACATAGCATTTATCAGCCCATCGGCAAAACAAAAGGATCTCTCATTAGGTCAAGCTCTTCTTAAACAACTTTTTCCAAGTAAGGAACATAGGGGCATTACCAGCTACCTATTGATTAGCTCCAAAGAGCCCTAAGCCAACACCGTCCTGTCTGCCTTTGTTCTGTCTCCCACATCACGGACCGTAGCCAGCATGTGGTATGCTAGCTAATGCTGAGAGGTATCTGTGTCAGGCAGAGGGGATGGAGGAATCCCTGCTTGAGTGGTGGTGGGGTGGGAGCAGGAGGTAGCTAGGCAGACACCCTGTACCTATAGTCTCTGCTGGAGCTGCAGCCAGGGAGCGGAGGGGAGGGGCCAGTCCTGATGGGCTGGATAAGAGCCCCACCCAGCGTTGCAAAGCATCTGGAATTATGGGGGACTCTGATTTAAGTTAAACCAGGAAGGGGTCTGGGACAGACATTGCATAAACCGGTTTGACCCAAATCAGTTAAGGATGATACTACATCCAACCAGGTTTATCTCAGACCAGTTTTTGCCATTTTCACACCAGTTTGTGTATACTGAACATCAGTTCTGTCACAGGTTTAAACCAGTTTCTGACCACTTAAACTGGTTTATGTGTAATATCTGTCCCTAGCCAAAATGCCTAGGCTTAGTATCTAGTGGGATACACCAGGGAAATTGCTCCAGAGCACTGGAGCTACTATCCTAAAACTAGCCTCCCATGTGTTTTGCCAGGTGAACCTGGGGCATTAATGATACTTCCAGGAGGTTGGTTTTAGGGGACCTTTGGAATCAACATGGAACATAAGGAAGAAGGTGTTTCCTGGGTATGCAAGGACGAGACCATTTAAGGTTTTCATGGTCAAAACCAGGACTTTGAATTGTGGCCTGAAAGTTATCGGGAGTCAATAACTGAAGGACTGGAGTAATGTTGTAGTGTCTTTAAAATCCAAAAGGTTCTCATGTGCTTTATTACCATATAAGAACCTTGCTAGAATATTCACAGAGGAAAGCATGCTGTTTTCAGAAGTTTTACATGTGATTCCAGATGAAAATTTCACTTGCACTTTCAAAAGCAAGTAAAATGCAGTCATGCACAGATAAAAGGGGGAGGGGGGGAAATACCTGAACATTTCAAATAATAACAGATAGTTCTGTTCATATTTTAAAAAATGAACAAGGTTCAGGGTTCTGGAGTCCTTTGTTTTGCTTTGTGTGGTTTTTTATTTTTTATTTAAACAACTAATCCATCTCTCTTGAATCTTTTAGCCCACAAGCAATAAAGCCCATGCATTCCATTTAGCATATGAGTGCGGTTTGCAGAATAAAAACCTAAGTTAGTAAGAAGCTTGAATTCCATAAGTACTAACCAGTACATTTTTTTACTTGGAAAAGGTCTACATTTAAAATGAATGAAGGTAATTATGAAGACTGACTAAATTTTGATAGATAATATATGTGACACAATTCTTAAAGAGGTCTTGTCATTGCTCTTTTGCTTTTTCTTTTATTATTTCAAGAAACTTGTTCCTTAGCTTTCTAAATTACTCTCCACCTTGTACTTTCAGATATTTTACCTCTTTTGCATTTTTAGAAACTGATCTATATATCTGCCATTTATAATTCTGAAAAAAATAATTCCCTTTATATAATTTATAGGTAAACATTCACTTGGCACCTGTCTGCTGTGACTTGGGTTTTCCAGTTTTGCAGTTACTTGAAAACCTTACTGTAAAGCCTGAATTTTCTTTAGTCTTAGGCAGTGAAAGACATCTATAAGTGCAAATGACCTACATGTTCCCAGGTGATTTCCATGCCTAATTAAACTGCAGTAATGAAGATTAGTATTCTACATGGTATCCTTGTTATGGCAAACATTAAAGTAATGCTGACTTTCAGGGCAAAGATTCCAAATCACTTGATCACATTTTTCCCATTTTTTCTAATATTTCCTGATAGCCCCTGAAGTAGACTCAGGGTTCATAGGATTCCTTCGCTATATTCCTAAATGTATTTGTCCATTACATGCTGGAACAAATAATATCACCCACAATGGACCTATTACTCTGTTTCTGACCATTTTGTTGGTCCACGAGATGGCACAGCATCGAACAAGACCTAGGGGTCACGATCGACCTGAAGATGAACATGAGCCAAAAGTGTTATGAGGTTGCCAGAAGGGCAAATACAACTCTGGTGTGCATCAGCCTGTGTGTGGCCAATAGATCCAGGGAGGTACTTCTCCCTCTCTGTTCAGCATTGGTGAGGCCTCAGTTGTAGTACTGTGTCCAGTTCAGGACACTGCACTTCAAGAAGGATATAGATAAGCTCGAGAGGGTACAAAGATGGACCACCCATATGGTTATGGCCATGGAAGATAGGCCCTATGGAAGACTTTGGGAACTGGGCTTATTTAGTCTGAGTAGGAGAAGGCTGAGAGGTGACTTGATAGCCAACTACAAGTACATCAGGAGTGAGGACCAAGATCTAGGGGAGCATCTCTTCAGGAAGGCACCTCAAGAGAGGACAAGGACCAATGGGCATAAGCTAATAGAAAGTAAATTTAGGCTAGACATAAGAAAAAACTTTTTCTCTGTAAGGGTCCCCAGAATCTGGAACACACTCCCAGCAGAGGTCAACCTTGGAAGTGTTCAAGAAGTGGCTGGAAGTGGAGAGGCGCCTTGTTGAGCTCATCTGAGCCCAGTAACTTCCTGCATATGGCAGAGGACCAGACTTGATGATCTTACAGGTCCCTTCTAGTTCTATGATTCTATGATTGTAGTAATGGAAGATGCTGTGTTAGGTTCAGTTTTGGAAAGCCTAAAATAAATTAAATTGTCCCGTAACAGCAAAGTAAGTTCTTGGTTTTGTCTGCTCCTGAACAGATGTATGACAATGGAAAATATTTGAAAAGTTCCCTCTCTTTGTAAGCACACAGTGTAAGCATGCAGGACTCCTCTGGACAAATTCCAGCTGCATGTTTCAGGAGACTGACAACAAATATAATGTATTTATTCGATTTATCTTACCCTTCCCAGAGAGGCTCAGAAATCTGGGAATCTACAAGTCGTAGATGCTTAATGTGCTGTCTCTTAGCACAGAAGGATGTTGGCTCCTTGGTCAAAGCGAGCACTTTGAATTGTGGCCTTAAAGTTTTTGGGAAGCAGTGCAGACTCCCATTCAGCCTGTTTATATTGGTGCTTAGAGAAAAGGGTCTAACCAAATCATATCTCTGTCTTCACTATTTTTACTATTCATAATTTATATGATAGTAGAGTTGAGATCCAAATATGTTAGCCTATAAATATACCATAAGAGACAGTCTTTGCCCTAAAGAATCTCAAGTTTGGTTTAAGTGAAGGAGCCATAATCAACCTAACGAAGAAAATCAGGGAAATGTACCGGGTAGTTACTTGCCCAGTTAGCTGTCCTTTAAGAGACAAATAAACAAGAACTGTTCTGGATAGTAATAATTTCTAAGTGTATCTGTAGGTGATTTACCATGAACATCTTATAGAAATGAGGCTTGAGAAGGATTTGAAGTATGTCAGGATTGTGACTTTATGGTTTCACACTAGAGGGAGAGAAATAGACAAAGAGATGAGGAAAAGTTCATCGTTGGCTGAGCTAAGAAGGGGGTATCAAAAAGACACAAGACAGCGTAAGTATGGAGAGAAGAAGTGTCCCCCAAAGAGAAAAGACACTTTCACAGAATGAACATTGCAATGGATGTTAAAACAGAATGGTGAAAACCAAAGTGGTGGTTTGCAAGCTACTGTTTGTACCTGTATACTGTCTTCTCTAAAGATAAATAAGGAACATCCATTCTCTTTGCCATCCTGAGTATCAAACTCCCTCTGAACTTAAAAGACCTTCAGAAGTGTATGTCAATTGTATTTAAAACTCTCTGTGTTTAAAAGCTGTTCATCTTCTCTTCTTGTCTGCCACAATACTGTGATCAGTTCACTCATCCTTTGTCAGAAAGTCTCGGAAAAATCTCTTTTCAGTGCCTGGAATTGCCTCAGAAAGAATCCTCTCTGTATTGCTAAGTGAACAGCCTAGTTAATAAAACCTGCCTGTTTTGTTTAATTAATAAATAAAAAAAATGAAGGGCATTTACAGTTCCAAATTTACACTGCAGAATAACTGCACCGGTTAGGGTGGGTATGGACGTAGGTGATTTGAATATCACACTGCATTTTCGAAGTGTTCAGCTGCAGTTTTATTTTAACCGAACTATGCAGGTAGGAACCCCCAAGGTGCATTTTTCCTCTGCTTTTTTCACAGCTGGTACTGATTGTAAGCAATGAGACTCCTTCTAGGTGTGGTGTAGCTCTTGTCCCTTCCTTCTTCCGCTCAGCTCTTCCCAACACCTGCTGTTGCTAGGTTACAGTTAGCGACATGCATCAGAAATTCCCCAATGCCCCACAACTGCTCAGCATTGTGTAATGAACACTTCATTGTCTGCCTCGGTATTATATAATATCTCCTCTATGTAGGAAGCATTTATTTAAACTAGTTGAGAGGTTATTAGTCATTTACATTCTAACTATGCCACTTGATGGGCAACACCAAAAAGCTTCCTGTTTTCCTGAATCAAATGTAAATTTGACTAGATTCAAATATGATTCCTTTCATGAATGCATTAGGGACTCCACAATTTCATGTATAATTTACAGACCAAAGCTTTTTCTATCAACAATCCCTCTGGTAAATCTGAATTAATATAGATTATAAACTGCCAGATTATGGGATATAAATAAATTAATTATAATGAATACTAAGGTCAAACAGTTAGTTTTCTTTGCATTGACTGCAAAAAGCCCATTACAGACCTGAAGTATATGTGTTTATGCACTGTGTTGGAAACCTAGTTAGTCTTGTGTTACTTTTTTCACTGATTCTTGTTTATATGCTGTCACATTCTTAAAACGGGACTGTGAAAATAATGGGAAATATGGTAACCTTTGAGAAACTCTGTTATCTATCCAAACACTAGCCTATCTATAGAGTTTGAATGCCATGTTATGCTCCTTCTGAAAGTGCTAAATTCTATTACAGAATAATCCACCTTTCCTACCTCTTTACCCTGAGTACATTTTACCAGTCTATACAGCTTTGGTTAAGGTACCTACATGTTTATATTTTCAGAGTAGATTGATTTTTAAAGATAAATTATTTCTTCTCCTTCTGGCAAAACTTTCAGGCTGTGTTAGAGTTGCTTGGCTCTCTTAACTGTACAATTCAACATATTTGATTTTTTTTTCCACTGTAGCCTTAATTCTGAATTGTCTGGGTTTGTAGTGTTTGCTATTGGAGAGAGAACTGCAGAATTCTTATAATATAATATCTGCTTAAATTACTGATATTTAATCCAAGTTTTAGCTCTATTTTGCCATGGTGGTTTTATCTGGGAATTGTAGATTGTTATCTACGCATCTGAGAAAATGTATTAAATAACATATATGAAAAAGGGGGGAAAGGTTGGATTAATATCCTCCTGCAAAAGTTTTTTTTACAAAAGCCAGCTGGTCACCCTGTGCTGAAGAACTGTGGTCATCATTCCCTTCCCCACCATCCCTTCTCCTTTGGGAAAAGACTAGGTCCTAGCTGAGGCAGCATATTGGCCTGGCCACTAGGGGTGTGCAAAATGGGCTGTATTCAATTTGGATTTGGATTTGGGCTAAATCGGGGACAGTGATTTGATTTTTTTTTTTTTTTTATTCAGATCACTGTCCTGATTCGATTTGGCTGAATCTGATCTGAAGATTCGATGCTGATTTGGAAAATCAGCGATTCAGACATAGCTATAAAAGTTTTTTCTATGTACTTGGAGGTACCAGGCATGGCTCATGAACACTGCGATGGTAGGGAGCATGGAGCGTCCCACAGGAGCACAAGGGCTCCTCCCACGTGCTTGGTGGTGAACCCAGAAGTGGACTGGAAGTATTTCTGTTCCACTTCCAGGTCCACCACTGAGTGTGCAGGGGCCCTCTCTGTTCCCCCCCTCAGCTCAGTGATTGGCTGAAGGGGACCCCTGGGTGCCCTTCCAGACCCAGGAAGCAACAGTTGCTGAGCTGGGGGTGGAGGGGCACAGAGCGGCCACCCTGCGCACTCCCTGGTGGACCCAGAAGTGGACCAGAAGTGGTTCTGGTCCACTTCCAGGTCTGTTGCCAAGCGTGCTGGGGACCCCATGCTCCTGTGAGATGTACTATCCACCCCAGCATCTCAGCATTCACAAGCCACCTGGTACCTTGGGGTATGTAGAAAAAACATTTAAAGCTGTGTCTATGTCCGAATGGTCGAATCTTTCTGAATCTCTCCAAATCAATTTGGAGGTTTCTGATTTGATTCGGAGAGTTAATGGCTGTCCTGATTTGATTCAAATTGGAGATTCAGCCACTGAATCAGGCCAAATCTCTGCCGAATTGAATCAGGGACTGAAGCTTCGCACAGCCCTATTGGCCACCCAAAAGGAGGGAGAAGGATCTGGAGGCCCTACAAAGCTGGCTGGCCTCCTTGGACAGGTGCTGCCCTGGGGATACCCTTTGACATTGCTCTTTGGCAGTGACCAAAGCAGGAATAAGAGGTCTTTCTTTTAATTTTTTGGTTATAATGTTTTGAATTTAGTGTTGTCTTCATTGAGAGAAGGTGGGGAAGTGTTAAGTGTTGGGTAGAGAGAGGCAGCTTGGAAGGGACATTGAGGGGCAGACAGGAGAGAGGGTGTAGGCTTAGAGAGTACATTGGGGGAGGGTGGAGAATTTCCTCTGGAAGTGAGGCAGGTTGGTAGGAATGAGTATAGAGGAATGGGAAGAGGTTTCTTGTATCAGTTGGGAGGCAGAACTGGGATTGGCAGGAGGGCTTTCACATGCAGAGGTTCAGGTATGAGGCAGTGGTTGAGGGGTGGGAGGGTTGAGTTCTTGAGTTTTGAGGTATTGTTCTGTGGCTTCTTTGTTTATTGGAAGCATCTCTGAATCATTTGGATAGGGTGAAGTATAACTCTAAATATATATATAAAATAATTAAAATAAACTCCATGATTTCAGTACATCAAATCCCAATTTACACCATTACCGGAAACTAAAGAAACCTGCCCTATTTCACTGTTAGTCATGGTTGTCATTGATTTCATTAATGCTCATGTATGTAGGACAGAATGTGGCTGTGTCATAATCAGTAGAATTATCTCTGTGCTCCATAATATTCATGTTGTTAGGAAACAATTATTTTTCAACGCAGAAAGAATTTGGAATTATAAAGAGCTTTCTTAGTCTTTATTTCCCAAATGAATAAATCCTAATTCCTTTGCTACTTCTCTTTTATATTCATCTTATTACTTCCTGTCTCGTGTGTTGAGCCTCTTCACCCTGTTCAGTAATACACTACCCTATCTTCGTTGTCTAGAGAAGACAACACATTTTGCCATTTTGATCTCTCAGGGCATTATTACTATCCCTTTCCAGTTCTGTCATCCATACATAGAACAGCAGCAGGATGTTTCAGTCTGGCCTAGGGTCACTTCTCTCTGATGTAGCTATGTTCTCTATATAAAGACAGTGTTTTTTTACAACACCTACTCTAAGAAAAATCAATATCCCAGTAGCAGCCTAAAGGTCAAAAAGGAACAATTCGCCCGCATGCAAAGGTTGAGGAAGCCAGTATCTGGTCATTTGGGAAAATATCAATTAGTGAGTTTAAACAAGATTAGGAACATAAACATAGTTTGTATTTCAAGAGCTTGGAGAATGAAAAGGTCTTTTGGGGGTTGGTGTCAAGCTTATTAACAATATAAAAACAGTCAATCCTAAACAAAATCCACAGAGCTTTCATGCAGACTTTAGAGTAAACATTACGTCTTAAAGCCCAGAAAATCTTTTAAAAGGAAATTATTCAAGAGAACACATTATGAAAACTGTTTATGAACCAACTGATTAATGAAGATAAGCATATTTATGAATAATCAGTCAGTGTTTGTTAAAATGTGCCAGTCAGACTGTTATGCAGTGTTCCTGGTTTTGTCTGTGATTATTATAGAAAGACGGAACACTTTCCTGCAAATCTTACAGTCATTTATGTGATCCTCATTCACATGAGAGGCCTTCTTGACTTCACCAGGTCATAAGGGTTAGAACTGGGATTGTGGTTGCTCACTCGGCTTAGCTCTGTGAATCCTATGGATGGGTTTATTAAGAACAGGTAGGTTTCTGAGCAGGTAGAAACAGTGTCATGGCCTCCGATTATTATTAACCAATTAGATTTTATTATGGAGATACATTACCATGGAGCCTAGTCCTGCTCTGATGTGATATATGTGTGTGTGTGTGTGTGTGTGTGTGTGTGTGTGTGTGTGTATATGTCAAATAATATTTAGATTTAACTTCATTGAGGATGGAGCAGGCTCTACTACTTGGCAATTTAAGTCAATGTAGTGTTACCTGTAATTTTAACAAGGCATTTAAAGGTAGAGTTCTGCAGCAGTTCAGTGAATGTTCTCACTATCAGTTACAGTCTCGGTAGACACCAATATTTTTATCCTTCCCCCCAACTCGTAATTTACTCAAATTCAAAGTATTTTTTGATGAGATGTATAAATTTATTTCTGCTCCCTCATATTCTTAGACCATCCTCTTTCTACCCAAGAGAGCCAGTTTATGAACCAACTGATTAATGCGGATAGGCTTATTTATGAATAATCAGTCATGATTTCATTGATGGAACAGTTTTCTGTTGAAAAATGCAGTTTCTTTTAAACTAAACATTTTGTGAATGTGTTTGCAGTAACACGCTTGCAATAGAACACTGATCACAATAACATTTTCTTTGGGAAGAGGTTGAAATGCTTGTGTGACAGTGCTGAGACATTTTGATTTCTTTTACTTTGAAATATATTAACAAGGACGTCTTTATATATTTGAAATTATATCATACTATTATTACATATAATATTGTATTATAAAGTTGACCAGTAACTATTAAATATACAAAGTCAATATTTTGATGTTTCTGTATTAAAACTTTTTAAAAATTTTTGCTTTATAAAAAATTTCAAAATTTTGGCTTTTTGCATAATCTGAAATAAAAGTATACATTGAAATGTCAGAATTCCTTTTTGTGGCTAGCTCTGTTAGGCACTCGTTACTTGTTGTTTCATTGCTAGGGGCAAACCCTAGCATGTGGCCTGGGGCACCCCAAAACAGTGGATGGTGATAGCAAGTCATTCACTGTGAGAAGGGGGTCCCCCACAGCCCCAGGACCAGGCAGAAGGGTGACTGGCAGGGAATTTTGCAAGTGAAATGCTCCTGGGACCTCAGAAATGTGGGTGGTGGCTGACTGATGAACAGAGAAAACAAAGTGCATGGCTTGCCAAGTGCAAGTCACAGCTAAGCAGACTTTTGCCAATTCTGGAAGAGAACCCTAACGTAGCTTTGGGTGCATGTGGTATGGGTCAGGTAGTTCTGGGTAATTAATCATGGAATAGGTCTTTGGCATACCGGAAGGTAAGGAAGGAATGGGGATTTGTCTCTGTGGACTGCTTGCTAGGGCATGGCTTCCTCTATTCCTGATGGGGCAAGCAACAAGAAAACAATATTGCTGGCCCTAGAACAGTCACATCACAGAAGTCTGCTTCTACAAGAGGAAACTTTATGGTTTATTGAACAAGGCTGGTATCTGTTCAAACTCCTGGAAAGCCAAGTTAAGAGGTCTGCCTCAAGGCACAGACTGATGAGAGAGCTGTAACCTGAGCTGCGGGGAAACCAGCATTGACATGCGAATAGGGTTACTGTGAAATGGTGATAGGACAATGCACTGTCAGATTTCTAGTCTCCCACCAAAAAGCAGATGTGGGGTCCTTGGACTCTGCAGCATAATGTGAGGCAACCATGTCTGACTCTGTATGAAAATTAAAAAAAAAAAATTGCTTAATCAAAAAGAGTGTGGTCATTGATCTGTCACGCTTTGGGGTGGCTCTCACTCCCAACCCGCAGCTTCTACCCCACCAGCCCTGCCGGTGCCTTCATCCAGGGCCCCAGCCAAGAAGCAGCTTCATTGCAGCACTGTTAATGCAGACAAAACAATTCACAGGGGGTCATCAGTCAGGGCTCATGGAAAGAAGTGATATCTTTTAGTAGACCAACAAGATTTTTGCAAAAAAAATTCTTTAATTTCAAGCCTTCGGGCACAAACACCCTTCATGAGGCATCAGAGAAAAGATTATAAAAGTTCTCCTGGGTAAAAATGAAAGTTCACATTTCATAGGATTTCACAGAGGATTCAAAAGACGGAAAACTCCTCTGGGTAGCAGTTCTTAGTGGGTGAAAAGCCTTCGGTCTTCTTTAAGGCTGTGGGGATGCACATTTCCTTAGACAAAGGCAACAGCAGGATCTTGGGTTACAGGTGGTCAAAGGGGACTTAAAGGGCACTTTAGGATCTGGCCAGAGTCACTCAACTGGTTTTACAGGTTTTCTTGAGGAATCTTAAGGTAATGGTCTGAGGGGGAATGGGAAATTGTCCTCTCCTGTCCTACAAGAGACACAATATACAACAATTACACAGAAAACATGATCATGCTTTACAGCCAAGCCACTTCCCCCCAGCTCTCCTGGTGCCCTTCACTCCCCTCACTCCTGCCGGGGTAGCCCTAGCTCTGGGGTGTAACATCTGCATATAACAGTGTATGGGGAGGGCTGATACACCCCAGGGCTGGGTGCAATGGCCGCATATAACAGTTTAGCACAGCCTGCACCATACACTGTTATACGTGGCCATTACAACCCAGAGTTGGGTGCATCGGAGGACCCAAGCCTCTCCAAGAGCGCATGACTCTCCTCTCCCTGCAGTGACATGTGACTCTTCGTCCCCTCCCCTGCTGCCACTGCCACTGCCACTGGCCCCCAACTTTTTATCCTGCTCCTGCCTAATTCTAATATGATTATATAAAATGCAAACTTAGTTGCTGATGTATTTACACAATACAAGGACTTGTCTACATCGTGGCAGAGAGAGGCTAATGGTGAATTCCCATATGCTTTTTCAGTATTAGGAATGAGTCTAAAGGGATATTAAGAGTAGCGAATAGACACCTGGCAGTGACATTGCCAGCATTTTTACTGGAGACGGAAGTGGCATCAGATGACTGTCTCAGCCTTGTGTTCTTCTCTTCCGCCTGTTGTGCCTGATGGGAGCAGCATATGAAGCGTAGCATTTGGGAAGTAGAAATAGGAGGGAGGGGAAAGTTAAGAGCATAAGAGCATAAAAATATGTATTGTAAAACCACCATGCAGTCACTCCAGCCCTGAAATGGGGGTACCGCTCCTGTACAGTAGGCAGAGGCAGATTAACGTAGTATACTGGGTCCCTGGGCAAACACAAAATTGGAGGCCCCCTCTTCCCATGGGAGCTGGGCTTGCAGGGAGGAGGTGCAGGGCACCTTCCCCTCCTGATGCTGGCCTGGGAGTTGGTGGGGACCCTACTGGGCTGGGAGTGGGGGGGCACATACCCACCTCTTTTCCCTGCTCCCTGCCACCCTTGTCACACTATGGCCAAACACACAGGTGCACACATGTAGGCGTGTGCACACTAATTTCACTCACTCTGCACATGGACACACAGATGCAAATGCACTCTCTCTGCCATGAACACAGACACACACACACGCATATGCAGAGGGGTGTGCACTGTATTCACTCTCTCTCTCTGCACATGTCCACACAGACATAAACACCCTCTCCCTGCCAGGAACAGAGACACATGCATGCACACTCATGCGTGCACATGCACTGGCACAGTACCCCACATCCTGCCGTGGTGTACAGGGACCCCCCCAACCCCTCCCCTGGTTCCAAACCCCACACATACACGCACAGCCCCTGACACCTTCACAAATACCCCTCCACACACACACACACACACACACACACACACAGTTCAAAAATAGCCTCTCATGATTTACATACCAAATCTCTTGATTTTTGACAGGGCGGGATTGGCAATACCTACAGACAAACAACCTGCTGTTCCCTGTAGCCTTTCCAAATTTGCATTACTGTAGAACAGGTTTCTAAAGACTTTTTTTCAGACCTGAGGCATGTTTGACTATCTTTTGTATCTCTCACCATTTTCAATTTCTTTATTTTTTTGGCCTGAGAGTGGATGTGGGTATCCAAAAGCTTGCAAATCACAGCATTTTTTTTAACTATTTAGTTGGTGTAATAAAAGATATTGCATCTACCCAAAGACTTCAGCTACAGGTCAACATTCCCCTCCCTTCACCCCTACCTGTTTTTCACCCAGTGTATTATGGCGTTTTCACTGACTGGCATTCTTGCATATTGCCTTCTGGGATAAACCATCCTGAAAGAAGAATGAAACTGGGCAGGAGCCAGGCTCCATTCCTTGCAGGTCAGTACATGGCAAATGCAGTCAGACTAGTAAAACCACCACTACAAGCTATCTTTTATTACACCAACTAAAGTAGTTGGAAAAAATATTTTTTGCAACCTTTCAGGTACAAACACCCTTGTTCAGGCAGCAAAGGCTTCTGCAGGTGTTTTGTGCTTTTCCCAGACGATCCAGGAATGTGGAAAGACAGGGATGTTGACCTGTAACTGGAGTCTTTGGGCAGATATGTTATTTTTTATTGGACCAACTAAATAGTTACAAAAAGTTGTTATTTGCAAGCTTTTGGATACTCACATCCTCTCTCAGGATAAAAAAAGAAATTAAAAATGGTGAGACATGCCTCAGGTATGGGGAAAAAAAACAGTCTTTAGAAGCCTGTTTTAAAGGAATGCAAATTTAGGAGGGCTCTAGGGAACAGCAGGTGTACCTGTAGGTATCAGATGTCAACCACATGGGGGAGAGGGCTATAAAATCAATGAAGTATTGCCAAACCCACCCTGTCAAAAACCATGAGACAAACTGTTAAAAATGAAGAGATTTTGTATGTAAATCATGAGAGGCTATTTTTTAACTGTGTGTGGGGGGTGTTATTTGTGAAGGTATGTGGGGCTGTAGGTGTATGTGTAGGGTTTGGAGCCTTTGCCAGGGTTCTGCATCCCCTCCCTGGAGATTTTCCATGTCCAGCTCCCTCTGTGCAAAAATGAATTTGATTTGCTACCTTATGGGGGACTTTTTACTTTACCTTCTTTAATTTTCCCAGAGCCTGATGAAGGGCCTTTAAGCCTGAAAGCTTGCAGAAAAAGAGATTTTTATTTTGCAGTTTCCTAGCTGGTCTAATAAAAAGTATCATTTCTGAACCAAGAGTACTAGAATTTTGCATTTCATATCTGAAGCTAGGCTTCTCAGTGAACAGGGTGCTTAGCATACTTGAAACTTCTTCAGGCCACTTACCTAGATACCCAAAGCCTTTAATGCCTAAATTTAGGGCTTTGTGTTTAACCTGATTTTTCAGAAGTGTTATTTTCAATGATTTCAATGAGTGATCCAGTTTCCACAAAACATTATCCTTTAGTTTGGCAGTTAAATATGAATTTAAGAGACAAACGTTACACCCACAGCTTTGAAAATGTTGTCTATCGTTTTCAGACTTTTGAGTGTTTACCTTTGGGGGTTTATATGCATG
>NW_017729032.1:57906493-57917805 GCF_001723915.1 Gavialis gangeticus | reverse complement strand
TACCTTTGGGGGTTTATATGCATGCTCCAGGGGGGTGGGGGGGAAGCGGGGTTGGGAGGGAGGGTACTTTAATCAGCACGGCTCCAAGAGCTGGTGCTGTTTAAAGCGCGTGGTGCTTTATTGTCCAATGTATCAGTGTCCACGCACTGAAAAGTGGCTATGGGGGCTCTTTAATTAAAAACTCATCGAACGAGTTTTAGTTAAAGTATTCCTGCCACCATTTTTCAGCACGGGGATGCTGATACATGTGATGCTGGAGTCTGTTGGAGTGTGGTAACTACCATGCTCCAGCAGATTCAAATAATCAATTAATTGAGTCTGCTCCAACAGGCAGTAATTACCGCACATTGGAGCAGCCTCCCTGCATATATATAGAAGCCCTTTATGTCTACAATTTTATGCTTGTGGCGGGCTTACCAATAGCTGCCTGGCGCATCTGGGCTCAGAGAATCTTAATTGTGATTGGTGGAGCCCTTCTACCAATTGGGCAATTGCTGAGGAGGAGCTTGCCCCGCCTCTACCCAGGGAGAAGCAGAGAACCTGGACCTGATTGAAGCCTGGACCTTGCTTCAACCTGATTGGTCCATTTGCAATCCAGGGGCAGAGCCCTCAGAGGGTATAAAAGAGCAGTATACCCAGGCCACGGGTGGCTGAGTCGAGGGATGTAGAAGAGGACAGACAAAGAAGAAGCTGGTGTGAGCTGGCCAACAAGATAGAGTCATTGTCCTGAAGAGCCCTGAGCCCCCCTTGCTGAATGGGAGCAGCGAGTGACCACATCCCTAGTCCTAACATGGGGGAGCGTGGCAAATGGTGCACAGCTCGGTGCATGGAGCCAGACCTGAGAGCTGCATGAGGCAGCTCAGGTCTGCAACCCCTGGCCTGGCGTGCAGCTAGGAATGCACTGCACAAGCTGGTGCATAGAGCATGACCCTGAAAGCCGCTCAAGGCAGCTCAGGTCTGTAACCCCTGGCCCAGGGCCAGGCAGTTAGAGCTGACAGTGTGGCACAGAGCGGTCTGGATAGGTTTGGGACCTTGGGAGCCACTCACAGCAGCTTGGGTCTGGGTCCCTGGCACAGAGCCAACAACCTGGTGCAGGTAAAGGTCCAGGAGCAGACTGAACCCTGGTGTTGCACGAGGCAACCTAGGGCTCCAACCCTTAGCAGAAGGCAAAGCCACCGAGAGCACATGACAGTGCTCGGGGCTCCAAGCAGGCAAGCGGCCCAGAAGAAGTCAAAGGCCCAGGAGGCTCCTGCAAGTGAGAAGCAACGTGCCTGAGGGGCCAAGGACCACTCACTCTGACCCCGGAGTCATGAGTTCCCTCTGGAGGGGAGGTCCCAGTGAGAGAGGGCCCTTCTGAGTTTATAGGCTTCATTGGGATTTGTGAAAGGCCCAAGGACATTAGGGTTTTCCCCTTCCAGCAATCACTGGAGCGCAGCCACGGCCTGAGGAACAGCCTGGGCTTTGGGGACTTTTGAAGAGTCAAGTTTATTTTTTATGTTTAAGCACCTTATATTTTGTGAGAGAGCACTTTATACTTTGTAACTAAGAGTCTTATATTTTGTGTATTTTTATAATTGTATATTAGTAGTTTAATCAAGTCTATTTAATTAATAGAGACTAGCCAGGTCTCCGCTGGGACCCCTTCCTAGATACTTACCTGTGCTTACCTGAACTTACCTGCACTTACCTATTTCAGATCAACTGCTTACCCATGCATTGTTCAATGCTTCTTGAGATGGTATAATCTTTCATTGTTCATTTGACAATTGTCTATTTGTATATATGTTCCTCAATATCAATTTCTTTAGATTTTTATATGTATTAGCACACAGTACATAGTTAAGGCATTCCTTGTCCTGGCCTGACTCTATAGGGAACAGAGGGAACTGGTTTACATTTGCAGATCCCTCTCATAGCACTCCTGCCTAGCCACCCATCCCTTCTATCTGGAGAGGGGCACACATACTTGGGTGCACCTGGGTTACATGTTGTTATGTCTTTCAATGAAATGATAGTAAGTTGGTGCTGTTTGTGTAATTAATTGATAACTGTCTCCTGAACACCTAAGCTAATAAATAGTTCAGGCTTTTTCCTCAGTGTTTGCATTCCATTAACCTCTTGGCATTTGGCCTAGCAGCTTATTCAGCTTGGTCAGCACCAAATAAATAAGTGGCAGCTGCAAGCTCTCTCATTTTTTCAGAGTTATATAGAAATCCTTTCCTGGCTTTAATGCCATTAACTTAACAATCTGTTTAATATGTTTTCCCAGCTTAATCTTGGCATCCATACTCAGTGTTTACCCACTTCTTGCTTTGCCTAACTTGGTGAAGCCAGTAAGAATTATTCTAATTGGGCTACGAATGTGTTAGTAGATGGATGCTACAGTCCCTATACTTTACTTTGTGTCACACAAGATAAGATGGCCAAAATGTATTGAGGGCAGAACAGGAGGGAGCTGAAGTCCATTATGCCTGATACTTTGCTGGGCTAAGAAATGTAGCAATGGAAATTATAGTCAGCTCCCTGCTGCTTTAGTTTGAACTATGTGTCTGGATATGAGAAAGCAGCATCCAGTTTCCATTAGACTGAAGACCATATTAGACGTAGCAGAGAACTGGAACGTAAATAAAGAGCTTGATGTGACCCACCAGATTCTGGGTTACTAAATACAGATAACTGGATTAATGTGGCATCAAGCAGTGGCTACCACACTCCTAGTCTGAGATGGAATGAATAGAATTGGCACATAATATACCCTGGGTTTGATCTCAGCACTGGTTAGGCCACAGTGGGACTATTATATCCACGTTTCAGCAAGGCTGTAAAAAAAACAGAAAGAATCCACAGGTGAAAAACAAAAATTATGAAGGTTTCAGAAAGCAAGCAGTAGCAGGAGAGGTTGAAGGTATATTTAGGTAAAATTGGGTATATTTAGGTATATTTAAGGTTTGGAAAAATGGAGAATGAAGAGGACACGATAGTTTTAAAATATTTGTTTCAAAGTTTCCCTCTTGTCTATTGTTTCCGCTTTGTTCCAGAGGGCAACATACAAGGCAATGGATTTAAACTATGGCAGAGCAAATTTAAATCAGATCTCAGCAAAACCTTCTTAATTATAAGAACAGTAGGATACTGGAACAAGCTGGTAAGCAGAACCTGTGGAATTCTTTTCACTGACAGTTTTCAAAAAGAGGTTGTGCAGGCATCTGTCTCAGATAATTGAGGGTGACAAATCCTGCCTGTGTAGAGGGGTTGGACAACATGACCCTTGAGGTCCCTTCCAATCCTATGATTCTATGATCCTGGAATGGCTTATCTCTTCTACCCATACTTAAAAGGTGCAGGAGCTCAGCAACTCTCAGAATCAGGTCCTTTACAATGAGATATATCCTATATAGCAGATGACAGAAGCCTTATCCCCAGGTTCTGTTTCAGATGACAGGCTGGGATTATTCAGGTTGTCAGCAAATGGCATGGGTTAATTGTCCCTGAGGCCTTTCTTGAATTTAAATGCCTGAATACATGTGATACAAACAAGAGCAACAAATGCCTCTGTGATATTAGGGTAGAAATTGTAACTGAAACTTGTTGAACAATTTTTCAGTGAAAGAGTTTGCCATAGAAAATGTATCTTAATTGAAACTGAAATATTTCTCAGAGATGTAATGATTTCAACAATCAAAAACTCCAAATTAATGCTTTCCGTTTCCTCTTATCATTTAATTATCAAAACATTTTGCTTCAGTAAGGTAAAGAGCTTTAGTGTAATTTTATTTTATTTTGTGTTATGTTTCATATATTATGCTTAATGCCTATGTCCGGGAGTGGCAAGCATGTAGTGATGACAGGACAAATTCATGCAGCTCAGTCCTCAGGCAGGCCACTGTTCATTCCTCCCCACTGCCAGTTGCCATTGCCACCTCAGTTTGGTGGGCTGCATTTAATCTCTCCACAGGCTGCAGGTTGCCAACCCTTGATATAAATTATAATATTTTCACATTTCATTATATTCAAATTAAAGCAAGCCAACCTTACCAAACAAAATGTCTTGATGGTTTGGAATGGAACATTTTCAGAATTTCCAGTCTGCTGGCATTTTCAATATTTTGATCAGCTATGGAACAAATAGTCAGCTTAGAAGTTTAGAATTTCCTGTGGAGCAGTAATTCCTTTTTTTGGACATTCTCTACCAGTAATATTTCTCAAAAGTCTGAAGTACGCCGTGTGAGGGCTCCAGAGAGTAGAATTTGCATTCAGTTTCTCAGATACACTTTTAATGATTCCTGAAATCCTGTTTCTGAACCTTTCACTCCTGCAGACTAAAGAAACTGAGTTATTTCATATGGAATAGAAATACCTGGTAGGGCTATGTGATGCTTCGGTCACTGTTTTAATTCAGTGGAGATTCGGCCCGATTTGGTGGCAGAATGTCTGAATCTGAATCCAGTTGGGATACCCTTTAATCTCTTTGAATTGAATCAGAACCCTCTGAATCGATTTGGAGAGATTCAGAAAGATTTGATGATTCAGACATAGACACAGCTTTAAATGTTTTTTCTACATACCTCAAGGTAGTAGGCAGCTCATGAGTGCTGAGATGGGGGTGCGAATGGAGCATTCCACAGGAGTACAGGGTGGGGGGGGAGGTCCCCAGCATGCTCAGCAGCAGACCCAGAAGTGGGCCTGAAGCACTTCCGGTCCACTTCCAGGTCCACTGGGGAGCACACTGGGTCCCTCCCCCCCACGTCTCCTTGGCTCGGTGACTAGTAACTCCTGGGTCTGGCGGGGCACCTGGGGTCCCCCTGTGGTCGATCACTGAGCTGAGGGGGTGCGGTGGGGGGGCTGCGCACTCATCGGCGGACCTTGAAGTGGACCAAAAGTACTTCCAGTCCACTTCCGGGTTTGCCGTCGAGCATGCAGGCCCCCGCCTCGCCCCCCCATGTTCCTGTAGAATGCTCCATGTGCCCCACCATTGCAGTGTTCACAAGCCGCACCTGGTACCTCAAGGTATGTAGAAAAAACATTTAAAGCTGTTTCTATGTCTGAATCGCTGATTGTCCAAATCAGCATTGAATCTTCAGATTCGGATTTTGCTGAATCAAATTGGGACAGTGATCCAAATCAACTAATCGAATCACTGTCTCCGATTTGGGCGGAATCCAAATTGAATGTGGCTCATTTCGCACACCCCTAATACCTGGGCAGATATAACACCTCAGGTTTGTCCTTTGCCTAAAAAAACCTTGGTAGAGACAAACAGTTTTGTAGCCATGTATCAATCAGTCAGTATAGCTATGTGAGAGATTGTTAAAAGAACAGAAGGGGACAGGCCAGTCAGCAGTCTTCATCATCTCAAAAAAAAAAAATCCTACCAAAACCACTTCTGATAATATGTTTAGTCTATGCATCCCACCACTATAAGAAATGAAATGTGTGTTTGTGGTTGTGTCTCCAAAGTCTCATTTCTGTAGACTCTAAGCCATAGTACTCATGCTGTTTGATAAACATTATGCCAAGCAAGGGCAAATTACTATAAAACAGGGCATATGTTTGCTTTGTAAATCATTTGGGAGTCTCTGTGTTTATCGATAAGACTCCACAGATTGTTAAATAACATAAATTATGTAAGTGGCTCATATGCTACACATGATTAAAATCTTGCTCTAATTGAGTACCTACTGTCTAAGTAGTGAAAAGTGTTTGCATCTGTCAAAAGAAGGTGTAGTGGTTGTCATTTGAAGGATGGCCTTGCCCACAGGTACTACACAGTGGCAGCATCTACATGAGATGCCGTAATGCACAG
Organism: Gavialis gangeticus; assembly: GCF_001723915.1. Lineage (NCBI taxonomy): Eukaryota > Metazoa > Chordata > Crocodylia > Gavialidae > Gavialis > Gavialis gangeticus. The sequence continues at coordinate 57,912,002 of NW_017729032.1, read as the reverse complement.
TCGACTATTCTACTGCGTATTAACATGTCACAGCAAAAAACATGCTAATGAGCAGTAGAATTAGTCTACTGCACATTAAATGTCACAAAAAAACAGTTCACCTTTGCTACGGTGCATAAGTGCAGGCTAATGTGCCTTTATGTATGTCATATTAGAGGTACTAAACTTAATAAACAGTAGCAAAGGCACATTAATGAACATATAAACATGTCCAATGGTGACAGACATCAGAATTATAGAAGGATCAGAACTCAGTGGATAGAAAATTAGTCATAACATTTTAATTTTTTTAAGCTTTTTCGTACGTGTCTATAAACTGTGGTGAATAATTTAAAGCCAGCCGCACAATTTCCCAATTTATTACAATTACAGTTAAACTATTAATAAATAGATACTGAAGTCCTTTAATTCCTGGTACTTATTATAAGTAATTAGCATGGAAAGCACAAAAGAGTACACAGTTTAATAAATTACAGCAGCAACAATGTTCCATTTTCAATTCCTTCCTGGAACATTTGGGTGCACCTGAATCTTTCTTAAGAAATATGTTGTTAGGGCCAGCTTGAATAGAAAGAAACATTACTTTTCACCTGTCAGTAAGAACATCAGCAGAACGACACCTGAGTTCTTTGAGAAGAACAGGCTCCAGTTGTCAGTAGTATCTTCTACTTATTCTGAGAATTTGAATGTAAGGAGATCAGTTCTGTTTTCCCAAGGGCTCATGTACAGTGATCATCAAAGGAAAGAAAATATTTTCAGTGTTGCTAACATTAAAGTTCAAAAGCTGTGAGGGAGATGCCAAAATACAATTAGTATTAAAATCATAGCATAAGATTGATGATGGTCCAGAAATCATCAGTAGCCATGCTGGTCCAGAAATTGTGTGACAAGCATTCCTTAGAATTATATGTTTTATGGGACCAACTGGGTCCAGTAGTTGGGATAAAGTTAGACAAGCTTTTGAATGCAAGACTTTCTTCCTTCAATATCTTTCTGAGGAAGAATGTCTTGTCTAGCAGAAGCTTGTCTAACTATCCCAACTACATTGTTGGTCCAATAAAAGATACCACCCTAAGAAATCCTTGCCTCTCACTCTATTATAATTATATCTTTATTTATTTGAAGTCAAGTGAATTTTTAAAGTCTAATTTCTAATTTTGCCCACTCAGGAGAAGGGATACTCAAGCCCATTTCTGTGTGCACATGAAAATGTAGCTTGAAATCAGAAGAAAATGTTCATGAGTGACTGGTGCCTCCTGAACCTGGGGCAGCACCCTCAGCAGCTGCCGACAGCAGCAGCCCTGTCAGGGGGGCACCAGCCCTACCGACAGCATCAGTGTTGGCTGTCAGGGGGAGCATTGGCCCTTTCAAGGGGGGGCATGTGCATCCCCATAACCCCCCTACCAGTTGCCTATGAAAATGTTCATTATTTAAATGGGACAGATTCCTCTGGAGAGTGTCTTCCATCTCCAAACTGTGCAACAATGTTCTTTTTAATTTCCTACTGGTACTTTGCAGAAATTCCCAGTCCTTCCTGCCCAAGGCAATCTAGCAGTACCTCCTGCCTCTTCCTGTATCCAGTACCATCTGACATTCTCTGACCTAGAACTTGGCAAATAAATTCTCAGAAAAAACTGCTTGTGAATAGAAAAAGAGGCATCATTCTTTAAATAAATGAGTCATATTGAATGATATATTCCAGCCTCTACAGCCGTCTGCCCCACTTAAACAGGATACCCTAATATTCCTTCTATTCCTCTCAGGCGTATTCCATGAGCCCCAGCACATTCTAATGACTTCTGGTTCACCTGTATTTTCCTTTTCTCCTGGCAGACCCTGATCCCAGTAGACACCAGTGTTTTACAATTCCCCCCACCCTTTAAAATTCCACCCTACAAGTTCTCCCCTCCTTAACTCTTGAATCTCTTCCACTCCCTTATTTCCCTGTATTCCACCATTCTTGTCCCCACTAATGAATTGCTTCTGCTCTCTTATATTTATTTAATTTCTACTAATTTCTTGCTTGCTTGGGTACAAATACTACAAACGTGATTGGGATTGTGTTCCCAATCTGACTGCTGCATTACTGTATTACTCATAGGCTTGTGACTTTGGGAAAGTCACAGAAAGATAGATTCACAAGGGAGCTGAAGGTACCATTAGCATTCAGTACATTTCTGCTTTGAATTTGTAGACTGTTATCACTCAGGTTTTGGCTATCTGCTTTTAGACAGTCACATAAACTCTGACAGCACTGAACTACTTTTAGCAAGAATAATAAAATAGAGCATTTGCATGCATGTCTGACTTGCAAGGCCAGACCTGGTAGACATTCGCAGATCATGTGGAAACCTGCACAGAACATGGCTGGAGCAGCTGCCACCTTTTACCCAAGAGCTCTGTTGCAGTCACTCAGGAAAAATGTCAAACACCTTCCCAGACCTAGATGGTCCGCACTGGTCCCCCTCCCATCAGGATATAGGAAAGCAAAATCCTAGTCTTCCCTATGTCTTAGGATATTTGAACTATATCTTCCACCTTTCAGGGAGAGTTCTTTTAGATTACAAACTAATATTGGGTGGTTTTGTCTTGTCCCTTCCTATTGAAGCTGATCCAGATAGGGGGCAGTTTCTATCTCCATCTGCTTCTGTGAATTTTGGTCCCATTAATTTCATTATACAATAATTCTACGTAGTTAAAAAAATGCATAGGAGAAAACTATCTTTGAAAATGTTTCAGAGAAGCAAAGAAGAATATGTCTTTTGGATATGTTCGTAGGACCAAAAGAAATCACTGTTGTTAGTTAGAGTTTCATTGAAAAAGCAGCCCATCAAAGTCTATCAATTCAGCCTCTGGGTTTTTTTGAATAAAGGAAGAAAACTGACTTTATGCAAATCTCAAGAAAGGGTTTGTACATTTCTGCCTTGGGTTTTGTATCTGCAGGATGAATTTGGTTTCACTAATATGAGTAAGGGAGACAAAATATAGCTGCATCCTCATCTATGTGGCTTATAATTTTTGGTTTCTTCACTTGTATTTACATAGTGATGAATTTACAGGGACTGACATGATGTGAAATCAGCCTTAGAACTATGCAGGGATAGAATAAGGAAAGGAGAGCACTGAAAACAAGTGTTCTTTAGTCGTGTTTTTCTTTTACTTTTTATAATGAATTCTCCTCTCAAGACATTTGAAATAGAACAGGCAACAGAAGAGGTGCATGACAAATGACTGTCAGCAAAGGCATGGAACAAGAGCTCTGTTTATCGCATATGCAGTTGTTTTAATGTGGTTTTGCTACCAACAAATGGGAAAGTCTGAAGGAAGGAATAGTGGCCACTTGAGAATGTGCAGTGCTAATCCTCACTTTTATATGCAGTACCAACACCATTCTATTTTTCAACAGATTCAAAAGGGTAAAAAGTAGGGATAACCCTGTGGGAGAATGGGGAGGGCACACGGGGTTCCAAGAGCTGGGGATGGGGATGGGGATGGGGATGGGTTGCACAGGTTCTGAGATTGGAAGGAAGGGGGATGCAGGAGTGCTGCTCACACCAGGAACTCCAAAACAGTCCCCAGCTGCAGTGTTGCTGCTCCTACCATAGTCTCTGCCCACTTCGGCATTGCTCTGAAAGCAGCAGCAGGAAGCCCATTAGACTGTGTGAAATTTCAGCAGTCATTTTGTTACAGAGGTGATTTAGCCCATTTTGGTGCCTGAAACACCAAATCCAAAATGAAACAAGGCTCCAAAACATCTCCAAAATTAAACGAAACTATCCAAAACATTTCGGAAATGTTTTGGATGTTTCGGAATGTTCTGGAGGCAGTCCCGCAGCCCTCCTTTTGAAGTGCTGGGAGGCTGGGGCCAGGTAGCAGGGGTGGGGCCAGACAGGACAGCCATGGGGGCTTCTCCCGTAGCTCCCTCCACCCAGGGAGAGGCAGGCACAACCAGAGGAGCTGCAGGAGAAGCCCCCATGGCTGTCCTCCCCGGCCTCAGCCTCCTGGAACTCTAAAAAAAAAAAAAGTGGTGATCGGAGCCTCTGAGGGCTCATGGCAGAGCCCCTCCATCCAGCGCAAGGCAGCGGGGATCACCCCCCCACACCTGACACCCACGTGGCACCTGCATTGTGCTGCACTCGCGCGATGCAACAGCTGCCGTGCAGCAGATCCCTGCTGTCCCCAGCTACCCTGCACTGTGCATGGGGGGCTCTGCCACAAGTGCCCAGATGCCCCAGTTGCTGCTGCTGTAGCTGGTGAGTGCAGCTGCAGCAGCAGTGGGTGGAGCCTCTGAGTGAGTGAGGCACAGCACAGGGCAGTGGGGGGCAGCAGGGATTGCCCCCCCCCAACTGGCACCTGCACGGCAGCTGCCCCATGGCATGGGTGCAGCGTGGCTTGGCAGGGTGCTGCGCGCTGTCTGGGAGCTGGAGCTGCCATGGCTGAGCAGTGCTAGACTCCAGCTGACTGTTGGAGCTGCCCCAGCTCCCAGACAGTGTGTGGCGCCCTGCCAAGCCATGCTGCACCCGCACAATGTGACTGCTGCTGCACGGGTACCAAGTTTTGTATCTGCAGGATGAATTTGGTTTCACTAATATGCGTAAGGGAGACAAAATATCTTCCTTAGGAGGCCAGCCCCCACTGGCCTACACTGCACGAGCCCTTAGACACCCCAATCACCACGGCTGCCACTGGTGAATATGGGGCTTTTTTTTTTAAGTGCCAGGAGGCTGGGGCTGGGCAGGGGATGGGGCTGAGCAGGGAAGCCACGGGGGCTTCTCCCATGGCTCTCCCTACTGGGGCAGAAGCATGCACAGCTGGAGGAGCTGAAGGAGAACCTGTAGCCGCCTGCCTGTGCTTGCCTCTCCCCAGCCGATCGGAATCTCCAAAACAACATTAAAACTCTAAAACAGATTCAGACAAATCAAAACAGAACAGTGATTTGAAACACCAAAATGAAACACTGTCCTCCGAAATGGCTGAATCCAAAACCAAAACGAAACATAGCTGTTTTGCACAGTCCTAATGTCCACGTACCAACTGCTGCTGTTTCAGAAGCAATGCCCTGGTGCTGCTCTTGCTTCTGGAGCATGGACTTCCTGGGAGTGAAGGACAATTCTGGCCTCCCTCCTAAGTTGGTGTCTGGGGCTGGTTTACCTTTGACCATCCCTAATTTTAGTACTGAACAGATTTCTTCTGTAAGGTGCAACACTGACGAAGTATCCAGATCTTAGCTTATCTCATCTTACAACTTAGAGTTCCTGTTCTGTTTCAAGCTCCCAGTGATGTCACAGGAAGTGTTGTACCTAGGGACCTACCAAATTAATGATTTTGTGATTTTCGCAGAGACCGTGAATTTAGTAGGCCCCCCATGACAAAGCCCGGTCCCCACAAAAAAGTGTGGGTACTGAAAAAGCAAAAAAACAGCCACCAAGTGTTGGGGGGGGAAGGAAATTAAAACACAGGTGGGAAGCCCTGACATCCTGAAAACATGAGGGGAGGGAGGAGGGGGAGA
>NW_017729032.1:57904999-57905818 GCF_001723915.1 Gavialis gangeticus | reverse complement strand
GGGGAGGGGAGGGGCATTTTTGCACCAGAGCATGGTGTCCCTCCTCCCATATCTCTGATTGGCTCTATCAATCTCTTGGGGGGGGGACTTTTGGGGGCCCTCAGCCAATCAAAGGAATGGCAACTGGTACCACTCCAGAACTGTGAAATCTGGAGGCAGTCATCATGAATTAGGTAGGTCCCTACCTATCCCATATAGCAGGGCTGTCCAAATTCTGGGCAGCTGTGGGCTTCACTGCCTCATTGCCATCACCAGAAGGCAGCAAGAAGCAGAAGCTGGAGAAAGGAGGGGGAGTCCAAAGATAACAGGAGCCCAGGGGGATGTGGCAAGAGGAGCAGGAGCAGATGGAAATGGCCAAGGGCTGCCCAGACTCATGAGAGAAGGCACAAGAAGCCAGAAATATAAAAGCAGTAGGAACCTGTGGAACACAGATTAAGCAGGCTGTTCAACAGGCTAGTTGGACAGCCCTGGCTTGTAGTATCATTTATCAATTAACATTGTATAAAATAGCAAATTGCATAGTTTCATAGTTTCATAGATTTAGGGTCGGAAGGGACCTAGTAGATCTTCTAGCCTGACCCCCCACCAGGGCGGGAGAACAACAAAACCCCAAAACAAAAACGGGACTCAAATAAGTCCAGCCAGGTAGGCATCCAGCCTCTTCTTAAAGACCCCCAGGGTAGGGGCCAGCACCACTTCCCTTGGAAGTTGGTTCCAGCTCCTAGCTGCCCTAACTGTGAAGTAGTTTTTGCGGATGTCCAATCTATACCTCCTCTCCATCAACTTGTGCCCATTACTCCTTGTTATGCCAGCGGGCGC
>NW_017729032.1:57897896-57904293 GCF_001723915.1 Gavialis gangeticus | reverse complement strand
AGCCCTATGACATCTGGGTTTGAACTAGCTATTCTGAGGGCGAGTTCCTCCAGTTTGTTCCCCATGCTACGAGCATTGGTGTACAGGCATTTAAGGCCTTGCAAGACTGTGTGCGCCCCTCCCCCCCCGATTAGGAAGACTATCAGGACCCCCATTACTTACCGTTGCACTCCTTGCCCTGCTGGCGTCTCCTTGTCTTCCTGCAGCCCCCTCCCCCGGCGAGTCTAGTTTAAAGCTCGCCGTACGAGATCAGCCAACCTGGAAGAGAAGACACTTCTCCGGTACACACTGAATTTGATGAGGCTATCCTCAGTTATACCATCTGAAGATCTATTCCTTGATTTTTACTTTTGTCTTGATTCTTTAGAGTAGAGCTACATGTTACACTTAGACCATATTAAATCTATCAAACGTTAAGCACTGTTAAAGTTAGAACATGCTGTGAACAGCCACACATTAAGGCTTAATACCATCTCTTGCCTGCACATCTCTTCTTTCATATGACAGAAATGGTGTCTGTATCTTTATCTTTGTTCGCTTTGGTTTTTTTGTCAATTCGGGAGCTCTTGGCTGTGAGAGATGTTACCAGGGATCGTATTATGTTACTACATGGAAGTGACTTTTGTCAGTCCCCTGCACTTCTCTAACATGCCACTAGAGGGCTGATGAGCAGGGGTGTGAATAGGAACCAAGGCATTGCTGACTATGTTCTTTTACACTTCAAGCCATGGAGTGATGTGGTCTGATCCTATATGAACCATTTTAAAACCATAATTAGCTCCTGAATAATACTGTAAAATGTGACTAGATCTTAACATTTTGAAAAGAAATCAGGACCCAGGTACTCCAGGTAGTAAATGATTTTTGTAGCACTATTGATTTCAAATTATCTATAGTAATGTAAACTGTCAGACTATCTGATCTGCTTTTTTACAGTAATATTATTAGGCAGTCTTGAGAAGAGAAAGGTGCTTTCAATTCTGCCTGCTGTGTAGAAAAGATAATAATATTTAATTACCAGGCTAATGTATTCATTACAATTGGAGACTGTTCTAATAGCTAACCTTAAGGGCTTCATTAGCAGTCACTTTATGGCTGACAGAAAGGCATGCCTCAGTTATATAGGACTTGGCATTAAACCAAACTAGAATTGTTATGGTAGGGAAAAGATTTGATTTAATACCAATAACATGTTTCTGGTCTTGGCCTCTTATTCTCTATCCATTACCAGAATAGAGAAAAATACTGAAAAAAGCCCTGTAGAAAACTTGGAAGAAGACCAGTAGATTTTTCAGTGCTATTTGATCATAGTGTTTATAAACAGTTAAAAATGTATTAACGTGTAACACATGAATTGTCAGTCTAGGGCCATCTGTCATTCACCTTTCATGCAAGCCTTTCATTTTGCATTGGTATTTTCTCATTGAACTTATGTTATAAAAACGTTTAAATCAGATTCTGTGGCCTTGCTCCCATGCTTGTATACAAACATGCATTTAAGTTCTTGCTGAATCAGGGAGAGAGGCGAAGTTCTGTAAGAGATTTGCAGAGGATGGGGACAGAGGGTTAAGGTGGCTGTTCTAGGAACTGAAGAGGCTCCTGCCACAAGTAAGACAGCCCATAAAGGCCTGCCTTGGTTACAGCAGCCTACTCATGCCACTGTATGGGCCATGCCACTCTGGAATTTCTTTGACACTTCAGGGTGCAGTTCCCCCATGACTGTCAATCTGCTGGGTAGTTCTTTCCACAGGGCTTTCAAAGGGACCCTTGGAAATCAGCCACCTGGCTTTGTCTGCAGTACCTGCATATAAGGAACCTTCAGGTCTCTAAATGAAACCAGAGCTTTAAGGACTTCTTCATTCCATGCTGCCCTTTTACCTAGAGTACAAAGGATGAGAAAGCGGCAGAAATCTCACTCAGAGTGCTCAACATCTTACAAGATTTTTAGACTCTCATTTATGCATGAGCTTTATGAAAATCTATGAGTTTTTGCTTCTGCCTCAAGGGTCTCTGTAAGTTTTGATAATTATGCTTTTGCAATAAGTTTGTTCTGAGTATGACTTCCAGTACTATCAGAAAATTTTGAAGATTACAGGGAAACCCTTGCAGTGGAGTGTTGCTGAAGGATCAGTTAGGGAAACAGAAAGATCAAGATGAATTAATAGCTATGGCTGTGGCAGCTGCCAAAAACACATTGATGTGGAGCTCTTTCGTGGTCATTCTTTCCAAACCTATTAGCCCATGATGAGCTTATTTAAAGCCAAAGGAAAGATCTCAAAATACAAAAAAAAAAGCTCTTACTTTGTAATCATTTCCTTTCATATATGTGGCCATATTATCAGATAAAATAACTAAATCAAATGACAGCACCAGTAAGTATCATTTTCATTTCCATAAAAGTCAATCACTTCTAGGGCTTTTTTATTCTCACTGTAAACATGCATTTCTTTGTACAGTGCTAAGGGTTGGCAACAATGGCCAGAGAGTGGGAGCATCTATTATTTATGATGACGGATTTTGGGGGATGTAATCATTTTCCCATTATTGTACGTAAATGGTCCTTAAATAAGATCTTGTCAATGTTTATGATTATATTGACTAGTAAGAAGGGTTGCTTTTACAAAACCCCAGAATGTTCTATTGCAGCTTTTACAGCTGGAGCTATGCAATCAAATCTGTTCCTTACCAATAGCTGGAGGCGTTGTGCCTGGGGGTGATGGGCGTTGTGATGAGTGGGCTTAACAGCATGTCATGTACTCCTTTCAGAACCTGCCTGTGATCAGAGCCTGGCTACACTTTATTCTTCCCAACCATGCTCCTTTTGTATTATGAAAAAGTAGGTATTGCTGGCCTGCCTCGTATGCCTTTACTTCAAGGTATATACCCTTATTCCAGGGTGTATGCACTGGAGAAAGGTTTTTTTTTCTGCATCTTTCCATGTTGTGTACCTGCAGTGATTCAGGAAAATGTTGTTGTTATTAATATTACAGTAGCCTTCCAGGAATATTTCATCCTACATGTTGTCTGTTTGTTTGAGACAGAATAATTTATGTAGATTGTTTAAAGGAAGAAACAATGAAGACGGGTTATCAGTGTGGAATGGAGCAATATAGATAACTCAGCGGAAAAGACTCCTCTTGGTTCCTAAACATGAACCATGGTCACTTAATAATACAGCTAATCAATAACTTTTTCACCTTCAAACCATTAATTAAAACAGCCCTGTGAGACAGAAGGGGACAGTTATTATCCCCTATTTTTCAGTTGGAGAAAGGAAACTAAGGTAAAGACTTGCAGTAAATGACTTGTCCAAAGCTACAAAACTCCTCAGTGGGGAAACTGAGGTCTTTCTCTCCTTTCTGTCTTTTATAACAAATGTTCATCCAATTGGTTTTGGTATTTTTGTGGTAATATCAGAGATTACTGTTAAAAAATGCAATGACAATACAATATAATAAACTGCCCACAGGCTTAAACAAATTCTGCCAATGCAAATCAAAATGTAACACATACAATCATAGCTCAAATCTTTAGCCTTTCTGTTCCCCAAATTCCCAGAGAGAATGTTTCTGAAAGTTAGTAAGTTTTGACTAATTTAGTTCAGAAGAGGAAAACATTTCCAAAATCAAGGAGAGACAGACTTTCCAATATCTTTCTGATTTTTAAACTAACGATGAATTGTTGCCATACTAGGTTGGCATATCTTGCAAGGCAGGGAGTTCTTCAGCTACTGGGTATGGAGTATTAACTAACTAGTAAATTCCACCAAAAATATTTTGGATGGACATTAAGTTTATTCAATAAAGCACTGAAAAATCACACAGTTCCAAAGCTAAGAGTGACCTGTTTCTGTTCCCCTATGCATATGCAGTACACTATAGTTTTTGTGTGTTGGGTTTTTTCTGTCCCAGTAAGATCACACAGTGAGCAACAGACTATAAAATAAAAGGCTTAACACAGGGGTGTTCAACCCCTAGTCAGTGGGCCAGATCTGACCCTGGGCTCTTTGTCATCTGGCCCATGCAGTTCCCCACAGGTCTGGAAATATGGCGTCAGGAGATTGTTGGCACCGCTTCTCCACAGCCAAAATTCTGGACCCATGCCCCAGGCACTATGTGCTGGGATCAGGCACCCACTGCCAGTGTACTGGGCCAGGCTGGGGCAGTGCCAGACCCCAGGACTCAATCCTGACATGCAGAAGGCCAGCAGAAGGATCCCCCAGGATCCAACTGTAGCATGCTAATGCAGGAGGGAGAAGTGCCAGGCCCCAGGGGACCAGTTCTTTACCCCTTACAATTTCAAATAATATTTGTGAGAGTAATGCTGGAAAGCCCTGTCATCAAGTGTCTGGAGTTTGATAGGACCATTGATTCTTTGAATTGGCCAGGCCAGTTCTTGTTCTTTACTCTGGCTGGGAGCCAAACAGGTTTTAACTTCTTTCCTTAGCTTCTCTTCTGAGAGTCATTCAATCAATTGATAAAAAACTCATCTTTGTGGAAATTCTCTCATTTTGGAGAACTTCTGGAGCTTCTAGCATGATTCCCAAGTGACTGATACATGACATCTCTTCCTTGGGTAAGGGAGACATGTTTCATGACTACAGATGAGAAACAAATTCCTTTTCACAGTTACAATTAACTTCAGTAACTGTGGAACCCAGAAGACCCATAAAATAATTATGAGCCAATTGATAGAAGCTAATTTCTATTTTATCAGGAGCCAATAGCCAAAACAGTCTCCTTTTTACTTATCTATTGACCTCAGAGCTACCTAACTGGCACTGTACCACGATAGCACAGGAGAAAAGGAGAACAATGATTTTAAAAGACTTGTCTTTTGCAACATGAAGTTCTGCTGTGTGATTTCCTGTGCTTCAGTGCACAGAAACTTTTGGGGAGCAGAGTTTCTGAATCTCACCTATGCTCCTTGCATGCCTTTCAAAGACCCATATGCTCAAACTGTATGATATGGGCCACAATTTTACCCTTGAAGAACAGTGTCTCTGGATTTGCATAATACAAAATAAAGACGGGCACAACTTCCCAGACAAAAGAGTCATGGAGTTGCACAGAATGCCAGATGGAAGATTCAATAAGGAATTCAATAAGGGCATTTTCATAATGGTGACTTGATATCATTCATGTATCCCTTTTCAGCTGGAAAGAGCACTAAGTTCATGATTAGTAGTTCTTTGTAAACCATCTCAAACCAATGCTCACTGACGTCAGAACCCAAGGACCCTGATATTAATTTTGTCTTCATGCAGTAACTAGTGATTAACCTGGTCCCTGAACATTTTAACGTTATAACTGTAAGTTTCTTTGTAAAATAGAAAGCAAGGGTAAAACATACAAAACAGTGAACCACTTGAAAAGGCTGTCACATCTATCATGTTCATGTTTATTACATTAGAAAATCAGAACTCTGTACTATGATTTAATAGTAGAATTACTAAGGGAAGTATGTATTGTGTTATGTGGTTTAATTAAAGCACCTTTGTAATTTTGCTGCATTCTCAGTTATCCCATATGTATTTAATTCTGTATTCAATCAACCTTCAAATAAGTACTGTGCTTTCCAAAGGCTGGATTCAGAGAGATTGATTTTTGAGGATATTGGCAGCTTTGAACAAGCTTCAGTTTTATACAAGCTTAACAGAATCGACAGCCAGTTCTAAAGCAAGTGGAATAGATTGGTTTTCAACATGATTCAGTTGGTAGCTCTTGTATGGCTGGGCTAGAACAGCAGGGGTTCAGATACCTTAAGAGGAGTTGTATTCATATCCACTTTTAGCACAAGGATGTGGGGCAGCAACTCACATGCTAAGCTGACAGGATGAAAACTAAGCCTTTTCAGTTGCTAAAGGACGGGGTGAGAAAAAAAGTGGCATAGTAAAAAAATTTACTACATGCTTTCCAAAGCAAGTAAGTAAAAAAGGTTTCTGTTTTAATCAGCCAGACAATAAATACCCAAACAATGGATGAGAACCTACATGAAAAACACCACGGTGAATTCTGAAGTCAAGATCCCACCACTAGCAGAATGCCTGACCTCAAACCACTTTGTTCTGCTTTCTGCTTCTTGCCCTGTACCCCCTGCCTGGTCTGATGCTTTGCTCCCTGCTTCATGCCCTGTGCTCCCTTCCCAATCTGCTGCTCTGCATTCTCATTCCTGTCCTGTCTGCCACTGTTCTGCCTGTCTCCTTCGTTGCCTAATACATGCCACTCATGCAGGCTGCCCATACTAATTGTGCACATGTACCACATTAGCCACCCCGCCCTAGAAAAAGAAGCTGATTTATTTAGGGCCAGGTCTATAAAAAAACATAATCCTAGAATCATAGAAGTAGGGTTCGAAGGGACCTTGTAGATCCTCAAGTCCGACCCCCTGCCTGGGC
>NW_017729032.1:57873959-57895145 GCF_001723915.1 Gavialis gangeticus | reverse complement strand
TGCCACCCCCCAATTTGGGAGACTGTTTGGACCCCTGTTTTTACCTGGGCGCTCCTTGCATTTGTCACCTGTCTTGCTTGGGTGTTGTCTCCTCATCTTCCTGTGGCTCCCTCCCCCAGTGATGCTAGTTTAAAGCTCGCCGTACGAAATCAGCCAACCTGGAAGAGAAGACACGATTGCCGTTAGGAGAGAGGTGAAGCCCATCCCACCCCAGCAAGTTCCCTGCCCGAAAGCATAGGTCATTATCAAGAAACCCAAGACCTGCCTGGCGGCACCAACTGCACAAACGCCATTTGACCTCGCAGGTCTCATGTCGTCGTCCCCGCCTACTCACCGAAAGAAGAGAGGAGAATACCACCTGCGCCCCGGTCTCCTTAAGCTTATTCCCCAGAGCTTTGAAATCCTTCATAATGTGGTTAGGGTTGCCCCTGGCCATGTCATTCATCCCCACATGGATGACAACCATGGGGTACTGGTCTACAGGTCGGATGTAGGCCGGGATCCTCTCCATGATGTCTCTAACCCGAGCCCCAGGCATGAAGCAGACCTCTCATGCCATGGGGTCAGGCCGACAGATGGGACCTTCCAGTCCTCATAGGATGGATTCTCCGATGACGAGGACCCGGGTTTCTTCCTGCTGGTGTTTGCTCTCTGCCCATTCTTTATCATGTGGGGAGTAGCATCATCCTCGCCAGAGGCAATTTCACTTTCTCCATCACAGCTGCCAGGGCGTTGAACCTGTTCCCCAGGAGCTGAGCATAAGTGGGGATATGCTCAGCATAGTCCTACTTAATTTTAAGATGCCCAGCTCCCAGAGTGGAATTCATACCAAATCAGATGCCTACAGTTTTCCTGTGCAATTGATGGAGAAAGACACCTAGGACTGGGACTCACAACAGCCAGCAGACTGAGCTGAAGGATGGTTAAGAAAGCCAATATAATTGCTGACATGGCATATCTCTCTCTAAATTAGCACATTTCCTGAAATCAGCTAACTTAGACTCTTATACTCCTCCCTAGTCATTTATCCAAGTTTCTACTTCTTGTAAGCTTCCCTTTGTGTTTTAGTTCACTGAAGATTTCCCTGCTCAGCCAAACCAAGCTAAGCCAAGCTTGTCTTCTGCCATGCTTGCTAGTCTTCCTGCATATTGGGATGGTTCATTCCTGATCCCTCAGTAAGGTTTCTTTAAAATAGTCAGCCCTCCTGGACTCCCTTCCCCCTCAGACTAGCTTCCCAGAGAATCCAGTACAACAATTCCCTGAGTGAGTCAAAGTCTGCTTTTCTGAAGTCCAGGGTCCTTAGTCTCTTGCTGTTCTTTCTTCCTTTCCTCAGGATCCTTAGTTCAGTTATCTCAGGTGTGGGCAATTATTTCGGGTAGAGGGCCACTTACTGAGTTTTGGCAAGCCATCAAGGGCCGCATGACAGGCAAGTAGGGTCAGATAAATATTAACTTTCTAAATTTTTTAGGAGTCCTGCGGGCCAGATAGAAAGGCCTGGAGGGCCGCATCCGGCCCCGAGCCACATTTTGCCCCCCCTGAGTTATCTCATGGTTGCTGCTGCCCCAGTTACAATCCATTTGTATATTCTCCACTAATTCTTCCCTGTTTATGAGCAGCAGGTCAAAAAGAGCATGGCTTCTAGTTGGACTTCCCACCGTTACACCGGGAAGTTGTCCCCAGCACTCTCCAAAAAATGGATGAAGAAAGCAGCACAGCGTACACAAGAGGAGAATGCATTGGGAGGTATGAGGCTGGGTCCTCCCTAGAGATACTCTGCCTGCCAGACTGGGGATCACCAAGAATTGAGCCAAATTTAGGCACAGATAAGTTGCATTAGTGCACATCCATTGATGTACACTGTGCTAACGTGCACTAGTACATCGGTATGTTTACTAATGCAACTTAGCTATTCGCGCCTAAATTTGATACATGCTTTATGTAGCCTAAAATCGTCATTGTTAAGGCACATTAAGGATGCACCCTTGTAGGCATGCACCCTTAATATGCCTTAAACATGTCAATTTTAATCTAAGCCCTCTTAAAAGAGGCACATGTAGATGCGCCCTTTGAATCCTAATCCTGTTCTGTAAACTGCTTGCTCTCCCTCCCAGCTACAAATTTAGTAAGTGTCACTCAAGTTCCATCCTCCAAGTCATTAATGAAGATTGAACAGTACTGGAGCCAGCATGCCCCACTAGGAAGCCACACTTGTAAACCTTCTTCCAGTTTTACTTTTGGGCAATGATGAATATTGTTGGGGCAAAATTATCCAGACAGGCATGCATATACCTTATAGTGTCTTAATTTATTCTGAATGTCCTTAATTTGAATGTGTGGGAAACTAAAATCAATAGGTGCCTATACACATGCTCCTACACATTCCAGTTAGAATTCAGTGGAACAGATTAATTAATCAAGTCTGCTCCACATTTTCATTAAAGCACTCTAACATCACAGTGCCACCACAGTGTCATGTGTATAAGCTCCTTCAGGTTTAAAAATGGTTGCTGGGGTGCTTTAACTAAAGTTTGTTGAATGAGCTTTAGTTAAAGCATCCTACAACCATTTTTAAATGTGTGGGGGCTTAATACACCAGTTGTCTTTCCTGCCTGGTGCAGGAGGCTGGACCCAATAATCTTCCGAGGTCCCTTCCAACCTCACAATCTATGAATCCTCTTTTGAACCCCCGTTCAGGTAGTTGAAGCCTACTGTTAAATCTCCTCTCATTCATTCTCCTCTTCTCTAGATTAAATAAGCCCAGTTTCCCCAGTCTCTTTCCTGTCAGGATAAGCACTTTAAGTTTAGGCATTTGTAAATAGTTGTAGACATGTCCAAAATGACCCTCATCAGTTAGAAAAATTATCTGAATTGAGCTGGATGGAATTAAAAAATGATATGTATAAAGTACAAGGCAGGGTAAATGTGTACCTTATAGAGTAACTAAACGAGAGAGATATATGGCATAAGATTTTGTGAGGTGGAGCTCACTAGGGTATGGACAGATGAGGAAAGGTAAACAGCTTTATTCTTTTGTTAGTTCTGTGTCTTAGCTTCCTGGTTCGTTGAAGAGGCAACAGTGGGAATTATTTTATTATTCTTTCCATCCTCTTATCCAATAGTATATTTCGGGGAAGGTATTAAACTGAGCAACATATTTAATTGCACAAATTTCTGAGGACTGCTTTGGGAATAGGATAGTTGAACTGACAGAGCACTAAGTAAATATTTTGACTGGTGTGTTATTTCCTTATACATGAGACACAGATAATCATAGTACAAATGTTTGGAAGTGTTTAAATAGTTGCATGCATTTGGCAATAATATGTTTCGATGATATGAAGCAGACAAGCTCTGTTTCTTATCAAATGGAATATCTGCTCATAAAAAAGAACTTGGCAATACCTGCTTTATTTTAAAAAAAGGCAAGAAAACCTAAAATCAATAGATGCAATTGCTTTGAAATTTATTAAGAATTAGTTTTCTATGGAAGAGTCTGCTTATAATAATCCCACTGCATCCATAGTAGAAATATCCTGATTTGTGGTGTATAAAAGCACAGCTACTTGATACTGGTAAATCAGGGACAGCAGCTCTTTCAGGTTAGCCAGTATAGCCTGGTCTCTGAAGCTAACAGGAATTTAGTTCATACTCTACTATCCATGCAGTTACTAAGAATTTTTAATTTATTAATCAATTGTTTTTTAACTAAAGTAAGTCTAGGCCTCAATGCTTCCAAAAATAAACTGTAAGAACTACAGGTGCATGCTAACTGTGTTGCACTGCCCAGTTTATTCACTCATCTATTGGTCTGTTCAACTGAATCTCTTTTCTCCAAAACTGGGAAGTCTAATTAGAATACTAATGCATTACTTGCTAAGATCTATGCTTTGCTTTCCACTTCTATTATTTTCTTAGACATTACAGTAGAATGCCAAACAATCATTCCCCAATCAACTGCATGTCCAATCAATTGCAAGTTGTTTCTGCCATATAATTTCTTTCCATTTAACCACTCAGAAAGGAGAGAGGGGACTCTAACTTTGAACCATTTTAAAAGGGTAGGTGGAGCTGCCTCTAGGGAGCTCACTTTAGTGTTAGACTGAAACCATTACCTCTGTAGGCTCCTGTAGCAGGAACAAAGGAGCAAAATCACTATAAATTTAACCCTGAAGGACATAAGGCTAATATTGCAATGATGTTGAGGTGCCTGTATTGCCACAGTAACATGCAGTGGTAACAGTCACATCATACAGATACTGATTACCTGCATGTTTTCCTAACTACACTGGGGTTGGATCCAATTAGTATGGTTGCTCAGTGTTCTACTGTAATTAGAATCTCTGCAATTATAGATAAGATTTACTGAATCTTACTTAATTGCCTTACTTTATAGGTGTTTAGAGTTTGCTGTGTGCTGACTAATTTCACAGAACGATAGCAGTGCATTAAATGAATGTGTACTTGAACTGAGATGACAAAAAGGGAGAATTATTTGTAGCATCATCATTTGTGTAATGATGTTTACCATTGTTATCTTTAATTTCACTTTTTAAAGTTTTCCCTTTTGAAATTGCCTTTTCAGTTGTGTCTCTTATCTTAGCATGTCACAAATAACATTGTATACCTATATTAAAAGTCCCTAAATTATATTCTGATCTGAGTTCTATGTAAATTTTGCTTGTCTTATTGATATCAAAATATGGTCCATAGCTTTTAGAAAGGAAAATGTGAGTGGACAGGAAATGGTACTTGAGTGAAGAAGGCAGATGAAACAAGTCACCTTGATGAATAATGATTTTCTCTTCACAAGTAATTAACACACATATTAATTGCATTATTTTGCTATCGTTCCACTCATCTCTCTCTTGTCTTACACTGATAGCATCATCATCCTGTCCTTAAAAATTCAGTCATAAAGATCTGCTTCCTTACTCATCAGTCCCACTGCTCTCTCTCATTTCCATTTTCCCCACTGTATCAAACTTCATGTCATTGCTTCTCAGTACAACTCTCTCCCCTCTACGTACCCAGTTTCATATTTCCTCTGCCCAAACTACTGTTCAAGCCAGTAGACTGGCATTTGTGGAATTGTGTTTAGTGCCATGCGAAGGAGACTTTTTTCACATAACAAGACTTAGCGGCTTTGAGATTTCTGGTTAGAACAGTTTTGGTTCTCCCCAAAACATGCAATTATATCTTTAAAACTTCTAGAATCTTTTTCTGAATGCTTCAGAAATTAAATACAAAACCTCATTGAAATGGATTCTTTTATACCAGTGATTGCAATAGAAGTTTTAAAACATCATTAAATTTCAATGCACCCTTTTGGCACTAAGGTAAATACGTTACAAGTGAAAACCAAAGGAGAGTTTGTCTCATAGTATTTCATAAAGAAATCAGAGTGAACCAGTCATCAGTCATTTCACTTCCGGGCCTACTCTCTCTTCTTCCTTACACCTACCAGAGAATACCATATTATCAGAAACAAGACTTTCCATACAGCTGTACTGTATATCTGTACAGCTTCTACTGCAGTGGGTGTCTAATTGTGTGTGCGTGTGTGTGTGTGTGTGTGTGTATACACACGCTCACACACACACATAAAAACATTACTACTAAAAATCTTTTGCAATCTACATTTATACTATCCAGTCACAAAATATATCAAGTAGTTAAGTCTCATAGAAAACATATCATGAAAGAGGCAAGGATTTCTTAGGGTGATATCTTGTACTGGACTAGCTATGTAGATGGGATACAGTTAGAAAAGATTTTGAATGCAAGTCATTCTTTCTGAGGTCTCATATCACAGGGAGCAAAGCACAGCCTAGTGAAAAACAGCAGAGGGGAGGGGGTGAGAGAAATGGCCGGGGGCAGCAGGCACACAGGGTGCTTACAGATATGCAGGCAGCCTGTTGGGGAGGTGCTCTAATTTATGGTGCTTTACACAAAGTGCCATGAGTTAGAGTACCAATGAACCCAACAGGCCCTGTTGGGTGGGAAGGCTCAAGCCTGCCTGCACTGGACCTGGCCAGCAGGCAGGGGCACTCCAGCAGCTCCCCAGGAGGCTGCCAGACTGCCTTTCTCCCCACTCCCACTATCCCCCATCCCCCACTTCCTCCCACCCTGTGTAGCCATGTTCCCAAGTTTGCCTTTGAAAGGTGTTAGCAGGTTTGTTTTGAGCATGAGGGTGCTGAGATCCAATATGCAATATGTTGTTGCAATCTGTCTACTTCATGTTTTTTAAGGTATTTCAGGCAGAGAGCTGTGCCTTCATGGTATGCAATGTTAGTGTATAGTCTGGTTGCACGAATGGCCTTCTCAGGGAGATGGCTGATGTTCTGTTGAGGAAGTCTGATGTTGTGTACAAAACTTGCTCTTTTTGTGACAAGTGGTTTCAGGATTGTTTCTATGAATCTTGATAGCTCTTCAGTGAGGGTCCCACAACTGGATATGATGGCTGTGTCAGGGTTACCTTGTTTGTGGATCTTTGGGAGCATATTCCTGGCATGGGAGAGTAGGGAATAAGTGGAAGTAGCTTTTCCTAAACCTGGTATGGGAAAGATTTGATTACATCTTCCAGTTTCAGAGCAAATTCTTCTGTGGGATAGTCCCCAAGTTCTTTATAGTATTTGGTGTTGGACACTTGTCTGTTGGCTTCATTGATATAGTCTTGATGGTTGAGGATACCTATAGCTCCACCTTTGTCTGATGGTTTCATCACTGTTTTGTTGTTGGATCTTAGTGACGATATGGCTTTGTCTCTTTCCTCTCTACGTAACACTTTTAAAAGGCAAACTTGGGAAGAAAAATTCATAATCTGGCTGGACACTAAAAAACAAAGACTAAACATATAGGCACATTGTATTTTAAACAACAACTGAATTATTTCTATACAGGAAAGGGAGAATGACCCTCCTCCCTTTTGATAGGCCTTGATCTCTCAGTAATCAGCTTCTTTTCTTTTGCTAATCCCCTGGAAAATGTTCTCATTCCCTCCCTTCTGGTGTTTTTTTATGCTATACCTGGCTCCCTGGCATATACATACTTTTTCATTTCACGATGTGCTAGAGATCTGCCACTTCTGAGCAGACTCAGTTAATCAAGTCTTCTCTGCACGTGAGCTGACGCACTGTGCTGCACCACATACAGTTGTATAAGTGGTGAAATGTGTTTCAGCACACAGAAAATAATGGCAGTGAGCTTTTGAACTAAGCACCTTCAAGGTGTTCTAATTCAAAAGTGCACCGCCGCCATTTTCTCAGCACTGATGCACATTTTGCTGCTTATACAACTGCAAGCATCACTGTGCCAGGCGCCTTTCAAAGCACCTGGTGCTGCAGTGCTTGCACATGTAAAAATGCTCCCTGTGATCAGAGACCTGAGGAAGAATATCTTGCATTTGAAAGCTTGTTTAACTTTATCCCAACTACATAGTTGATCCAATAAAAGATATCACCCTAAGAAATCCTTTCCTCTTGCTTAATTTTTGGACCATGATGGCTACAACATCATTATTATACTACTGGAAAGTATATCAGAAATTTGCCATATTTTCAAATAATGCTTTTATAAATGAAGTTATCAAGGGCAAATCTCAAACATTTGTCTACAAGTGATTAACAATTACTAAAGTTGTAAAGTAAACACTTTAGGATGGCGCGGGTCATCTTTATAGCTGAGAGAATTGGGCAGTGCAAAGAAAATGATGTGGTGAAGAACAAGATTTATTGTTGCATCAGGAAATTATTCACCAGCCATGCCAATACTGTTATTAGATAAAACCACAGCCTGAAACTGGAGGTCTGGACCTTTCAGAAATGTAATATATCATGTGTACAAACTGCTTTATGGCTTCTGTTATATATTTCTGCCTGTGTTGTGTACTGCTACAACCTCTTTTCTATGTCTACAGCTCATCTAATAGGTTTGTGGCATTTTTATGTATGTTATGGTGCATACTATTTTTCTTGTCTCATGTTTTTACGTCGACTAGATTTTTTTTTAAGTATATTACTTGCTATCTCATTGCTATGTGTATATAGAATAAATTGGTATTTGGCATTTACTGGAGTACTTCTAGGTCATTGTTTTTGGTTTTCATTTGCTCATAAACCAAGCAGATAAGGAAAAGATAAATGGGAGAGACATGCTGTTTTCATTTTAAATTTGTGTTTAAATTATAGAAGGTTCTTGATGTTAATTGTTTTTTAGATAATTCAATTCGGTTTCCATCATCTTGTGAAAGATACTTTAATTACAATGCCTCAGTGCAAATAGCTCAGTGATTAAATCCAAACCTGCCCCATAAAGAGATTTTTCAGAGAATATCAATCCCAATTTCAAGGATAATATTCTCATGTAAAACTGCTTGTCCAGTTCTCTTGGAACATACTGCTGAGCTGAAGCAGACTTATGCAGGTCCTTGGTAATAAAACTAGCATTTTGGCCTTGTGCAAAAAATGTTTTTTACTATTAAAAAAAACAAAAAAAATCAACTACCAGAACCTGTTCCCCTTTCTAGGCATTTGAATAAATTAGGTGCCTGGCTGAAATCCTATTTCATTATGCTAGTGTTTCTGAAAAACCATGTATTTTAGGAGTCAGAGGGGAGAGATAAACACTTTACCCCCACACACTCTAAATCCCAAAGAATGTGGTTAACATGCTTCATTGTTAGTTCAATATTTGGTATTTCACATTAATAGTTTTAGTCCTCTTTGACTAGGTACAGACATTCAAAAAGTCCAGGACAGAATAGATCTCAGTTACACAGTTTTCTGTAAGATTCATAGTTTAGATCAGTCAGCCTGGATGTTTCAGGCTATTGTTCTTTCCTGGCTCTACAGAACAGCATGAAGGGGAAAAGAAGCAGAGCTAAGCAGCAACACTTAACATAATTCCTACAGTTTTTGCAAGCTACCTACCAGTGCCAACCTAAATCTGGCCAAAGTTTGAAAAGCCGATATTTGGAGAGTGCCTAAAACCTACTATTTCCCCAGATCATTCAGCACTACCATATTCAGCACAACCACTGCTCTTCTCAGATACCCACCTCTGACAAGCCCAGAGACACTTATTTCCATCTGAAACCACAAACCATGCAGAGAAGACTGACCCTTTCACCAGATTCCTTGCATCCACTATGGAAGGTCTGAGGGGTGAGAGAAACAAACCGAGGGAAAAAAAACCACGGAACTGATGAACTTTTAGGATGTGAGATGGACATTGCACTGACAGTTATTTTGATGAAAAATGCAGCATAGAAGAGTCAGATTCTGCGGGGTGGGGGAGATATATTGAGGGACTAGAAAATGTATTTTGAGATGAGGTGGAAACATTTTAAGGGAGACCTTTGTTAAAAGTCTGGCAACACAACACTTTGAAACCATCTGTTCTAATTGCATATGTTATCATTTGTAGGCACATCTATCTTGAGATAAACATCCTGAAACCTTTAAAGCTTGTATTTTTCCTAATGCGACAGAGAACATTGTGTATTGTTTTCCTTTATAGGTCCTTTAAAGATACTTTTACTCAACAATCTTTTCTTTTTCTTTTCACCTCTCTCCAAAAGTAAACAATTAGCTGTCACAGGATTGACGTCAGAGCAGGTATATGGTAAGAAGGTATCTTTCACATGGAGTTCTACTGGCGTACACCAGGCTGGAATTTGGCCCTGGGAGTTTGTACTCTTCCATTTTTTACTAATGATGCCCAGATATATACAGAAAGATGCACGTTAACATTTTACTTGGTGCCAAATTCTGTCTACATTGAGTAATCTTTTCCTGTGCCAGTAGTCCCAGTGATTTTCAGAGACTGTTTGAGAAGTGAATTACTACTCATCATGATTATATTACATTACACTACTCAACATGATAATTATGAGTATGATTATATTATCACAAGTACACTAAACTAATAATTACTCAACACAAATGTAATTAGAATTCCAAGGTAACTAAAATTTGAGTGATATTTTTTAATTTCCTAAACTGAACAGAAGAAACAAAATAGAAAATTATTTGTGCTTGACTCTATTATGTATTAATTTAGTGTGTGTGTGTGTGTGTGTGTGTGTGTGATGTGATGTGAAAATAAACATGTTTATTTTTCTCCTTTACTCTATTTGATTCCAATTTTATTGTATCTGCTCATTTTGGTTGCATTATATGTTTACTATATGCCTCTCATTCTCAGATGTAATAGCCTGGAGAAGCCTGAAATATACCACAAACTTTCTTGAGAAAATGAAAGTCAGTATATAGATATATACTATTAAATATTTACTATCTATATACTGTACTATATGGAAAAAAAGAAATATAAACATATTCTTTTAAGGTTAGTTTTAAAAGGAAAATATCATTATATAGAAATGAAAATAGGTGATAGGAATCTATACTGTAAACATTTGTAAAGGATAGAAATGAAACATAGAAAAGGTTTGAGGGAAAGAAACATTAGAGTGTATTAGCTTTTTTCATTTGTTCTGCAAGACCTTTGCAGAAATATCAAATAGAAATATCAAAAAGCTAGAACTCTTAGAAAATTATCTAAGAACAGTTCATTTTTGGATGATAGATTTCAGTTTTACTGCACAAAGATCTTAAATTATAATCCTATAACCCACAACAGCATTATATATGTCTATAGCAAGCAACTTTTATCTGATGTTCTTTGAGTTCTGGTCAAGTGGATCTGAGTGAATAATGTGAACATTTTCCTAATATATGCTTGAATTTAAATCCCAATTTTGATATATCTATGTTCACAGCTCATTTGTTTTAGATTCTCATTAACACTTTACTAGATCAAGAACTTCTAAAAAGTGAATGTTAAGGGCTAGATTATATGCTGTCCACAATAAAAGCTGCACACTTCTTCCAGTAGTGTTATGAGAAATAATAGTTGCTTATGATCAGTAAGTATGCATCAGAACCCTTCTCTCCCATGGTTCTCTTGCTTTTATGGAGGCACACAATTCCTGCCACTGCTTAGGATGAAACAGATGCACAAGCAGAGAGCACTAAGTCATGCCCCCTTCTTCTCTCCACCACCTTTACCACTGATTTGCTCATAAAAGAAAGGAGGGAAAAAGAGGTCTTTGCTTGCAGGAACAGCTGTTTTGAGTAGACTTCCTTTTTATGCCTTTCAAGAGGTCAGTCATGAACTACTCTTAAGGCTGACCTGCAAAGGAAATGGTAACAATAACATCATATTTACTGTTTTTTCTCTTTTTTCTCTTTAGTTTGTTGCCCAGCCCAACTGTCAGCAGCTGCTTGCATCTCGCTGGTACGATGAGTTCCCAGGCTGGAGGAGACGACACTGGGCAGTGAAGATGCTAACATGTGTTGTGATAGGACTCCTTTTCCCTGTCTTCTCTGTGTGCTACCTGATAGCTCCCAAAAGCCCACTGGGGCTGTTCATCAGAAAGCCATTTATCAAGTTTATCTGCCATACTGCATCCTACTTGACTTTTCTCTTTTTGCTGCTGCTTGCCTCTCAGCACATTGACAGGTCAGACTTGAACATGCAGGGACCACCACCAACCATCGTCGAGTGGATGATATTACCGTGGGTCCTGGGTAAATGTATTACTAAAGAAAATACAATGAAAAATGCTAGACCCTTACATAGTTTGCCCATCAGGATTGAAGCAGGCAGATAGATTAGGGGTATGTGGTCATAAGAACTTAGACCAAAGTTATTGGTTTAGATCAATATAGGTCCATCTAATGTAACAACTGACATAGTTTATGATAATTAAGGGAAAAATTGACAAATCTAATGTGTGCGGTTGGTCACCTGGGTAATGCTACACCATGGTGAAAAAAGGGCAAATTTGGGGGGAGTTTCTTAATGATTTTAGCTGGTGATTAATTTGTGCCTTGAAGTATGAAGACTGATAATCTTTGTGATTTCTCTAGTACAGATGTTGGTTTGATATATGCAAAGCATCTAATTTGAAGTTAAACAGTCTATTTACATTTTTTAAGAATTTATTTACTTTCATTATCTTTTGAATGATCTCTCATTTAATGATTCTTTTTTGGCTGCAACAATGTTCTGAAACAGAGAACAAGGCATCCTTTAGCATTTTCAGTATCAGTAGTTATAGGGTTTGTTGTTTGCTAACCATAAGGATTTCCAAAGGCAACACTCATGCCTTACAAGTAACAAAAACATAAATGTTATGGTTAGGACTGGTTGACATTTTTCAATAGTGTTTTCATCAAATGCCTTTTTTTCCCCTAAAAAATATTTTCTTTTTGGAAAAATTATTGACTAGGCCCAGTCAAAAATAACTGAATAAAATATTTTCCCATCAGAACATAAAGATTTATTTAAATCAGGAGTTTTCCTGTGGAAAAATAAATGTCTTTTCTCCCTGAATTTCCTGCCTGCATAAGTGAAAGCAAGCATTTCAGTGAGGGCTGCTCCAAAAACCATTATGTTGTTTGGGTCATATCCATATCAGCCTTTGTGCCTGCAGTACCTCATAAGAGTTATCGTTACAAGTCACTCAGGTTCCCGTTCTCTCCTACCACTCCTGTTCCCTGGCCAAACTGTATCTCCATGACATGCTGAACTCTCACTGTGGCTTATTTTGGTTCAGTTTAAACCTAACCTATTTAAGCTAAACTGAAATAAACCTCGATAAACCAAAACAAGACAATTCCCACTCATTTCATTGCATTGATTTCATTAAATTGGTTTAGTGAATTTGGTGCCACTTATACAGACAAGGTCATCATACATCCTAACTTCAACCACTCTCTTTAGGTCTCTGATTTGTTACCATTCCCACAATTCTCTATTAATCTACTTCTGTCCATTTCCACAACCCATCCTCAACTCCTGGCCCTGTTAACTGGACTTCTTGACTGTGACATTTAGAATCCATTAGCTAGTGCTTGGCGCTCATGGGGTTAATTAACAAGGATTTTTATTTCTTCATAGAGCTGTAGCAATGCAAACCATACAAAAGGGGGCAAGAAAGAGCTGAGTTCATACGTCTTCTGTATTGTGCAAGAGCATGGCTGCACATCCAAAGGCAGAGGGCAATATGCAAAAACTACTGCATGCTGGGAAGTTCTGGGAGGGATTGGGCTGCCAGAGGCAGGCATGGTGCCTTCTGGAATTTTCCCTAAGATAATATAGTTTAACACAATTCCCAGTAACCAGCTGCATACTAAGATTTATCGTCTTTGTTTGTGACATTAAAAGAAGTCAATATCTAGCTGTTATTATTGCTGAGAAATTAATCAATCTGGCAGGCTGGATGGAGTTACAAATCATACTGACAAGCCAAGCTAACGTCAGTATGTTTGAGAGTCGTACTGAAACAACAGAATTCTTCAATAAATTATCCCAGCTTTTATACTAACATGAAGCAAATAAACAGAAATCATATTGATCCTGGCACATTCCTTCCTTACTGATAACAGCCTGGTCTTGAGGAAGGGAATTGGTGCCACCTGTCCTGTAGTTACTCTGTTCTGGTGCACTCATGCAAGTGTGGGTAGTAACTTTATTTTCCAGGGTGCCAGAATGATGCACCTAGAGAATAGAGATCACTGTGTCTGGCTTGTTCCCCCAGTGTACCTGGATTAGGGTGAAGTCAAGACAATGATAATTATTGCTTAGCTGTTATAGGACTTGAATACATTTTCAAGCAGATTGTGTCATTATCCTACTTTCTAGAGAGTAATGCTGAAGTAAAGAGAGAAGTGACTCACCTAAAGTTGTACAGCAGTCAGTAGAAAACAAAAAATCCTTCTCTACTTACTCTTTTGTTTTTTGTGGGGGGAAGGAAAGGGTTCATGTGGAAGGGTACTCACACTGAGAAACTCAAAATCACAAAGCATTTTTCCACTAACCCAGACACTTGTGTTTTTAAGGGATACTCTCAGCTCTACAAACTGTGTTTTTACTTATCAAAATAACCTCTTATGGTCAGGTTCTGCCACCATTACTGATGTTGAATGGTCCCTGTCTCTCATAGCATGCACATGAAATCAGTGGAACAACACACATGAGTAAATGCTCACCAACATGAATAGAATTGAAAAATTCAGGCACAAGCATCAATGGGTTGATGGAGATTCTCACTGACCTGATAGAGATTATTTAATAGTTTTAAAGGTGTCATTTAGTCTGA
Source organism: Gavialis gangeticus (assembly GCF_001723915.1). Taxonomy (NCBI): domain Eukaryota; kingdom Metazoa; phylum Chordata; order Crocodylia; family Gavialidae; genus Gavialis; species Gavialis gangeticus. Next base: position 57,880,978 of record NW_017729032.1, on the reverse strand, counting down.
CTTCCTACATAACGCAAACTGTAGATTCTACCCAGTGTTTCCTGTACCGATCCCAACAACTCATGTTGGAATTAGAGCAAGCCACTTAAAAGTTACATTTCCCATTGGAAGGCCACCCAGGCACATACACTGAATGGCTGACTCACCAGGCCACTAATATTACTGTTGCAGGCCACACGTTGTGCATTTCTGAACTAGAGGATATCTTTAAAGAAAGCATTCATGATGAGCGATAGGGAATTTATTACATCTCTAGGCCAGTGGTCTCCAAACTTTTTTGACCGCGCACCCCTATCAGTAAAAAATTTTTGAGCACGCACCCCCAATATATGTATATTTATATAAATATACATCTAAATAGAAGTTCTAATATTTTCTTCCTGCACCCCAGTGGATCGTCTTGTGCACCCCCTGGGGTGCATGCACCCTATTTTGGAGACCACTGCTCTAGGCAATGTGTTTCAGTGGTTCACTGCACTCACTGTTAAAAATATACATGTTATTTTCAACTTAAACTTTGCTGTGTTCAACTTCCAGCCCTTGGTTCTTATAACACCTTTGTTTACAAGGTTAAGAAAATCTCCAGTGCCAATTTGCTATTCCTGTCTGGGGAATTATAGACTGTGGTCAAATCACCTCTTCAACTTTTCTTCCATAAGCTATATTATTTTTCATTTTTCATTGTAAAGGATAACTTCCAGGTTGCAAATGAGTCTTTTTCCACTTCTCTGAACTCCGTTGTAAAATACAGTACCCTTATACTAAGGTGACTGAAAGCTCTGAAAACTGTTTCCTAGATGCGTATGAAAAGTTTTCAAGCACTATACTAAACAGATGCATCTCTAGGGAAAAAAGCGTATTTTAAAATTGGGATCATAAACAACTAATCTCTTTCCCCTAAGCAAAGGTTATCCTGGAACACATACAATTCATGTCAAAACTCATTTTTAAATAATAGGATTATAGGATTCTTTGTTTGTCTGTCTCCTTGTTAGAACAGTTCTGAATGTAATTTGCATTTTAACTGCTACCTCTCCTATTCTGAATACAGAGAACTAGGAGTTATACTTGTCCTGATGTATTGTCAGTGTAGATCTCGCATGTGTCCATAATTTAGAACTTAGTGGGCATGTCTACATGTGTGCTTTAGTGCACATTAGCATGTTTTAATGTGCATTAAAGCATCATTTAAAAACTGTGCTCTTTAGTTAATGCACATTAAAACAGGCTAATGCAAATTTTCCTAACACCTTGCAATGAGGGCATTTTTACCTGTGTTCCCAGTGCAGCACCAGATGCTTTAATTAGTTTTAATAAGCGAGTATATGTGTGTCACTGCACACCCCTGTGCTGAAGTAAAGGCGGCGGGGCACTTTGAACTAAAGCTCATCGGATGTGTTTTATTTCAAAGTTCACTGCTGCCATTTTGCCAGTATGGAGATGTGAGGTTATGCTGATACACATGATGTGCAAGGCTGCCGGAGCATGTCAATTTCCGAACTCAGAAAATTGCTCTGCTAAATTTGCAGTGCATCAGAACATTCTCCCCATATGTGTGTAGGAGCCCGGAGGTACTAGATTTAATGCAAATTAATGAAAGCACGTTAATTCACATATAAACATGCCCAATAAGTATCAGGATTTCCAATAATGATCTCGCTTTCTGGAGATCAAACACTGATAACATTTTCCTACTAAGACAGTATGTCTAGACAAGATGCTAGAAGCACAGTAGACTAATTCTACTGCGTATTAGCATGTCACAGCAAAGCCATGCTGATACATAGTAGAATTAGTCTACTGCACATTAGCATCATGTAAAAACTGTGCTCCAGCAGTACTGCACAGTAGTGCCAATTATGGCACATTCATGCATGTGTAGACATGCCCAGGATATAGTAGGATGCTGGATGCATACTGTTACCATATTTTTAAAGTATCATCAGAAAAAGGGGGCTTCTTGCATACAACCCATATTAGGCTATGTATGCAAGAAGACAACTGAGTTTATTAAAAAGTCTCCAGAAAACTTCTTCATTCATTTCTCTATTTTACATGGTTGCATAAGTGTGATATTAAAATATGTGGCAAGCATCTTTTGACTAGAAATCAGTATAACTGGGACTAATAAAATAATGTTAAGAAAAGAGTTTTAGAAAAATTTCCAATAGAAGCAGTGTAATCCTTTTGGTGTGGCACGTATAGACAAAGCTAAAAGTATAAAAGGGAAAAGTCATCCCTTGATAGGGAGATTGATTTGAATTATATCATTATTAATTTTTAATTCAGCATGAAAAACGTAGAAAGATCTTTGCACTCGAAATATAAAGACATGATCCCTGTCCTGAAGAACTTACTAATATTAAGGAAATGAGCAAGAATCACTTGAACAACAACAACCAACAAAAGGACAAGGGAAGAATGAAGGTCAATCTTTTCCATTACTACATTCTCTGTGTCTATGTTGGATTCCTTTTGGCACCATATGAGCAATGCTAAAAGGATAAAGCACCTTTCCCGTATGTCCCTGGCATAAAAGGCTCTTTGGCCCACATAGAACTTTTGGTACAGCTCTACACCATCTCAAATCACATCAGTAATATAGAAGGCATATTAAGGGACAGATGTGCATGGTTGGACTAGTTTTAGTTGATAGACAATGCACAGGAATCCATTGCAGTCAAGTTATGATAAGACCTTGGAAGAGCTCAGGAGAAAACAAGAATAGTGGACTATAACAGTGGGGGAAGAGACAGTCAGGCCAATCAGTTCAGTTCATTTTTAAATCTAATAAATTTGTGTTTTAATAAGTTTGTTGGTATTTCTCAGTGTGTTCAGCAAAGGGATAATGGCTCTGAATGCTGTTCAGAGGTAGTAGCAATTTTTGTGAGGTTGGTGCATGTGTTTTCTTCAGGTGGTTGGTTGATTTTTCCTAACCATTCTAAACCAAGTAACATTATAGGACAAAAAGATTGCAGACAATGTGAAAAAGAAATCACCACAGGGTCTGAATGCTGATAAATCTGATTTTCTGTGACTGTACAAGTCCTTTGGGCAAGAGTAAATGAAGATGTCAGAGAAGAGATTAAAATATTTTCCTCTCAAGAGGAAGAACTTCTGTGAGGGGAAAATACTCAAGGAAAAAAATCATCTGTGTTTTTGTTAACTTCTTAGGATTTTGCTCATTTTTTCAACAGAGATGGACATGAACCACAATCCTGGACCCAAATAGTCTAACATTTTGGAGTTTAGTCAATGATGCACTGTAGGATAGGAGTACTGGCGAGATGGGAGTCCAGGAAGGGTGGTCGTTCCTGAAGAAAGTTATCCTTTGGACACAGAGGGAGATAATCCCAGTGCAAGAGAAAGGGGGAAAGAGGCCAAAAAATTTCCTTGGCTAAACAGAGAAATCCAGGGGAGCCTAAGGCAAAAAAGGAGTTATACAGGCAGCAGAAGCAGGGGGAAGCTACCAAGGAGGAGTATACCTACTTGGCCCACACTTGCAGTTAGAAAGGCCAAAGCAACTACAGAGCTAAGGCTGGCAACACAAATTAAAAACAACAAAAAGTCATTTTTTAGGTGTGTATGGAGTAAAAGGAAAACTCAGGACAGCACAGGACCACCACTGAAGAAGCAAGAGGAATTAGTGACAGACGGGGGGACAAGGATGAGCTATTCAATGAGTTTTTTGCCTCAGTGTTCTTGAACAAGGGTCAAGATAAATCTCCTAATGGGTTCTTAGATGGGTATCAGAGGGACACCAGCCCACCAACTGTCAACATTGACTTGGTGCAGAGTCATTTGGATGGACTGTATGTGTTTAAGTCAGCAGGCCCAGATAAGCTGCATCCGAGGGTACTGAAGGTATTGGCCGGTGTCATAGTAGAACCACTGGCATGGCTGTTTGAGCACTCATGGTGCTTGGGTCAGGTCCTGGAGGACTGTAAAAGTACCACTGTGGTTCTGTTTTCAAGAAGGAAAGGAAGGAGGATCCGAGTAATTATAGGCCAGTGAGCCTCACCTCCATCCTTGGAAAAGTCTTTGAAAAGATTATTAAGGATCATTTTTGTGCAAGTCCAGTGGGAAAATTAAGGCAGCAGGGCAACCAGCATGGATTCATAGCAGGCAGATCATGCCTGACTAATCTAGTTTCATTTTCTGACCGGTCACAAAATACTTAGATGCAGGAGTAGAGGTAGATGTCATGTTCTTAGATTTTAGTAAGGCCTTCAATACAATATCTCATCCCTTTCTCATAAATAAATTAAGAGGCTGTGACTTAGATGTTTACACATCCAGTGGGTAGCAGATTGGCTTGGGGGTTGCACCCAGAGAGTGGTAGTAGACAGGTTGTATAGACCTGGAAGGATGTGGGTAGTGGGGTCCCACAGGTGTCGGTCCTTGGACCTGTACTTTTCAATGTATTCATCAGTGACTTGAATGTGGGTGTGAAGTGTACTCTGTCCAGGTTTGTAGATGATACTAAATTGTGGGATGAAGTGAACACTTGAGGGCAGAGAGTGATTGCAGGCAGACCTGGACAGGATGGAAAAGTGGGACAAATGCAGAGTGCTGCACCTAGGGTGTAAAAATATCCAGCACACCTACTGGCTGGGAAGTGACCCTCTCAGCAGCATAGAAGCAGAAAGGGATTTCAGAGTCATAGTGGGCTCCAAGATGAATATGACTTGTTTGACAAAATCGTCAGCAAAACTAACTGCACTTTATTATGCATCAGCAGATGCATGACAAATAGATCAAGGAGGTGATACATCCCCTCTATGCGGCATTGGTCAGACCGCAGTTGGAGTACTGCATCCAGTTTTGGGTGCCATACTTTAAGAAGGATGTGGAAAGCCTTGAGAGGGTCCAGAGGAGGGCCACTCATATGGTTAAGAGTTTACAAGCCAAACCCTATGAGGGGAGACTGAGGGACCTGAACCCCTTCAGCCTCCGTAAGAGAAGGCTGAGAGGTGATCTTGTGGCCACCTACAAATTCATTAGCAGGGCGGTAGCAAGGAATCGGACTGTGTTCACTAGGGTACCTCTTAGGGTAACAAGAAGCAATAGTCATAAACTGACAGAGAGCAGATTTAAGCTAGATATCAGGAAAAACTTCTTCATGGTGAGGGTGGCCAAAATTTGGAATGGGCTTTCAAGGGAGGTGGTGTTTTCCCCACCTTGGGGGTCTTTAAGAGAAGACTGTATAGGCATCTGGCTGGGGTCATCTGACTGCAGCACTCTTTCCTGCCCAGGCAGGGGGTCAGACTCGATGATCTGTTGAGGTCCCTTCCGACCCTAGCATCTATCAATCTATTAATCTATTTTCTAGGGGGAAACCCCCTCCCCCCAAAACTAGATTAAAATTTTCCAGCTTGGGGCCATCTCAAGTACTTAAAATGTCATGGAAATGTCTACCTGATTTTATTATTAATGTTAATGTTTCCTATTTCATAGTGGTTTTACAGAGCATACTTTGCTCTGGTTATACCTAGACTGGTCAGTTCACTTGGCTATGGTAGCAATGATTATGGAAAGTATGTGGCTTTGCTGTTTTTTTTATGTATTATTTTTTGTCAATAATGTGTTCTGATTTTTTGATCTTCCTGTCACATAGTTTTTGCAGATTATTTGTGAGTGAGAATCTACACAGGTGGGGTACCACAGGGTACAAATCATTCACTATGCACCCTGATAGCTAATGACATTCTAGTTGAAATGCATACTATAGAATAGTTTTGTTAGCACCATGGGGAAAGTGTATCTGAAATGAAGTACTGAAAATTGAGTTGTTACAGAGATCTTAAACAAAGTATGATATGGTCACCAAGATTAAAATAACATATAACAAGCTGGTGACAAAGCAATAAAACTGTAGAGTATATCGTTCCCCTTAAAGAAATAAAAAATAGATGCTGCATCTATTTTTGCTAATATGGGAGTATATATAAAAACAAATTACATGACCTTTTAGAATGAGTGCAACTCAAGTCTCAACTTCAATGGGAATGGCTTCAACTTTGCTCAAATAATGTTATTAGTTTGATTATAGGCAAGGATCTTAGCACCACCTATTAATAAGGTTATCTGAAATCTTCTAGAAAAGGATGTTGTTTTAAGTTGCTTATAATTCATCAGAACTTAACCATTTGGGCTGAAATTGTCCATACAGTTGTTCGTTTTAGGATGATTTTTTAAAACATTACCGCCATAATGGTTTAGCCAATTTCAAGGATGAGGTTAAAGAAAAAATATGTTTTTGCCAATGTTAAGAAAACCTTATATCTTTTCTTTGAGAAGCAAGGGATCACTTTTTTCTTATGGATTTGCCTATGGGACAATCCTTAGAAAATTCATCTCAGTCCACACCAATCCCTAGGAAAATCCAGGCCATTTGGCCAAAATAAAAGCCTCTGGAAATTTTCTGTTCACATATTGTCAGTAGAAACTTAGCAGTTTTGCAGCTAAAGTCCCTGAAGATTCCTTACTAACCAGGCATGCTCATACCTTGTCCTTTCAACTTGCAGATCTAGGCTGCTGCAGGATGGGACAAGCTAGGCACTGTACCTACAACTAAGGAATTTTTCTCTTCTCCACATTCATTGTCCTATCTACTTGGTCCAGGCAGCATGGTGAAGGAAGCTGTCTGACTGATATGCGTAGAGGACAGGATCTAGAGGAAGGTGGAAGGAGCTGGAAGGAGGAACCTGGGGGAGGGACTAGGAATGCCATCTATCAGAGAGGAGGCTAGAGAGGGACTAAGAGCCACAGTGGAGGACAGTGACCGTAGCTGGCCAGAGACATACAGCCTGGTAGCTGGGGAAGATTGGGTGAGGGGGAGATTAAGATCAGATGATAAACTCAGTCGGGGAGGAATTATCTGGGTAAGGAGATTGAGAACAGGAAACAGTGGGGTATGGGGGAAAAGGGACCAAAGATGTGATGAGAAGCCAAGGAGTTGGAGTAGAAGTGGAACTGGCTTGGAAAAGGAAGGGAGGGGAGGGGGGGTGAAGAAGAGG
>NW_017729032.1:57868040-57868959 GCF_001723915.1 Gavialis gangeticus | reverse complement strand
GGAAGGTGGAAGGAGCTGGAAGGAGGAACCTGGGGGAGGGACTAGGAATGCCATCTATCAGAGAGGAGGCTAGAGAGGGACTAAGAGCCACAGTGGAGGACAGTGACCGTAGCTGGCCAGAGACATACAGCCTGGTAGCTGGGGAAGATTGGGTGAGGGGGAGATTAAGATCAGATGATAAACTCAGTCGGGGAGGAATTATCTGGGTAAGGAGATTGAGAACAGGAAACAGTGGGGTATGGGGGAAAAGGGACCAAAGATGTGATGAGAAGCCAAGGAGTTGGAGTAGAAGTGGAACTGGCTTGGAAAAGGAAGGGAGGGGAGGGGGGGGGAAGAAGAGGGCAATGGACTGGGTGCAGACTGGCTGAAGAGTCCAGGAAGGAAGCCTGAGAGCCAATAAATATAGTGAATAAGAACTAGGAGTGTCTATTAGAGACTGAACAATGTGAGAGACAGATTGGCTGATGAACCAGGAAAGAGCTTCCAAAGAGACTGACACTGGGAGTGGAGCAGGTAGAGAGCAAGTATTATGAGGAATCCAGAGGGGAGGGCCTAGGTTGTGACTAGGACTCAAACAGAAGGCCTAAGGAAGTAGAAAGTGGGAGGAGATAAGAACATGGGACAGTTATGAGAACCCCATTCCTCCTTATGTCAGATGGAGTGGAGGTATCAGGAGGTAACAGAGAGCAAAGCCCTGCCTATTAGTGCATATTACTCTCCAGTCTGGGATGTAGCCCACAAAGCCAAAATCTCATCATTTCTTTGTTGTTAACAAGTATCTGTGAAACTCACCCCCAAAGCATCTCATGATCCTGTATAACTCTATACCTTATTTGTTGCACATTAGTCAAAGATTATGATGATGGAATTAATTTCCTCTAGCTCATTACTATAGTATCCAGCATATCATGTTACATAT
>NW_017729032.1:57858894-57863040 GCF_001723915.1 Gavialis gangeticus | reverse complement strand
TCTGTATCTTCCACTGACTCTATTAGTGCATATTACTCTCCAGTCTGGGATGTAGCCCACAAAGCCAAAATCTCATCATTTCTTTGTTGTTAACAAGTATCTGTGAAACTCACCCCCAAAGCATCTCATGATCCTGTATAACTCTATACCTTATTTGTTGCACATTAGTCAAAGATTATGATGATGGAATTAATTTCCTCTAGCTCATTACTATAGTATCCAGCATATCATGTTACATATCAATGGAGAACAGAGAAAATCAAGGGAGTTCCTTTCAGTAACAATGATCATTTGAACCTGGATTTTACATATCCTTTTATTAGTGATGGCATACCTCTGTCTTATGGGCAGAGGCTTAAAATTACAAACACTACCTTTATGACAGACTATAAAAGGTTATTAAATTCACTAGAGCATTTAACCCAACAGGCTATTTTACTGTAATCAGAACACTTTATTGATGGAGGGAGTGTCAGGCAAATCTCTAATGTAGTACTTGGAACTCAGTCATATTTTTAAATAAGAAAATGAATACCATTATTGTCGTTATCCCCAAATCTAAATATTTTTATTATTTAATGTTATAAAACATACAGCATAAATTATGATTAGAATGATTTGTTCTCATCTACATCCAAGTGCTTCTAAAATCAGCAATATAGATGACAATGGTACTTCATGCTGTACAGATACAGCATTTGGGATTAAAGCAAAAGTATTGAAAAAAACAACCAGTTAATTTAAAACTCAAATAAGACTTTGCTTTCAGTTTCACAATGAAATACAGTGACTTTTGGGATAAGGTGCTATTTTTTTAAATGCCTAAATGAATTAGGAGTAATTAGCCACAGTAGTCTGAAAACAGGCAGAAGGCAAGGTAGAGTGGCACCTCAGAAACTAACTGGTTCAGAGAGCAGGGCTGGACACAGGCATAGGTGAACCAGGCAGCTGTCTGGGACCTGGACAGAGAGGGGGCCTGAAAATGTTTTGTTTTTTTTCTGTTGTCTGATTATTATTATAATTGTCTCTGGCAAAGGGGGGACCGATAATAAAAGTTTGCCCAGGGTCATCTGAAGTCTAGGTATGGTACTGCCAGAGAGTCAATGAGCTTTTGTATGCATGTGATCTTATTTTCTTTAGATATGATTCACAAATAAGACTTAGACACTTAACAGCTGCCTAATTGCCACTCTAGTCTTCTACCTGCAAAGCCTGGATTCGCAAAGCCTGCAGTTAGCTCACATACAACTTTGGAGGCACCTAAAAGTTCCCAGGTGCCTGTCTGCCTCTATGTATTCCCAGAACTAAGTCTTGGCAGTGCTAAATAGCTAGCCTTCCGGCCCATGTTCCAGTCCTCTTGGGATTCATAAACAAGGTGTTCCTCTGCCTTTCCCACATGCAGTACCTAAATACTTATTTTGGCAGGTGTTGGGGGGAGTTTAGTTCTTGAGTATTTTTGAGACTGCCACTCTTAATTGGTAATTATCCTGTATGCGTACCTCCGTTGTTACTGCACCAGCACTAAGGCACTGCCATGGGCGACTGATGCCTCCTGAGGGCACCAGTGGTCAATCACTGACCAGGGGTAGGGGGTTCTGGCAAAACCAGAAGTGCAACTGGCACTTCTCAGGGAAGGCACTGGTCAGTGCTCCCCACTCCCCAGCCAGCGAGGGCCAATCTCAGGGGGGCACATGCCCCCCCGTATCCACCCTATGTGTCGCCTATGGGCACTGCAAATAATAATTGCTCTTAGAAGAAGTGTACAGATATTGACATGCACAACACAAATTGATTTGTGTGAGACTGAAGTTGCATGCTGTTGGGGTATGTGATTTTTTTTTAATTGAGGAACTCTTAGGTGATATTGGGATATTAGTCTTATTTGTCTTTTTCATCTGCTGTAGACTTTTGTGTAGGCAAAAAATATTTTATAAATTAAAGACACATTTTAAAGGTTGGCATATGCCCTACATCAATAAAGCCAAGAGGATTAAAAGACTATGAATCTAGATTCTGCTGGATTTATATCTCATGAATTCAATGAAGTTGCATAAGCATATTTCAGGACATATTTCACTGTGATATTTTGCTATGAAAAACAAACTGAAGAGAGTGGAATCAATAATATGGGCTGGCAGAATTCCTAGATAACCATGAAGCCTGGGTCAAAAACAAGTGTGTGAAAAAAACATCAACTTTGCATGACTATATTTTTACAGTAGGATTGGAATGTTGTTGTAGCTGTAATGATCCAGGAAATGTACAAGAGGTGAGGATTTGTTGTGATGTCATTTATTGGACCAACTGTATAGCTGGGAGAGCTGTTGGACAGCTATGAGGATGAAATTAGGAACTATGCACCGAAATGAACTCGCACAGAAAAAAAAATATAAAGGACAGAGACACATGAACACCACTAGGAGCACATTTTTCATAGATCAACAACTTAACAATCCTTGTGCTCAAAGAAAATTTATAAAGCACCTCCAAAAGACATGCTTGGGAATAGAAGTTCATAACTATATTGGACAGTAAAAAATCTGAATACAGACAGTGGCTTCATGGCTTACCACAACCTTGCACTTACTGCTGCTAATGTTCCTGCACTTCATAAATAATAACTACTTTCCCTTTTTGAATGATCTCATTCTATCACTGACTAGATAGCCTATTCTACTTTTATCTCATAATGACTTCTTATAACATCTGTAACTTCTAGTTTACAGTCCTCCTCCATTCCTCCAAGCAGACTGTTTGTATTTGCATGAAAGCTTTTCTCTGGTATTTAGCTCAGCCTGTGCGCGCTTCTTATCCTTGAGGAAGGGCGTCTGTGGTTTAAAAATTTGTCTAACTTCTCCCCCAACCATATCATTGGTCCAGTAAAAGATATCACAAAAAATCCACACCTCTTGTTTACAGATGCTGGGGAGCCAGGTCACACTAACATGCTTCCTCTTCAGGTAAAGCGGGGGCGGGAGGGTTTCTTTTGTTTTTCTTCACATCTGTCAGTGCCTTCAGTCTGTAACTCCTATTAAAATAAAGGAGACTTAAGTACTGAGTGGGATTTTCAAAAGTACAAACTGCATGTTCAGGAAACTAAATGCCTTTATAAATAAAGGGTGCTTGTACATGACCAGTGAGACTGCTTTAACGTTGTAATTACAGTGTGTCAAAGCTGTGGTAATTACTGCACTCCAGCAGACTCCAGCATTTTGTGTATCAGCTCGATGAGCTTTAGTTAAAGCATCCACACCACCATTTTTCAGTGCGGGGATGCTTATACACAAGATACTCCAGGCACTTTAATTAAAACTTTTTATGCGGTTCACGGGGTCATGGAAACTATACTTTCATCACAGGAGTATCCCTGAATTTTACACGGTCCATTTTCATCAACAATTAATCCTAAAGGAATGAACTTGAAAGAGTTTGGTTGTCCATTTCACATAAATCTAAGGGAATTTAAAGTCAATTTCAAATTCAAGTTGAAATCCCATAGACCATCATGTTGAAATCCCATAGGCTATCCAGTGTTACTGCTTTTGATTTGATCAGCTCAGAAATCATAGAAAATTAGGGTTGAGAGGGACCTCAGGAGGTCATCTAGTGCAACCCCCTGCTCAAAGCAGGACCATCCCCAACTAGATCTTCCCACCTATGGTTTTGTCTAGCTGGCTCTTAAAAACCTCCAAGGAAGGAGAGTCCACAACCTCTGTGGGTAACCTGTTCCAGTGTTTTACTATCCTCTTAGTGAGAGAGTTTTTCCTAATATCTAACCTAAACTTCCCTTGTTGTAACTTAAGACCACTGCTCCTTATTGTATCATCTGCCAACAAATAACATAACAATGTCCTGTTTTATGCAATTTCTTTGCTTATATTCGTAGTCCATAGAAGAGCCTTGAAAAAAGTATGGAAAAAATAATTGAAAGAGGGAGATAGAAACTGTACTTTCCATCAGGGCAGATGTTGTAAACTAAATATCAGATCAGCTTTCACTCTAAAAGTCATCTGTTGTGCATGCACATTGGATCATTTTGGTGAAGGGTTTTCAAGGGGGGGGTTGTTTGCTTAAAATGTAACTAACTATTGCATACATTTTCATATGAATCATAGAATCATAGAATCATAGAAGTAGGGTCAGAAG
>NW_017729032.1:57857830-57858377 GCF_001723915.1 Gavialis gangeticus | reverse complement strand
AAGATCCCTTTCTGCCTCCGTGCTCTCAAGAAGGGAGCTAGAGTGAAGCATATCATATGTCAGGATTTTTCATATTTTGAAGACATAGTTCTTTCATTTGTTTTGGTGCAGAGTGACATCTTGCTATGAAAGTATGCTAATAATTGGACAAGCCAATGTGATTATGGGTCATAGGACTGAGCTCTAAATATTTTGGGGAGGGGAAAGTTGGGGGGACTATAGCCACCCCAAAATTCCCCATAGCCCCCATAACCACCCCTCCCAGCAGCACTGCCACCACTGCCTGCCCCACACAGGAGTTGACAGCAACCCCACCCTGCTTCCACCTGCAGCACAGCCCCACCTCAGCCCCCCCCACCAGGACTGCTGCTGCCTGCCAGTGCTGCTGGGGCCAGTATCTACAGAAACCCCACAGAAACCCCAGCCTCACGCTATTACAGCACAGCTGCTGCTGCTGCACTGTCCATGGGAGCCAGCTCTAGCAATGTGGGTAGGGGCTGCTGAGAGATGGAGCCAACTGCCAGTTGGATCCAGCCCATGGGCTGGA
>NW_017729032.1:57848513-57852830 GCF_001723915.1 Gavialis gangeticus | reverse complement strand
TAACCCACGCTTTCCACCTGCAGCACAGCCCCACCTCAGCCCCCCCACCAGGACTGCTGCTGCCTGCCAGTGCTGCTGGGGCCAGTATCTACAGAAACCCCACAGAAACCCCAGCCTCACGCTATTACAGCACAGCTGCTGCTGCTGCACTGTCCATGGGAGCCAGCTCTAGCAATGTGGGTAGGGGCTGCTGAGAGATGGAGCCAACTGCCAGTTGGATCCAGCCCATGGGCTGGACGTTGCCCACCCCTGCATTAACTAATGAATCCAAACTATACCTCTATGAGGGATAAAAGCAAACAGTATTTTATATATTGGGAAGTGGCTTGCTCAGAGGCAAATAGTGATGCTCTGGCAAAGCAGGGATTAAAAATCTAGTATTCATCACTTTGAGTCCCATGCACAGTTTACTGCAGCATAATGCCTCTAAACCAGGGGTGGACAGTTATTTGGGCCTGCAAGCCACATAGGTAGTTTTGCTGAGCTGTCTTGGGCCAGGTCAGACCCTCCCCATCCTGCAACAGTTCACCAAAACTTCCTGTGTGTGATGGAGACACGCAGGTGGGCAGGAAGTGGTGCTTGGGAACAGGACAAGTGGGCAAAGCCAAGATAAAAGGGCGGGGTCACAGGGCGGTGACAGCACAGGACTGGGGTCCAGGGCAGAGCCACAATCCACTTCCTGCATGCCCCTGCAATGGGCACTAGTTCTGCAGGCAGGGGCATGGAAGAGTGGACCATGGCTCTGCCCTGGCCTCATGCTGTCACTGCCCCAAGATCCTGGCCCTGGCCCAGATGTAGCTCTCTGTCTACCTGGCTGTGTGCCCTATCTGTGCACATCCCAGCAGGTCTCCATGGAGACACCAGGATTGCAGGGCGGTGAAAGTGCAGGGCTGGGGCTGGAGCAGAGTCACAATCTGCTCCCCGCATGAGCCCTGCCCATGGAAACTTCACTTGTCACAGGGACATGCAGGCAGTGGATCACAGCTCTTTCCCAGTCCTAGTCCTGTTCTGTCACTGCCCCAAGATCCCAGGGTCTACCTGGCCTAACCCACCTGTCTTTCTCCCAGATGCTGCTCCCTGCCCACCCGCAGTCCCATCCCAGCTGCCCGGCTCAGCGCCCTGCCCATGCAGGTCCTGCCCGCAGCATCAGGGACAGGGCAGATGGACTGGACTGCCTAGGCAGCAGGGCCAGGTCTGGCAGCCTTGGGAGCTGAAAGGAGCCACTACCACCAGTATGAATGCTGCATGCCCCCGGAGGCTGTGGGGGCATGGCAAGGTCCCGGCGGCACAGTGAGCTCCTGCAGGTGGCGGCAGCTCCGACAGGAAGGGGCAGGGGGGTGGCAAGCACCAACCAGTGCCCGCAGGCACCGCCAGCAGTGTCAGCAGCACCTTTTTGCAGGGGGTACACTGCCAAGCTCAGGGGGTGTGCATGCACCCATGTGCAACCCCTATCCATCACCGATGACCTCCAGGGCTGCTAGAAAATGGAGTCCAGCTGCTGCACTGTCTCAGCCCCACTGAATGCCTGGGGACAGTGGGACTGGCTGCACTCACCACAGTCCAGGCTACCCCCCTGTGCCTGGGTTCGGTGGGACCAAGGGACTTGTTGTGGGCTGGGTAAAATCCCTCTGCAGGCTGCATCTATCTTGTAGGCTATATTGTGCCCATCCCTGATCTAATCTATCTCTTCTTGGTTTCATAATCTATATGTGAAAAGTAGTTCATTATGTTTAGCGTAACATAGACATTTCTAAAGGACGATTATTTTGTTCCTGATCCAAATCTATTGAAGCCACTAGAAAGACTTCCCCTCATTCCATCATGCATTGAAACAGGACCCTATTTTTTCACCTGTAAGGAAGTATAGAGTAAACAGATCAGACTTAAAGTTGTCAGTCTTTGTTATAGCTTAGTTAAAAATGCTTTGTAGGAAACCTACCGATTGACAGTTGTTGAATTGGCATGTCAAGCATTCACTTTTGGAAAGCTTCATAGAAATCTTGCATCTTGTTTCTTATCATTTATTGGTATGTAAACAAAAATAGCATCAAATAAAAGGCTTATTGTGGGAAAGGGTGGAATCAGAATTAATTAGCGATCTACAGATATTTAAAAAAATACTCATACAAGTTAGAATATTATCTTTCTTCTTTTTTTTACAAATCCTGACATGAATATTTACAATGAGGCATTAGCCATGGGTATGAAAGTTATGAAATATATAAACAACAGAAGGCAGTTTCCTAAATGTTTGTACTGTGAAGACAGGATAATATTTTCCTGAGTTTCCTGAGAAATGCCTTAGAATCAATTGTATTTTTGTAATTACTTGGGAACCAGTTTAACAAAAAATTAACCAAAGTAAGTTAGACTATTTTTGTCAAGGAGTTTACTAGTTGTTTTTTTTAATGGGACTGGTTAAAGTGACAGTCAAAGAGAAAACTATAATACAAAAGGAATCAATATTGAGAACAAGCAACAAAATCCAAATATTGTCACCAATATTAAGCCAAATGACACTTAATTACCTTTTAAAATTCTAGCCCCATCCACAAGAACCCAGGCTTAGACCATAATCTCTTCTTTACACAGGCTTCCAAATACTTTTCCACTGGTGACAATATTTGGATTTTGTTGATTGGGTGATTTAGGGCTTTGTTACATGGAAATTTTGTGTGGGCTCTGGAGCTCTTAACCCCTGGATTATCTGCACATTAACAACTTAAAGTGATTTCAAGCACTCGTTATGCAGCAAAAAGTTATGCCACTCCAGGGTATGATTATCTGTGATCTACACTACCCAGTTCCTGTTCCATTACAATGTGGCCACTCCCCATAGAGGTGCTGCCCATATTGACATCCTCCAGTATCCCAGGATCTCTCACATGCCCATCCTTAGAGCAGAGATAGAAACCTATCCTGGCTCACCAGCCCTCTAGTGGCAATTTACATATACAATTTACAGTCCTGCCTCTGCTCACTGGGCCACTAGTGGCAAGTCACAGCTGTGCGGGTCAGAGAAGGTTTCTAGATTAAGGGTGCATTTGTGCAGCTCACAGCATAAGGTGTAACAAGGCCTTATATGACTAAGTGGCATTTACCTGCCTCCACGATGAGTGCCTGCAGGAAGCACACCTCAATCACTTGCTACTACAGTATATACCAAAACTTAGCATGTAGCCACTACAGAGCAGTCTCAGGTGTGCAGCAGTAAGCATGCCCAAGGTGGGAATTTAGGAAGAACCTTTGACCTGCACTCATTGAGACTCTAAAGTGGCTGGCTACATTTTCTCATTTCAGGGATTTGGTGTGTGTGCAGCAGGCCTGGATGTGCAGGGCATGCCCCCAAGTTTGGAACAGGCAGCGCAGATAGACCATCTAAAAATTATGTAGGGTGTGTCTATACTGCATACCCACTACTGCCAAAGAATAATACTGTTATTGACACTAACCAGAGCAACTAAGGATTAAAAGTAGATGGAAATGCAATTACCTTTTCTCCATTATGATCCAATTGGTAGTTTGGTGCAACGAAGCTTTTATTGTGATTACCTGTGGTGTTATGTTTTATAGAGGAAGATTCACACGAGTCATTTTTATTTTCAAATTAATGTGTAACTCAAACAAATAAAATGCCCTGTTCTTAAAATTAAATTGAGACAGATTACTTAGAGCCATTTGCAGAAGCAAGTATTTTTGTGGGAGATGTATTTTCTTGAACTAACTGCATGGTTGGGATAGATTTAGACAAGCTTTTGAATGCAATGCTTTATTTTTTTCCTATGAAAATCTCCTGAGAAATATTTTGTTTCCTCTCATGATTTTCTTGTAAATATTCAATGAAAAGTTTAAAACTGATTTTTTTCCTCCAAAAGACATCCTTTTATTTGTCAATATTTTCAGGAGGGGGAAGGAAAAATTTAGGTTAAGAATATTTAAGTCTTTGGTTTTCTGAAACTTAAAAATTTTACTGTAAACCAAAAATTGGTTTTCCTGAAAATAGTCTTTAAAATTTTCAGAAAATCCAAGGTACTTTTAGCTTTCAGTTTTTCTTTTTTCATCAAAAACCATTTTGTTAAAATAAACCCATTTTTGACCAGTTCTAATTTCCGCACCTTGTTTTTCACAAACTAGACTTGTGAGAAATGGTCTGGTTAACTAGTTTACTGGTGTAGTCCTGTGAAAACCAGCATTGTAGGGAGGAACTCAGCTGGGTCTTCTACCTTATATTGGGTGCATCTACATGAGACACTTTACTGTGCATTAGCTTAAACTAATGCACAATAAAGTGTCACCATCTACATGTGCACAGCAAGT
>NW_017729032.1:57813351-57847573 GCF_001723915.1 Gavialis gangeticus | reverse complement strand
ATAGCCCTTGACATTCACCGCCCAGTCATGCGTTGGGTCTGCTTCAACCGTCAGGTTCTCGTTTGCCCATTTGCTGAGCCTGTTTAAGTCAGCCTGGATCGCCCTCATGTCTTCTGGTGTGGATGCTTTGCCCCAAAGTTTGGTGTCATCAGCGAACTTGGCCAGTCAGCTTCTGACTCCAGTGTCCACTCATTAACAAGTTAATTAGCAAGGAGTAACACCTACAAAACCACAGACTAAGGAGAGGAAAGAATCAATACAGACAATCAACTGCCCCAAGACAGAGACAGTCAGTTGCTCAAGCACCCATGGCACGAGTTTTGCCTGTCAGCAGCTGGGGGTACAGGGCCCCACAACCCAGAACCCCGCACCTATCTCCTCGACAGCTGGCAGGCTATGTGGCCACAGCAGGGGCTACTATCCCTGCAGCTTTCACCCTGCTGCGCCTTAACACACACAGTGTCCCCCATGTCACAAATTTTCCTTGTCCACAGCTTGAGGTGGAGTTCCCCCCAAACCCCTGCACCTATCTTCTTGAAACTTGACAGGCTTTGTGGCCTCACCAGGGGCCACCACCCCTACAGTTTTCACCTCCCCCTGAGATGTACCACATACACGTGACATGAATTTTGCTTTCAAGAAATTTGGGGTGCAGTTCCCCCTGAACCCCTGCACCGATCTTCTTGAAGCTTAGCAGGATTCATGCTCTCAGCAGAGGCTACCACCCCTGCAAGTTTCATCCAAATCAGACAAAAAAAATGAAGTTATAGATATTTGATTGATTCCCCATTATACCCTATGGCTGGATCTCCGAGGCGGCTCCGAAGCTTTGGAAAGCCTAAAGAAGCCAGCGCTTCGATCCGGACACGCTGCTTCAGATGCTGAAGTGTCCGAAGCTTCTCCAGATCCGAAGCATGGTCTGAAGCCTTGCACAGCCCTAGTACTTGTGCATACTGTGCAGTCAACATCTTGAGTAGACATGGCTTTTGTTCATATACGTTAAATTAACTAATTACAGCAAATGCAAATAATATAGATATCATCATCCAAAAATAGCCCTGACCAATTATAAAACACAAAATAGTGTTCAGATTAATGGACATCTTCCAAGAATTGCCATCTGTGAATCACAATGATTTGCTAACTGACCCCATTATCACTTCTTGTTTTCAAAATAGTATCCTTTTCAATGACTGGTTCCACCACAGGACTGGGGGCCTGTTGTGTCAGGCACTGAACAAACATGGAATAGTACAGTTCTACCCACAAAATTTATAAACTAAATCGATAACCAGGTGCAGTTTCTGTGAAAAAGCTATAGTATAGCTCACAGGCAGAGAGAATAATTTGATGGAGATGAATGTCATGTTAGTTCTTTGAATAGTTTCTTGATTGTTTGGGGGTTTTTCGGGGGGGGCAGGGGGCGCAGATTATATTTTTTATGAAGAGAAGACATAATGGGAAAGAAAAGTAGAGGATAAAGTTTGTAGGGACACAAGCCAAAATGTATGATAGTAAGAGGTCCAGGTGTGGAATAGAGCTGAGGTGAAGTGTCTGTGAGAGAGACATTTAGAGCAACCAACCAATCAGCACAAGGCAGAAAGCACAATCCGAGCAGTAGAAAAATTTCTAAATATCCAAATGTCCTTGCTTTGGGTGATTCTGCAGCTGCTTCAGCTGCCTGGAATCTGGCTGGCTCTGCACAACAATTTTCCCCCAAACAGAACAATGTCTTCTTTTGTTTTGTTCAGATGACTGCTATTCTTCCTGTAGGACTGACTCCTGGGTCTGGCTTTGACATGTTCCATTGGTGTGCAAGGTTTATTTTTTACCTTGGCAGAGTACCAGTCACTTTATTTTTGAAAATGAAATTGTTTTCCTACATGTAGTAGCATAACTGTTTAACATTCTTACCATAGTACTGCTGCTGTTCTAGATTCCTGTTATATAGTACTTTGGAAAGATTCAAGAGCTTTCTTTGGTATTAGGGTAGGGTTTTGTCCTGCTGCCTGAAAGTCTCCAAACTAGGGATCACACTAGAGTCTGGGAGCTGTAGTGCGACATTCTGATAATACTTTTTAACTCCTCCATATGGTGTGGTGGTTGAGATTTTTCTTAACTCTGTTTACATATATAAACAGAGGGAGGGGAAGAGGGGGGAAGGACTTCTCTCATATTGACTGTGTGTAGCTGGCCAGTGATTGTCATGCTTCCCTAAGGTCTCTTCCAATCCCAGTGCTTTGGGGGAGGGATCGAAAAACTGCATAAAAGGCAGTATTGTTTGAACTGCCCTGCTTTCTGTCACCCATGTCACAAGTTTAGCTTGTCAGCAGCCTGAGGTGTAGTTTCCCAGAAACCCCAGCAACTATCTCCTTGGAACCTGGCAGGCTTTGTGGCCTCATCAGGGGCTGGCTTGCCTGCATTTTTCACCCCCTGTGCCTTCATACATACACATGACATGAGTTTTGCTTGTCAGCAGCAGAAACTCCTGGACCTATCATCTTGAAACGTGGCAAACTTCAAGGCCTCAGAAGGGGCTCCCATCCCTTCAGGTTTAATCCAAATCAGGCAAGAAGTGACAAATTTATAGGCAGTTTCGTGCTTCCCCATTATATCCTATGGACAAAATGTTGAAACAGCAAAACAGTTTCAACAAAACGAAACGGAACAGTGCTTTTGAAATGAAACAAAACTCAAAATGAAACACTGCCCCATCAAAATGTTGAAATGGAAGTCGAAATGAAACGGTGCTGTTTTGCACAGCCCTAGTATCAAGCTCCAGTAAGAGCTCAGACACCCAAAACATTCAGACTCCAGATAATGGACCCTCAAAGCACCAGGAGGCATGGAGCCAAGGAAATCTACTTGGGAGGGAGGTGGTTATCTTGGAGCTTGGGCCTATATGCTTACAGTTGGCTGCTAAGAGTGCATGGTACAGCAAACAATGAGAACACCAGAGTTCATAGTCAGCTGTGAATCTAGATTTTCTTAAATATATTCAAATCCTAGACATTTCAGACAAAACATTTTTGGTTTGATGAACTGGCTTTTCTCATGAAACAGTTTCTCTTAAAAATTCTAACCAAATCTATTATTAATGAATAACAGAGTCATATGACATGGTTAATTGTTTTGTTATGGAACACATCTATCAGATTACACAAAGGAAAGAAGGAAGGAAGGAAGTTCTTCACTGGACACATCTACGTGGGGCACTGACTATGCAGCAGCTGAAAAATACTGCACAGTAGCATGTCACACCGCAGACAGTGCTAATATGTTACTGAGCAGTATTATTAAGATACTGCACAGTAGTGCCACCTAAAAAGAAGCTTGCCAGTTCTACTGCACAGTAACTCCGGTTGCTACTCATTTATTTAGTACTAAGTAATATAAGTACTAAATATAAGTGCTAATATAAGTACTACAAAATGCACAATAACAACTGTGCAGTAGCATCTCAATTAGATGCAACTACTAATCAGCAGAAATCTTTTTTTAATGAAATAGAATCAAATATGTGCCTATCTTGGACAATGGGTAATTAGGATATCCCTGTAACTTTAGTCATTTGGTTTCTTTTCCTATATTTATTTGCAGAATTTGCATTCAGGTGCCTTAACCTGAACCAATTTGTATAATATATCTGCTTTATGTTCATGAAACTAATTACAAACAAAAACAGTAACCACCATCCCAGTGCCATTCTACACTGTTTTTGAATAATTTCCTTAGGCATTACTTAATCTTGAAGAATCAAGGAAGACTTTGCTTAGATGTGATGATACGGGTGCAGCTCTTGGTAAGGCTTCCTTAAAGGGGAATTTTCACCTACACAGTTGTCTCCATGTTTCTTGTGTGTGGTCCTTTTTGCCAGAAATGAAAGTAAAGAAAAGAATACTTCTTGGAAGGCAGGCCTGAGGGAAGGTCATCAGGTGACAATGTTAGGACTGAAAGGCAAGTTCTAATCCTAGACTTTATTGATATAAAACTCATTAGGCTTTTGCTTTAAGTCACTTAAGGAAACTACTTAGAAACAGTTGACAAATCAGATATTGAAAAAAAATGTGGGATTGTTTCCCAAAATATACAGAGTTTCAATCTCCTTTACTTTGAATCAGCATCATACCTAGACTCCTGGCAGCCCTGGATGAACTTTCAGTATTGGGCCCTCCACCAGATAATGATAATAATGTTAACAACTATTATTTTCACCAAGTTGAGGCTCCCTTTCCATCCGGGCCCTGGGCAGCTGCCCAGTTTGCCCATGCCTATTTCCAGTCCAGCTTGTAATGTGGCATCTGTAATGTTACTTGAATTCACTTAGACAAACAAAAAGTAAAACTGAAAAATATGAAATTCTCACCAGTATATTTATATAAAAGACCATGTACATATTTATGTAAAGCTTACATTAAAATGGCATGTTGTCATTTAACAACATCATATTATGTGAGCATTAATTCTTTGCATTCTTCTGAGGGATGCTTTATTTTTCACATGACTCTCACTGGTGCTATTAAGTTGAGCTCACATCAGATGAGATGCAAACGTTCCCAGTGGGATGAAATAGTTCTGTATTGCCCTGTCTAAAGTGATATGTGCACTGTCTGCCTGAGAACAGTTTCCCATTAGCCAAGTTCAAAGTAAGTGAACAATATTTTTAATGTTTCTACTAGAAATATTTTGCTAAAGACACTGTTGGGAAATAGGGACTTGTTACTCACTTATGAATAAAAAGTCAAGATTTCTATTCCTTGCAATGGTGAAAATTTCAATTGAAATTGAGGCCACTTTCTACAATCATGTAGTTTCCATTATGTTCCATTACAACATAGTCAAGAACAAAATTTGGGAAGAGTTGATATTATCAGATAGAGGTTTGGTGCATTTTTCTTTTATTTATTTTTCCCCATTAAAATGGAAAGAAAAAGTAAATCAAAGGAAGCAGAAGAAAATGCAGCTGTATACTGTTGAATGAAAATGAATTTGAAAACAAGAATGAGAAATCTAAGACTGACATGCTTTGACAAACATGCTTAGAAGGAATACTTTTATATTTACAGGTTTTATCTGGGGTGAAATTAAGCAGATGTGGGATGGTGGACTTCAGGATTACATTCATGACTGGTGGAACCTAATGGATTTCGTGATGAACTCCTTATACTTGGCAACAATTTCTTTGAAACTTGTTGCCTACTCAAAGGTAATTATTCATTTATAGTTCAGCTAAACTTGATGAGCAAATATTTTAGGGTCTAAGCTCATTTTTTTGCTTTACTCCTGTACTTGATTCTTTCTTCAGAGTCATGGTAACGTAGCTGTACAGTGTTCTCAATTAATCTTTTGCATCTATGGTGAGACATTAAACCACAATAATAGGAATCAAGGGAGCTGTTTTTTTGTTCCTGGTAGGACAATTATATGCAATAATCTTACTAATGTGCTTTTAGTTTTTCCCAAATGAGAATGAGTTAATACTTCTTATATATATCACAGGGATGTTAGGAGGCTAAATTCATCAGTGCCTGTACATGGCATTTGAAGACTGTTTGGTGAGAAGTGTTATAAAATGCAAAGGCTTACTATTATTCAGTGTGGGCATTTGTCCAAGAATGTTTGTGTCAGAGAATCTATCCATAATTTCTTGAAATGTGGCTTTATTTTCATGTTTGTTCAGAAAAAATGTATAATGTTTTGAAATAGGTTGCATAAAAAAGTAACTCCCAAATTAGAAAAATAAACCCCCCTAAAAAGGAAGATTCTCACATTTTGGTTTTGATATTCAAAATTAACCCAATTTAATCAATTAACTGAAATATTTTGGTAGGGGGGTGGGGGGAGGGTTTGCTCAACAGGAATATAGTTAGTTAAAATATGTCCATTTTGCTTATCTAGCTCTTTTTTGTGATTTTAATAAAACTGACATTTTCAATATTTAAAATATAATCCTTAGACTTGTTCATTCTCTTCAAAACTCTGAAGCACATTGCATTTTCCCTGTTTTCCATGTAAATCAATAACATCATGAATATTCATAATAAAATGGTATATTCAGATTTCAGAATGGTCTTGGTTAATAGAATACTATCACATGAAAAATTTGTCATGACCTGTCCCATAGCTCTCACTATGCCATGGCCAAAATAACTTGCTTATTGGCTTGCCATCATCATCATTTAGTTAATGATGTACTTCAGCTGTTTTGCCACCAGCCATCCAATATGTACTTGGGCATATATTCACCTGTGCCAAAACGCATTGGCTCAGTAAAAGGAGAGCAGGTATGAAGGAGATGGATATAACTTTCTATTCTCAAGCCACAGCTGTTCTGGCTGCAGCTTTGGTAAATGTTTAAATCAGTTTAAGAGCTTCTCTAATTTATGCCATTTGGCCATATGTCCAGAAGGGTCCATATGCCAGCTGATAATTGATAGAGTGAAACAGAGACCTTACACAATTCTGATTCATCACCTCCCTTTTATGACACATCCCTACACCCAGCAGGGTGGAAGTGGCTGGCCATGCTAACTTTAAACCCTCTAGGGTGCCTCTGAGCTATGACTAAAACCCAGACCCTCTGCACTGCTCAAAAGTGGTCTTGGGAGGCACTGATATTCTAAGCTAGTGAACTGTTCTGTCATTTAAAAATATCACTTCACAACAGCTATTTCACTGTTCCAAATTGCAGAATGATAAGCACATTGATAATGCAAAACCCTTCTTAAGCATTGTAGATGTCCAATTATTCATTTTAGAATTAATTTGAAACCACAATAATCCTTTCATCTCTCAAACAGCTTGTGTCGTTGGTAATCAAGGTGACAGTGTCTGGAATAATATGCATCCATTACCTTCCAAATTAACGTTATGATGCCAATCATAATCAAAATGTAAACACAATCCACAAAACATAGCCTGTAGTTCTGCGGCTCTCCTTGCTGTTTATTTTAGATCTAACTATCCTTTGTTCTTCCTTTTTTCACCTCCATTTTCACTGAAATGATTAAAACAGAGACCACAAACAATGCAAATGATGCAATGAACTGAAATAATGAAAGGTTAACTTAGTAACTGCCTGCATTCATTTCAAATTCTCAAAATATAGTTTCCCAGCTGTACAATAAATGAGGTTGAAAGGGGTTCCAAATGCTACCATTGCTTCTATTCTGATAAATGCCCATTACTTTTATTTGCCAAACCTTGCGTGCCTGTTTTTCCTGAAATATAGTTTTGCTTGTATTTGTTGCAATAAATATATATGCCCAATTCTCAGATATGCTCCAGCTGCTGAGAATCATTCCAACAACACAGAACAGTCAGACAGCCCTCCTAAATAAACTCCTTTGTGTAAAAAGAATAGTACTTCTATGCCCTAGCAGATATTCCCAAGAAAAAATAATATTACTCGTGCTTTAAAGCAACAAGCGGATGACTATTCCTTATAGCAGCCCATAAGGTGGACTAAGTTATACCCAGGGCCGGTTCCAGAGTCATAGAAATGTAAAGGTGACTTAGAACCATCTTCGCTTATTTCTTACCCCAGTTTCAAGATGGGATAGATGTTTCATATCTTTATTGGCTCTTCCAGTCCATTCATAGCATCTGATCAAGTAAGTTGTTGTCTACAAGAGCTCATAGTTCTGAACCAAATAGCCCTAAATACCACTCAGAGGAAGGGCTCATCTATGCCTGTTGATAAGGATGAAGATAAAAATAATGCTATACCTATTAAAAATGGAAAAGAAATTAAAAAGACGTTTAAGTTATTCAGTACATATTCCATTATATAGTCTGTCTGTCTGCATTATTAAATTATACATGGTTATAACTGCCATACATTTTATGTTCATAAAGGCATGATCGATTTTAAGAGACCAGTTTTGATTGACAATTATAAACATAATTAGATCTATCTGTATTTTAAGAAAAATGGTAACAATTGTATTATGACCAAAGGATGCAAAGGATGTTGTGGTCATGGGTGATATAAATTACCCTGACATCAACTAGGAGGAGCAATCAGCCAGGTCTAGCCACTCATGAAGGTTCCTGACGTGCGTCCAGGACCTACACCTCATGCAGGAGGTACTCATCCCCACTAGGGAAAACGCCTTACTGGATCTGGTGTTAGCCTCTGCGGATGACCTGGTGGGGGAGGTGCTAGTACAAGGGAGGCTAGGGGACAGTGATCATGAAATGATTCAGTTCACTATTCAGAGAAAGGTGGGGAGGGTAACTAGCACAGCGCAAATGCTTGACTTTAGGAAAGCCAACTTCGATGTGCTCAGGGCAGTAGTCAGGGAGGCACTCGGAGCCCAGGGTGTAGCTAGTATGGGGGTCCAGGAAAGGTGGTCCTTCCTCAACGAGGCTATCCTTGGGGTGCAGTAGGGCGCAATTCCTCTGCGCAGGAAGGTGGGAAAAGGGTCCAAGAAACCTTCATGGCTGAGCGTGGATATCCAGGCTGGCCTGAGGGCAAAAAAAAAAGCGTACTAGCGGTGGAAGCAGGGGACAGGGACCAAGGAGGAGTACACCACCCTGACCCGAACTTGCAGGGATTTGGTAAGGGAGGCTAAAGCAGCACTGGAGCTTAGATTAACTTCTGGGATTAAGGATAACAAAAAGTCCTTCTTCAAGTATATAGGTAGCAAGAAGAAGTCTCGGGGTAACATTGGACCCCTATGGGGCAGGGCAGGGCAGGGCAGGGCAGGGCAGGGCAGTTGGTGACGGACGCGCGAGAGAAGGCAGAACTCTTCAACAAGTTCTTTGCCTCCGTGTTCCTGTCTGCTGACAATGGGGTGCTCTTGGGTGATAGCATAGAGAGGCCCAGGAAGGATGCGAGTCCCCCGACTGTTAGTTCAGACCTAGTTAAGGATTACCTGGAGGGCTTAGATGTGTCCAAGTCAGCGGGCCCGGATGACCTTCATCCGCGGGTGCTGAGGGAATTGGCTGGTGTCATTGCGGAGCCATTGGCACGGCTGTTCGAGGACTCCTGGTGCTCGGGCCAAGTCCCTGAGGACTGGAAAAGGGCCAGTGTGGTCCCTATTTTCAAGAAGGGGAGGAAGGAAGAGCCTGGCAACTACAGGCCAGTCAGCCTCACTTCTATCCTGGGGAAGGTCTTTGAAAAAATTATCAAGGGCCACATTTGTGAGAGCCCTGCAGGGGAAGTGATGTTGAGGGGTAACCAGCATGGGTTCGTGCCAGGCCAATCCTGCCTGACTAACCTGGTCTCTTTCTATGACCAGGTAACAAAGAGCTTAGATGGGAAGGAGGAAGTCGATGTCATCTTCTTGGACTTCCAGAAGGCCTTCGACACAGTGTCCCACCCAATTCTGGTGGGCAAGCTGAGGGACTGCGGCATTGACGAATGCACGGTCACATGGGTGGCAAACTGGCTCCAGGGGCGCACCCAGAGTGTGGTGGTGGACGGGTCGATGTCGACCTGGGGGGGTGTGGGCAGCGGAGTCCCCCAGGGCTCGGTCCTTGGGCCGGTGCTGTTCAACATCTTCATTAGCGACCTGGACGAGGGTGTGGAGAGCACCCTGTTCAAGTTCGCTGATGACACCAAGCTGTGGGGTAAAGTGAATACACTGGCAGGCAGGGACCACATCCAGGCAGACCTGGATAGGTTAGAGAAGTGGGCGGATCTGAACAGGATGCGGTTCAACAAGGACAAGTGCAGGGTGCTGCACCTGGGGAGAGTGAACCAGCATTATGGTTATAGGTTAGGAGCTGACCCTCTCAGCAGCACAGAGGCAGAGACTGATCTTGGAGTCAGGATTGACTCCAGGATGAATATGAGTCACCAATGCGACAAAGCAATAGGCAGAGCCAACCGCACCCTGTCGTGCATCAACAGGGGCATCACTAACAGGTCCAGAGAGGTCTTGCTCCCCCTCTATGTGGCGCTGGTCAGGCTGCAACTGGAGTACTGTGTCCAGTTCTGGGCGCCGCACTTCAAGAGGGACATAGAGAACCTGGAGAGGGTCCAGAGGAGGTCCACTCGTATGGTTGGGGGCCTCTGTGGCCAGCCCTATGAGGAGAGGCTGAGGGACCTGAATCTCTTCAGTCTCTGCAAGAGGAGACTGAGGGGGGATCTTGTGGCTGGCTACAGATTTATCAGGGGCTAGCAGCAGGGACTCAGGGAAAGTCTGTTCAGCAGGACCCCCCTTGGAGTCACCAGGAACAATGGCCACAAGCTGAGGGAGGATAGGTTTAGGTTAGATGTTAAGAAGAACTACTTCACGGTAAGGGTGGCCAGAGCCTGGAATAGGCTTCCCAGAGAGGTGGTGCTCTCACCTTCCCTGGAAATCTTCAAGAGGAGACTGGATAGGCACCTGGCTGGGGTCTTATGACCCCTTCGACCCCCAATGTTCATTCCTGCCCATGGCAGGGGGTCAGACTCGATGATCTGTCCAGGTCCCTTCCGATTCATTGATTCTATGATTCTGTGAGCAAATGGTATGTTTTGCACTGGTATATCAAATTCCACTTTCTGTATCAGATGCAAACCCCATTAGTTTTATTATATTCAAGGATGCTTTATGAAACTTAAGTGTGCTTTCTACTGCTGTGTATTTTCACCTATAAGAGATTGCCCATGGGTGATTTTATTGAACAAGTGGTACTTGTCCACTAACATGAAATGGTGTCTAAATCTTCTACTTTTGGGGCAGAAGTTTATAGCTGGAGTGGAATCCTGCTCTGAAAAGTGACTGTATAGTGACATTGTAGGGCTATGTACTTATTGTCTCAGTCAGCTTCATATTGTATGTTCTTGCTTAACAGTAAAAAGATGCGGGGGGGGGCGGGTTCCAAGTTACTAGCGCTTCAAAAACTGGGACCTTCTGATTATCTCTTTGCCATTGTAAAATGATTGTGTGATTAATGTTTGGTCAGTTCCAAAGACCAGGCAGTCACCTAGATAGTAACTCCATAGTAAAGAAAAACATACACTCTTTTCTTCACAAATGTTGCAGTTGGCCTGATTTTCCCTTGTCATTTCCCCCTCATTTTCTGAAATGCAGCCTTAGCTGTAAGGTTGTGGCAAACTTTATAAAATAATAAGAACTTACATATATGTAGCATCTTTCAGCCAAAAGGTTCAAAGCAAGGTGGCTATTTTTTTTTTACCCTTTCATTCTAGATAAGAAAAATGTGCTACCAAGAATTGTATACGATTTGACCAAGGTCAGACAGATGGTCAGTGGCAGAAGTGTGACTAGAACCAGGTCTTCTGATTCACATCTCTATAATTAGACCATATTACACCTCCTTATGCCCTTGCAAGTTGTAGTTTTCTTTTAGAGGAGCAGGGAAGAGTACCTGGCCACTTTCCCAGTGCTTACAGCTGGCTGAGATGTTAATCTTTGTTTGAATTTCTGTGAATAATCATCATTAAGAGATGTTATTTCATATTCCTTTGGTGTAATTTATATTCATGATACTTTTGCTTTTAAGTCCTAATGCTTATTCTACTCATGCCTTGCTTTCTTCCACTTTCAATGAATGTGGCTTATGTATTTTTCCTTAGCTTGCTAGTAGATGATATGTAATATTAAACAGTTATTAAATGGATGACTACCTCTGCTGCATGCAAAGGTTGTATATGAGTTTAAAGTGGTATGTGGAAGCTGTTAAGATATTTCCCATTTTGGCTATACACAAGCAACATAAAAACCCAAATACTGTGGTTTGCCATAAGCTGATTGATGTAACATAATGACCCACACAGAGCCTGCTTCAAAGCTCAGTTGAAGTTAGACCTTTGCAACACTGAACAGCAGAATGAATGCCATAAACTACTGAAGAGGCAAGGCATATGTCTGTGCTTTGCTGCCTTTGAATCATCAAGTGGCCATTGCCACAAACAACATGCAACACTGTATACCACACTGGCTAGTGTCTTAAATGACAAATCTCACTGTCCTATAGTTGCTTCTTACAGATCTTGGTGTGATGTAAATTTTATAGTGAGTACCATTAAGCATGAATCTTGAATCAACAAACTGTGCTTATAATACTAATAATAATTGCATATATTAAATATTCAAAGATATGAGGAAACGGGTTATATGAGCAATTTACAGAAACTAGTAGAAGTTGGCAATTTTGATTTGCATAGTTGAGTGTCTGCAATAAGTGTACTTCTTGGCTTTTTCTGCTTTCCTTTCACCTGAGTGCCTTAAGCTATACCATCAGCTGTTCTCTCTTTCTTACTTTGGTCCAATAAATATATAATTATTCCATGTATTGTGGAACAGATTTAACAGGAGAGAATGAGAGAATAATTTCCCTCCTTTACTACCAAAACCTTATAAACCTGGAATGAGGGCACTCCCTTGGGGGGTAGGAGATGTTGCTCCCTGGCTGTGAGGAGACTCTGCCGAAAAAGGAGGCAGCACCCAGCTGGATCCAACTCTTCCTTGAGCCTGTTGGGGATTCCAGTGCCCTGTGCACTGTTCCCACCTTCCTGCTGCCTGAGACCAGATCAGGGAGGCAGCATGAGGGTGGCTGGGTATACTGATGGCCAAAGGCAACAGGGATGGCATGACATTGGAAGCCTTCCAAGTCTGTACTTCCTCAAGCCCACCTGGGCCTCCAGGCTGCCCTTCTGCTGTCTCTCCATGCTGCCACATGAGCAGAGCAACCCATTCCTGGTCAGTCCCAGGTGGAGGGGAGGCAGCAGGGATAGCGCACAAAGCCCCAGTGGGGTCGGGGAAGTGTTGGATCCGGCTGGGTGCCACCTTCAAACTAGGGTAGCCCCTGGCCCACTAGCAGCCTGCCCAGGCAGTCCCAGGGCGCATTGCCACCATGGAGAAAAGAACCAAGGATCCCGCAACTAAGAGGCTGCTTGACCTGACAACAGCTCACCACCCCAAGCTGCAGGAGAGGCAGGTAGGCTCCAGAAAAAAAAAAAAAAAAATCAACCCCTTGCCACTTTTGCCTTCAGTAGGTGCCTATGGCAGCCAGGCACCTGCTGAAGGCAGAAGAAATAAGGTTCCTGTGTGGGGCACGAGCCAGGCTGTGGCTATAGACCCGGGGTTCTGATCCCCTGATGTTTAGTTTAGCAAGAGGGAGAGGTGGACTCATAACGGTTGCAAAAGTACTTTCTTTTATTTAGTCCCTTTTTACATGTGCTCCACTGATACAGATGTGGCTGCACAGGCAGTTACACTTGGTTACACATGACACTCAATCCCGAACTGACGACAGACAACGTTTCTTACATGTACACCACTGGTGTAAACGTGGCTGTAGGGTGGATTCTGTCCTAATCCAGGCAAGAGACGAAAGGAAGAAAATAACAAACTCGTTGGATCTACGTTCGGGTGAGGCTGGGGAAACGATCGAGAATCTGTCCTGTTCGCTGGAACGAATGCGCGAAAAAACTCGACTGTTCTCGGGAAAACAATAAAGCGGTGGACGCCTTGAGAACTAAAAGAAAACCGATTGGCAAATTGTTCTCCAGAGACAGGAGAAGCTGTGGGAAGTTGGCCAGGCCTTCCCAGCGAGCGATGGAAGCTCCAGCTACTTGGCTAGGTGAGCGGGCGATGGATGCTGCGCGCTGCTCTGCTGTTCTTTCCGCTCTTCCTCTCAGGTGGAGAACTCTGCCCCACCTTTATGGGCCTGATGACAAGCCCGGATTTAAGCCCTTTCGATTGGTCCACCGGGTTCCCCACAGGGGCGGGGCTTAGCACATGGCCAGAGACCATGCGGACGGGGTCTTCCCAGCACATGGCCAGGGGCCATACAGCGGGGTCTCCTGAGCACATGGCCAAGGGGCCATGCAGCAGGCCAAATGGGGGCTTTCCCAGATAGAAGGAAGAGTGCTTCACGGCACCTATTGCTGGGCAGAGCTTGCAGAGCCCAGCCGGAGCGTGACATGCCCCCTGCCGTCAAGCACTCGACTTAACGTTTAAACATATACTACAACAATACAATATAAATACAAATTAATGCTTGACTACACATGATTAAAATTAACTAAAACCTTATTACCAAAACAAATAACATTATTAACAGTAAACAATAACGGGCTCGAGTGACTCCGGACAATCTGAGTCACTCCGAATAGCCAAAGCCAAAAGTGTCAGCCAAAGCTGAAAGTGTCAGCCAAAGCCTCCTGGCCCTCATCCCCCAGTCTGCACAGCTGGCTCTTTGTTAAGACGCTACAGCTTAAAAGGAAGCCAAACATGGCCCGTTCACGAGGAGATCGGTCTGGTGGTGGTCGGCGAGCTTGGAATATGCCACCATGGTCTCTCGAGGCAGCGACGTTGGTTCCTCCGCCCGCTGATGGGGCGCTCTCCTTTTCCCTCGGCCGGAATGTGACCGTGGGTCTCCACATTACACAGTCGAATGCAGCGGGGGTGAGGGAGAACACCCATTCCTTCTCTCCGGCTGTCAGGGAGAGGTATCCTGACACCTCCATGCCTTGTGAGCCACCCGCTTGGTGGAAGGTTATATGGGCCTGTAGATCTTCTGGGGTCGTCATCGATCGGTGGCCACTACCCCATGAGCAGTGGGCAATTAGGCCCGCTTGTACTTCATCTCCCTCCGCTGAGGATCCCATCCTCATCACCATGTGCGGGGCGCGAGCCAGGCTGTGGCTATAGCCCTGGGCTTCTGATCCCCTGATGTTAGTTTAGCGAGAGGGAGAGGTGGACTCGTAACAGTTGCAAAAGTACTTTCTTTTATTTAGTCCCTTTTTACATGCGCTTCACTGATATAGATGTGGCTGCGCAGGCAGTTACACTTGGTTACACACAACACTCAATCCCGAACTGGCGACAGACAACGTTTCTTACTTGTACACCACTGGTGTAAACGTGGCCAGGCCTTCCCAGCGAGCGATGGAAGCTCCGGCTTCTCGGCTAGCTGAGCGGGCGTTGGATGCTGCGCGCTGCTCTGCTGTTCTTTCCACTCTTTCTCTTGGGTGGAGAACTCCGCCCCAGCTTTATAGGCCTGATGACAAGCCTGGATTTAAGCCCTTTCGATTGGTCCACCGGGTTCCCCACAGGGACAGGGCTTAGCACATGGCCAGAGACCATGCGGATGGGGTCTTTCCAGCACATGGCCAGGGGCCATACAGCGGGGTCTCCTGAGCACATGGCCAAGGGGCCATGCAGCAGGCCAAACAGGGACTTTCCCAGATAGAAGGAAGAGTGCTTGGCGGCACCTATTGCTGGGCAGAGCTTGCACAGCGTGACAGGTCCTAATCCTTTTTTTCTGAGGAGCTTGCCCACATCTCCCGCAGCTGGGAGGTGAGCTGACAGCTGCATCATTGCACTTTGCAACATTGCAAACTGAACTACATCCAGAGGTAGTTTAGTTTGCAATGAGGCAAAGTCATTTTAAACCCCCCAAACTGGTGCATGTGTAATGCATGGCACCATTAAGCCACTCAAATTGCATTTTTGTCATGCGTACATCGTGATGACCATCATGTGTACAAGTACCCTAAAAATCTGGTCCGCGGTGAGGTATCATTTTATAATGATTCAGATTAGGACAAAGCCTAACTGATTTCCTATGTTGCTCACATGTGGTCCAAATATGACATCTAAACAATTTCCACATCCCACTTTTAGAGTTGCACACAGTCTTGTGGCACATCCCAGCTCTAATTTCTGGCTATTGAATAAATGGGGGAGGGATGGCACCACATCCTTCTTTTCTGCTTTACTCATCAGAGCTTAGGAATCTTCTTTCAACAGAGCTAGGGGTGGAATCCTCTGAAGCCTGACTCCAGTGCCCTTCTGAAACTCCATCTCTCAAATCCTCCCTCTGCAAAATTGTGCGTATCTTTCTTCCCCTCCTCTCCTATCACCTTCCCACTCTTTCAATGGCTACCCATCTACCAGGCTCAATCTGTTCAGGTCATTTTCAGCTCTCTCCTTCATATTCCTTATTTAAAAAAACAAGCTCTTAACACTTGGACTGGTTGCATGTTAATACCTTTTAAGTGGCTTAAAGCACTCATTATTCATCTTAATGGTATGCTACTCTAGGGCAGTATTATCTGAAATCTGCCTAATTTTCTCTTGTTCAATTAACATGTGGCCACTCTCCACAGAAAGCAGTGGGTGAACACAGGATACAGGGTACAGCAGGGCTGGGCACAGTGTCTTGACTCCTGGAGACACCTGGCAAAGTGAACACTACAGACCTGGAGCACCACTGCTCACACTGCCAGGAGCAGAGCTATCCAAATGGTGGCAGGGCATACTGTGGCTGCCAGGCACTCTGGGGCTACAGCACTTGCTCTGCCGAGCAGGAGCAGCAAGTCTGTCCTTCTCCCAGCTCCTAGGTCTGCCCCTGCTCACCAAGCCTTTAGTGGCAAGTCACAGCTGTGCAGGTGAGGGGCAGTCAGAGTAGGTTTTTCACTTTCCCGTGTGACTGCTTCACAAAGCCAAATAACACTAAGCTGATTAACATTTGTTCTGCATATAATGTAAGGTCTGACAAGACCCTAACTTCCTTCCAATTTACCTTTGTTCCCACCCTCTTCATTTCCACACCTCTTCGGCTAAACACTTCATTTATAACCCTGGCACTTGAAAATCTTCCAATTCCCTTCCACAGAGAGATCCCTCCATCTCCATCTTCAAATATTGTCCTAAAAATTCTCATTATTACATTCATTATTTGTATCTTATTTATTTCCCCTCAAACCTCTCTATAACTTCCCTAAACAGTTTGTCCTGTCTCTTTTCTTGTCAATCTAATAGAGTCAACCCTTTAGTAGATTGTATGATCATTATTAATATGCCTTTAAGGCATCATGGAAACTTACAGTAGAATATAATTTATTTTATGTATTGCTATAGAAAAAAATGGGTTTTTTACCTAGCTAGCATTGCAAATTCAGCCATGATCCATCTTTTTTCTCTCATCGTAAGTAACAAAAGTTCTGCAGTCACAACTGAACTGATAGTTAGTGATTCAGGTAGCAAAATATTTTTGTATGGGTTCCATTATGTCAATTGATGCTTGATTCTGAACATTTGGTAATTGAAGTAGGAAGCATGGTCTAATGGACAGGGAACTACAGTAAGCCTCCAACAGATCAAACTGGGGACACTTCCAACCTGAACATTGTGTGTGACCAAAAACATCTTTCGACCTATAAACTGAGAAAAGAGTCCATGTAGGTTACTAAGAGAATAAAGGTGGTAAAGGTGGGATTCTACTGTACTTTTTTTCTTCTGGGATTTTCTATATAGCGGTATTAGGAATATTTCATATTCTACTTTGTGCTTCAGTTACCATCTGTATAATGAAGATAACATTTCCCTGCCTCACAGAGGTATTATGAAGATTAAAACCACCAATGATTGCAAGATATAGAGGTACTTTTGTGCATTGAGGGCCATGTAAATATGTAGATAGATACAATATAGCATAAAATGAATAAATAGATTACATTTTGGTCCTTTTTTCTGTTCAATGTGTATATTTCATTGTCACTTGGATTTAATCTGTAAAGCACTTCAGGACAAGGATTATAGCTTATGTTATCCTATATAAAAGCAAAGAACATAATAAAAATATTCAGTAAATAAGAAGTAGGTAATAATATGTAGAAATGCTTCATTTGAAACTCAGCTTTCATCTCTGTGGAATCCAGTGATAGGCTTGGAATGTTAAAGATTCAGTTTTAATGATCAGTCAGAGGTAAGCTTGGCTCAAAGGAAGAACAATTAGATATTTTCACTGATTAAATTTCATTCACATTCTTTATGTGTCATTTATTGCAACTCTGCAGTGATTATCCAGGCCTTGATCCATCACATTTCTATAAATTAAGTCCTTACTCGTAAGAGTCTCACTGAAATTGTAGTCCTAAATTTCAACATTTCTGGAATGTCAAACTACCATAAATTTTCTGCATAGCTATGCCGAGAGTTACTTTTCTATTGTCTCTCACAGACCTTAACACCAGAAGTGTCAGCTGTGTTCCTTTCGTTGCAACAAAATCAAAACAAAACACAAAAGGCCTAGCATTAAACCATCCTTCAGACAAAGGTTCTGAGTACATATAAAACACTCCGATCTGTTCTGTTAAGATTGTAATCTCCTTTGTGGTGTGTCTAGTTTGTCTCTTCATTCCATGCTTTTCATACTAGTGGTGCCTGAGCAGGATGGCTGGACCATTTTGGTTTTTTTATGCAAACAGAAAAATAACTTTCTCTTTTCTGCTTTGTTTCCAGTACAGTGGGTTACACCCACGAGAAAACTGGGATATGTGGCACCCTACTTTGGTGGCTGAGGCATTGTTTGCAATTGCAAATATCTTTAGCTCCCTGCGCTTGATCTCATTATTCACTGCAAATTCTCACCTGGGACCTCTACAAATATCTCTAGGAAGAATGTTACTGGACATTTTGAAGTTTCTATTCATATACTGCCTTGTGCTACTTGCTTTTGCAAATGGATTGAACCAGCTGTACTTCTATTATGAAACAAAGGAAAACCAAAGCTGCAAAGGAATTCGATGTGAAAAGCAGAATAATGCATTTTCAACGTAAGTGAAAATATTCTAGTTCTATTTTTGTTAGATTTGTTTAATATTTTAGGGTGAAGTTATACATTACACTTAGACCATATCAAAAGGACTTAAAACATAAGCTCATTAAAGCTTGTTAACGCTTGCTAAATGCCCTCTGAGTATCTCAGTGTTATGCCACATCAGGCAAAGGTTAACTCTGGGCCCTGCTATCTAGCCCATATTAATGTAATTTCAGTACATTCCACAGAGATAAAACAATCAGTTTTTAGTTTTCCAGCATCCCAGGAAGCACTGTTTGCAGCTCAGCCCCATCTAGAGATGGGATAGTGCCCGAGTGTCCTGACTCCTAACCACATCCCTATTTGCTAGCCCTCTAGGCCAGGTACAGATATTACCCTTTTATCAGCATAAGTGATTCCAAACCAGTCTATACTCATAACAGAACAGAAGTTCAGCACACAGAGACTGGTTTAAAAATGGCAGAACCTGGTCCAAGATTTGTACCACCCACCAAAGGGCAAATGTGTGATCTGTTTGGTACTGATCTAAACTACTCCACTTACTGAAAACTGTAGAACTTAGATCAATTCCGCATTGATCTTTTTGAATGTCTGTACCTAGCTCTTGTGGCAAGTTAGAGCTATGCAGGGAAGAGATTATATTAACACTTAATATGAATGTTGTAACTTGAACACTGGTTATCATTCCACAGACTTAGTGTGGTCTAAGTGTAATGTGCAACTTCACCCTTCTTCACTTAAGTAATAAGTTAATAGAGACAGGGGCTGTCTTTTATCTCCATTTATACAGCACCTACTATAAGAGAATGCTGCTCTCTGATTGAAGTTCTTAGCTGCAATTATGTACCCAGGAAACATTAATAGTCAAAGGTGTAACTGGCTAGTAGTGCACCCTGATCAGCAATGTTACAGGACAGCTGAAGTTTCATGGCTACTGCAGGAGGAGTCACCTCCTTTTTTGCTGCCGACATGTATGTAGAGTGGCCACTTAAACCCTTGTTTCTGGCAGCCAAAAAAAAGGTGATTCTTCTCTAGTCGCAGCAAACCACCAGTTGCTACTCTTGCAATGCATGCTGCTGCTGCTTCTCTGCCCTTCCTTTTGCCCTTCCTTTTGCAGGGAAGGTGCAGGGTTCCAGGGGGGAGAAGAGGTAGGACACCCTACAGCTCCATTTCAGTACTTCCTTTAGGCAGTGCCCTGCTTGTACACCCATCATTGTGCTACTGTTAAGTCATATAAGCCTGTGATAACATTTATTCTATACCAGGGTGAAATTTGCATAATTAATTACACTAAAAATGGTAAGAATTAATACAAAAAAAACCCAACAAAAAAATAAAAAAAAAAAGGAATAACAGCATAATTTTAGCCACGAAATACTTAACCACCTTAGGGTTTGCCTCTACAGACAAATCTCGTTAGTCTTTTGTCTATGCCTGATTGTTAAAATTGGTGTTATTCATAAGATGACACCATTTATATTTTAGAAATCAAGATTCTTTTTATGGCTGAGAAATTGGATACACAAGATTCAGTGAACTAAGTGAAGGAAAAAAATTCAGTCCAAACTACCATTGACCCCAAATGCAAGGCTATTTAAACTGGATCTCTTCTAAATGTGCAATCACTACACATTTCTTCTTAAAATGAAATAATGATAGTTTCCAGTTATTTATTTTCCATCACTTTGAAAGGGAACAAGATTCATCAGATATATCATGGAAAACAGTTTAAACTCCAAGCTGCGTGTAATGAATCCTAATTCTCTACTTAGAATTTCAACTTCCAGCTTGCATCAAACTCTTAATCTCTTGCCTAATGAATTCTGAGCCATATTTAGCTCCTCTCCTGCATTTAAAGTGTTCTCTCTAATTTGTAACATATTTTTCAAAGAACTATTTAAAAACCTTACCTAAGTCATTGTATTCTAACACCTTTGCTAATATACTGTAGTTATGGCATTTTGCTATAATTCTTGTGTGCCCTATGTGACTAGCCATTTGTGGAAAATCTCAAAAAAGTGTATGTGGAAGGAACATTGATCTCCTTTCTGCACACCTTCTGTAAAGACAACTAGCTAGAATTAGATGGCTATACAATGGAGTCTAATGGCAACTGTGATTTGCCACTCATGTGTGACTAGGGCTACAACTGTGAGTTGCCACGAGATGGGGTCCAAGGCAACAGCCTTTGGCTCATAGTTTCTGTGCAGAAGGTGATTAGATTGGAGGTAGTAAAGTGGCTGCTAACTGGCTAGTTGGTACTGTGCGCTCTGTAGACTGCTTATTCTGGTTACACTTCTGGGGGAGCAGGGGAGTTATTCCGGGGTAGAAAGTTTGGCCACACAGAATGGGAGGGCTTAGGGAAAGGAAACTGCTTCCTGGGATGGTGGAGGATGGATATTCGGTCACCTTATCTCTGTGAAGTGCCACATGTTACTGTAACATAAACTGAGTAACACAGATAAATCCACCCTGGAGTGGCATAAGTTTAAGATGATTAAAGGGTGCTTAAAAATAGTCTTCCCATTTTAATGTGTGGACAAACAAGTGTTAAGAGCTCTCTTTGTGACCTAAAAGTAACACATGACGATGCCCTCAGTCATAGTTTCCTCTGTGACTAAAACTAAAAATGTATGTATTTTTCTCTGTACTGGGGAACGTCCTGTCCTCCACAATCACAGAGGCCTTTGGCTGTGTATTTGGGGAAAGATTTGGGAAAGTGTGTATATATGCTGTTATCAGGCAATACTTTTTTATTTGTTTTTCAGATTATTTGAAACATTGCAGTCACTCTTCTGGTCTATATTTGGACTCATTAACCTCTATGTGACCAATGTGAAAGCACAGCATGAATTTACCGAATTTGTTGGAGCCACTATGTTTGGAACCTATAATGTCATCTCTCTGGTTGTTCTGCTCAACATGCTGATAGCCATGATGAATAATTCTTATCAGCTCATTGCCGTAAGTTATATTTCTCATTGTGTAATCATTTGCAATAAACATTTTCTCTCCATTCCCACATCCTGTTTTTCTGGCAGTAAATTCCATTTAAATATAGAATATATACACAGAGTCTTTCACTTGTTCTGTTGCACTACCTTGAATGACAAACAGCCTGGGAAACAACTGATTTGGCCAGAAAATAATTTTCTCCAAATTCTGAACAGTGAAGAACTAGCCCTGAGGTGCAAATTCTGTAGTGGGTGTAGAAGGGTGTATCAGGGATGTTGTCCACATATATGGATGTCAGACACTCCCCAGACTATTCTAAGATCTGCCCTGAGAAACACAGATCAAAAAGAAGCTGTTCTATGCCTGTTTTTTTTAATTCATGTTTCAGATTGACTCACCTTTAAAAGCCTATGTTTTCCCAGACAGCAAGCCCAATCAATGTTTAGTGCTAGGTACAGCAATTCTTGCAGAGCATAAAGGATAAAATCAATGTGGCCTGGGTGTTCAGTTATTTTTAGCCAATTAAAAAAAATCTCTGTAATTTACATAAGCATATAAAAAGAGGCGCAAGAATTCCCTTCTTTCTTTAGCATCTGATGAATTAGGTTGCTTCTCATGCTTTTCTGAAACAGTCAGTCTTCAAGGTGCCACTCTGGCCTACCTTCTGCCTTCTTTCTTTTGTGAAGAAAACGCCCACTCACTCCAAAAGGAAATTGCTTCGACTTTCTAGTGCTCTTGTAAGTCATAAAAATAATTCCTCCTCCACCTCCTGCTTATTTTTGAATCCAGACAGGTCCTAATTCCTTATAGTAGAGAACAGAGTTATTGAAAACGGCGTGTGTTCACATGTTTGGAGAATTTTCATGTATGAATTCCACAAATTCTCCTGCTAACATTGCATGCAAAGGTGCAAGGGAGTTGAATGTGATGACCCATCAGCAAGATGAAGTAGAGAGCTATAGATTTTCTTTCATTATTCATGTTTTCTCACTTAATGAAAATTCTTTCTTTGGCTACACAAGAACTTTGGGTTTACTTTTTTACTTTTTACTAACAATCTATTAGTGAGATTAAATTATTGATCCCTGGACAGGGTCAGTTATGATTAGAAGTGTCCAAACATTTTCAAATTTTCTCAAATTAAAATTCAAGGGAAAAAATTAGAAGTGTTTGGCACCAGATCCTCAGATTAACAAAGAGAATCAATGCTTATCTGTACTGCAGCAGAAGTATGATCAGCTTGGGCATCCATGAAATCTGTGAAATTAGAGAGGCTTGTAGAACCATTCTAATTAATGTGCTGCCCTCTCCCACCCCCGGACATTGTGTAAAAATGCCTGGTGATACCACCTGTTATTTATACAAAGTGCAACAGTCCCCAGGGGGATTAAGAAATGTTCATCTCCTAATCCAGGGGTTAGGAAACTTTTTTGGGAGAGCTGTCAAAATCAGGCAGAGAGGAGATTAACACCCCAAGGGAGTTCCATAACCACTGTAATATTGAGTGTGGGGGTTCCTATTTGTGGCTCTGTTTTCTAAGGAAAATGGCTGACAACTTCACTCCATAAAGGAGTTCAAGTTCTGAACTTTGAGTGGACCTGGGTGTCTCCCTCCAGTCTAGATATATAGAGACATATATCATACAAAAATATTTTCAACAGTAACAGTATTTATAATTTAAAAACTAATTTTGAAATTTTTGAAATAGGGCATATTAGAAATATGGCCAGGCTACGTTTAAAATAACATTTAAAAATAATAATGGATTCTTTTCAAGCCAGTTTCTCTTGAGGAACTCTGTCTTATGATTTCTCAACCTGGCAATCACTGAACCCCTGACAAATGGGATTTACTTAGACTCCATTTCTCTGATGCCAGAGCCCAGCAGACTGTAAAGCCAGGGAAATACTCTCTGCAGAACGTGTTCAAATGATAATATAATACTATAGCCAAATACTATAAATACAGTGATTTTCTATTATCTTCTGCTGCCTCATCCATATTTAATCATTTTAAAACTATATACCAATGGTAGAAAAAGTAAAGGTGACATAATATTCAAAGAATTTGTTTACCAGGATAGAAAAAGTAAAGTTCTGTACTGAAAATTTTATATCATAAAAAAAGATAGCTGATTTTCTACAAGTAGTTTAATTAGTTTTTCAAGATATGTTCGGGTTTAGGTTAGGAACCCCTTGCAAGAGGATGTTTTTCATCTTGTTAATTTAGCAGGTTGTCAGTTGTTGTCATGTTTTTGTGTACAGGATCATGCAGACATTGAGTGGAAATTTGCTCGTACAAAGCTTTGGATGAGTTACTTTGAAGAAGGAGGAACTCTACCCACTCCTTTCAATGTCATACCAAGCCCAAAGTCTCTCTGGTATTTGATTAAATGGCTGTGGAGACACTTGTGCAAGAAAAAGATCCGGAGGAAACCTGAAAGCTTTGGAACAATAGGGGTAAGGAATAAATCATCCTGTTTGTCCTTTTATCTACGCTGCTGTCTTTCTGTATAGATAATAGTCTCTCAGGTTTCCTGAGCTGGAAAAAATATCTTGGCTAAGTACAGACAATCAAAAAAATGGAGGCTGAATCAATTTAATCTTTGCAGGTTAGTCTATGCTGCGTAGATTAAACCAATAAGAAAGTAAACAGACATTCACTTTTGATTCTGGAAATGCAGCCACATGCCTGCAGTGGCACAAGCCAGAAGCCAGGGAGTGCTAGAGTATGCCTTTCTGGCTCCCTGCTCTGCCGGAGCAGACAGCTTGGGCCAAAGCTAGGCACCCCCCTCCCCCCGTGAAGCAGGTTTCAGGGGAGGTACAAAGCATCCCTGGAGACTGAGTTAACTCTAATATGGAGGGGATCTGGGACATAAGTTAAATGAACTGATTTAACCTAAATCATTTAAGTTTGATGCTACATCCATCCAGCTTTATCTTAAACTGGTTTTGGGCATTTTGAAAGTGTTTTATGTTCACTGAAATTCTGTTGTGTTACAGATTTGAACCAGTTTCCGGTCACTTATATTGGTTTATGTAATTTCTGTCTCTAGTCCTTAAGGTATGTCTGTCCTGTCTTGCTGCGAAGCCTGGGCACTGCTATTGAAAATCAAACACTATCCATTTGAACCCTCTCAGCACATAACTGAGCCCCGCAATTAGATGCAAAGAGAAGGTTAAGATAAGTTCTAAGTATATGTTTCAGCTTCACTCTCAGCTTCTCTGCTGCACTGGGGCATGCCAAGTCATCTACTCTGCTTAAGTACTGAAGTTGGTCACAAGCTGAGCAGGTCAGAGTGGTTAGGGTTTGATCCTTGACTGTGGTGCCTCACTCAGCAGGAAGGCACTGTAGACAGTGCCTCTTATATGGTCTGGATACAGCTTACAGAATAATTATGGTGTGTTATCTTGTCACCAAGCTGGTTCATGCTAGGTGGTTTGATTAGCAAGATAACATCATCACACAGTTATAAAATGTGAGCATAAAAGCATGACTGTGATGCATCGAATAGCAATTCAAGATAGAGGTGGCAGAATCTATATTCTTTATATGCTGTATTGTGGCTGTATGTTTGATTACAGTGTGTCAGTGATACCTGTATGTAGAGACATAATACAGTATATAAAGAATATGAAATAATGACCTGTAAAGTTTTTACTGTCATAGGTTTGTCCTGACAGCATTATTTGAGAATTTCACATTACAGGGGAGACCTCTTCAATGGGAAGGAACTGACTGGATGCAAATAGCAAATATTTTTCTTCTTTTACTTTCTATTAGGATGGATAAGACCGGTACTTTATTTTCTTTCAGCACAAAATTGTAATATGCAGAATATAAGGAAAGGGGAGGGAGTATAAGGAGGTTGGAAAGAGACACACAGGGTTCATCTACACATGCATTTAGCACATAGCAATACATTCCAATGCAGTTCAGTCAGGGCCACAGCACACTGAGCTGGGGTGGGGCAGCCCCCGGCTGACAGGGGAACTAGGAGGTCAGCTTGCCAGTTTAGGCTGCTCTGCCCAGATTTACCATGCTGCAGAGGAGCTGGCTGGGGCATGAGTGTGCTATAGTGTGGGCCTAGCTGGCAGGCAGCCCCCATACTGTAGCACCCTCATGCCTCTGCCAGTCCAGGTCAATGTTTACACGTGTATTTTGGCACACTAAATGATGGTTGTGGGATAGTACTTTGTTCTGGACAGTACTATCCTACAACAAAGTTAATTTACTGTGTTCTAATATAGGCATATATGTAGACAGTGATGCTTTACTGCAGAGTTAATTAGTCAGCTCCACAGTAAAGTGCACATGTAGATGCACCACAGGAGAGGTAAAGCATGGTCCAGTATTTAGGACAAAAATAAATGCCTTAAAGTTTGTGAAATGGTTGGATATACAATTGCCGTATTGTAAGTATCTGCAATAAGTAAAGGGAAGACACAAGGAATGAAAGTCTGGCTCCCCTGACCTCAAGGACAGAATTCCTGCCAACTTCGCTGGTGCTAGTTTTTTACCCAAAGAACAGAGCAAAGGGCGATTACATGGAGGTGGAGGAGATGGTGTGTACTTACATATTTTCCCAGTTGTTCTCCTCATATATAATGCTTTCTCTGTCTTTGTTTTCTCTTCCAAACCAATGACAAGTAAATAATAGTACAGGCTCACCTTGTCATTCACTTTAGTCAATAACAATTTTTTCCTGGGTGGACACACATATAGAAAAAAGCATGCAGAAGTGATGGACATGTGATAGACATGCTGTGATAGTTCAGGTGAAACTAGTCCAAATATCATGAATGAATGAATGGACTTTTAGGGAAGACATGGTCTTACACATATTTCAAATCCATAACTCTATGGGACAGCATTTGCATCATGAAGGGAGAATGTGCTTGGTTTCACTGCCACTGATATACATAGTAAAAAAAAAGAAAGACCAGGAAGAGGAAGGCTTAGAAGGAAAGAGAAACCCACAGAAAGGGAAATATTTGTCTCACAAAAAAGGGCACTGAAACAGACTGCAGGAAACAAAACACTGAGAAAATGAGACTGAGGGACATTAAAGTGGACATAAAAATGCAGTGGCAAAGAAAGATCAATTCTGACAAAGAATGGGGGGAAAGGATTGAATTTAGGGCCTTGTT
This sequence comes from Gavialis gangeticus, assembly GCF_001723915.1. Lineage (NCBI taxonomy): Eukaryota > Metazoa > Chordata > Crocodylia > Gavialidae > Gavialis > Gavialis gangeticus. The sequence continues at coordinate 57,820,937 of NW_017729032.1, read as the reverse complement.
ACACAGTCATTTTGGGCAGTGCCTCGAGCTCTTAGCACTTGGATTGTCCACACATTAACGCCTGAAACTAGTTTTAAGCACTCATTATGCAGCTCAAAGTTACAAATACCCAGCTTGTGCTACACTAGGTGTAGCCACTCTAGCCTACAGCTTAGTGTAAACAAGCCACTCACCCCACCTCTCCCACTGGCCTGGACCAGGCCCACTGTCCTCCCCCAGCACCCAGATCCCTGCTCGCTGCTCCTCCACCCCGTGCTTGTGGCAGCCTGAACAACCTGTCCCTGTGGCCACATAGACAGGTTAACCCTTCCTTGCCTGTTTCCCTGGGACAAACAGTGTGTGCAGCCACAAGTAAGCATATGGGAGTGAAAGAGGAGCCATGGGTGTGGGGAACAGGGAGGAGCCCCAAGGGATAGGAAGGGAGCACCAGGGGTGAGAGAGAACTGGGGGAGCCCTGGGGAGCAGGGGGCAGGGAGCAGGAGGAAAGCCTGAAATGGGAGTAGGAGGGATTTTTACCAGTCGGTCCTCTAGGCCCCTGCTGGCCTGAAGCGTGACTGCTCCAAACTTGTGCTAGCAATAACACCCATCAACATATGTGCAGCTCACATTGTAATATTTAACAAGACCCTTAGAGAAACTGGGAAGAACTTGAACACCATTATTCATGTTGCAACAACAGAAGGAAAAGAAAGCAATGCAGATAAGAATGGGGAAAAAGAGAAAAGAGGGAGGGATTATGCTTACAACAGGTTTAGTAATAGAGTTAGTGAAAGTGTGAATTGGGTGATGCCTGCTCCCAACCTTCCATTATCATGATTGATTTCAATTGCTCAAAAGTAGTCAGTGAGCCAGCTGGCTTGCAAATAGCATTGATAAAAATGCCATGGCTTTTTGCATGAAATGTTGAAAAAACCTATTTGTTCCAAAATTTCTTGTGAAAAAGTTTTAAGGTTGACAAGGAAACAAAAAAAACCATACTTGTGTTAGCGTTTTCTATTTTTATTCAACCTTCCTCTCACTTTCCAATGGATAGAATGATGAAAACAAAAGAGGGAGAAAATGTTGTTTTCTGATTTCCATGGGGAATAAAGAAAACATTTTTTAAAAATGTCATTTTTGATTTAAAAAAAAAAGTTGATGGGAAATTTTAACCAGTACTACTTTCACAAGCCTTCATCTATGCTTTGTTTGGGACACAGTGGGCATGTCTACATGAGATGCTACTGCACAATCATTACTGCTCATTTATTTAGTACTTGTATTAGTAAGTATTAAATAAATGAGCAGTAACTGGAGTTACTACACAGTCTAGTTAGCAAATGTCTTTTAGGTGACACTACTGCACAGTAGCCTAATAATACTGCTCTGTAGCATATTAGCACCGTCCCTGCTGTGACGCGATACAGCACACTATGCAGTCAGCATCTTGTGTAGATATACCGAGTAAGTGGGAAGAAACATAACTTATGCTTCTATAGCTCCTATAAATATCACCAGCAGCTTGGAGTTTAGAAAAATGGTACACAGCAGATGTGTCTACAGGTGGCACGATTGTTGGGATTGTGGATTAGATCCCATTGCACCTTTAGTTGAATATCTGTCAGTGGCCTAAGAGGCATGTATGTGACTTGCAATCAGCTAAGTCACTACACATGATTCTCTTGCATGCTACTTAGCAGCCACAAACGTCCTAGGATTCCTAGAGTCCTTAGGCCACCTTCAGTTTGGGCTGAGAAAAGTTCTTAAGGTAATTAGACTTAGACTACTGCTCTTGCTCAGAAGTGCTCCAGAACAACTTCATAAGCATTTACCTCTCTAACTTTTGTGGTGATCTAACTCAGTCTGAGAAAGTATGAAAACTCTGAAAAAGTCTCTATGTCCTTGACAGAGAAATATTAAGAGTGACTGGAAAAAGGGAATTGGTGTTGCCTGCATTTTGCTGAATAACTTGGTGGCACTTAACCACAGAAATGGAAGACCTCAAATTCAGCCCTCAGGTCCCCTGCTCTGCTCCCAATGCTTTTTTTTAAGCTTTTTGCTTAAGCAATTAGATAAAATAAGTAAACAGCAGGGGCTAGAACCCATTTCACTTGGTAAGATTCCTTCAGTTTGCTGTCCTTCTGGCAGTAAATTTTTTTTACGTTTCTGGCTGCTCAATGGCCCACCTATAAGAGGAGAGATGGAGAATGTCCTCAGTCCTGCATAGCACTCAGGATATTCTCCTGCATAGTATGGGATGTGGGTTCAAAACTCCTGATGCTCAACCCACTTTCTGGGTGAGTACCTTAACCACTAAATTAGACAACAGATGGGAAGAACTACTACCACCTCCAGATTTCTCTCGTTACTCCAAGGGCGGGCAGTTATTTCGGGTGGAGGGCCGCTTACTGAGTTTTGGCAGGCCATCGAGGGCCACATGACAAGCAGCCAGGGCCAGATAAATATTAATTTTCTGAGGTTTGGGGGGCCCCACAGGCCAGATAGAATGGCCTGGCGGGCCGCATTTTGCCTACGCCTGCTTTACTCTCATGAATTCAGTGTTGCTGTCCATCTGAGGAGTTGGATCCCAGTAAGACATCTCCCACATCATGATTAGCCAGCAGGATTCAATTGGATCCCAACATGATGGAGGCTGTACATGATGGAGGCTAGTCATTGAAAGATTTGTACCTCCCTGCATGGAATCATTTTGTTTTCCTGAGCTAGACGCATATTTTGGGTTAAGTGGAGGCAAAATCCTTAGGCTTCGGCAGAATAGAATTTTGACCTGCACGTACAGAGCTGCCGTCGGAGGATATGTGTCCAGAAGCGTAAGTAGAAGTTATTCTCTCTCACACACTAGGTAGGGTAAACACGAGCAGAGATGCTTGCCGAAGAGACTGATTGGAAGGACCATCTGCAGTGTTGTTTAGTTGTACAGCCCTAAAAAAAGAATAGCATCAGCAGAAAAAGCAAGATGAACACTATGGTCACTTCCTTTTAGGTTATCACCAGCCCTCTTTTTAGACTATTACCTGTTGAATACTTGTGGAATCTAGAAGAAAATAAAAGCTGCTCCCACACCTCCCATGAGGAGCCACGTGCTTTCCGAAAAGGGTGACTCAAGCCTCAGTGCAGTGGACTGGACCAGCAGGGTGCATCTGTAAATATTCTACATACTTCTCTGCACCAGCCAGGCTGTGTTTGCCTAGTTAGTTCTGATTTTTCTTGAATGTTTTTTCTGTTTTTGTCAAAGTCCACTTTACTGTGGCAGCTGATTTGATGGGGTCAGAAAACACAGGGCATTTTATTTACTAAATTTGTCTCTGATTGCTTGATATTTCCTTGAAGCATCAGGCTCTTCAGCTATGCTAATTAGATCAACTCCAGTCACAGGTGTAACTTGTTTCCAGATAATGCAGAAAGGCAGCTAATGTTCAAATATAATTTACCAGCACTTGGCCTCCATTGTTAAGGGAAGTCTTTTTTCTTTTAAAATGTCAACAGTGTTTCCCCTATTATTTGACATATCAAGATATATAAATTATTGTCTTTAACTAATACCATAAACTGATATTAATACTTTTTTCAAATAAATCTGAGATTCCCAATGTACTGTTGTTTCGGCTATATGTCATAGTTCAAATAGAGATAAATTTACAGCCAATAGACTACAAATTTGTAGAACAATTATATCCATTTAGGCAAAAACTTTCCAGGCTGGCCAATTATTTGCGGTATATCAAGATTACTGCTCTCAGCTAACCAAAAACTTTGAGCTGTTTCATTATCCAGATTTTTTTCTTGATGTTGGATGAAATTTCAGAGAGGGTATTATGCATATGATCCATCCCCAGAATTCAGATTTCTCATCCCTAACTTTAAATTTTAAAATATTTTGAAGGGATTCAATAAGATAACCAGAAATATTTCCTCACATTTCTGCTACTCATTTTTTTCTGTTCAAGTTATTATAACCACCATCATCACTATAGCATTTAGTCCCTTCAGGAAATGCCTTACCTGATATGACTACCAGCTGTTATATAACGTCCCTGCTTTCCTCCTTCTTTTATCATTCTTTATCCAAGAGAAAAAATATATTATGATTTCAATTCATATGTGTATTTTATGTTGGTTATGCTGTGTACCTGTGTTAGTGAAGGTTAGATCAAAAGAGCACACTTAAGACTTGGAATGGAAAGTGAGAGTGTTTTGTGATTATTGGCTTTCAATACACAATCCCCTGACCCAGTCCAAGCAAAAGCTGTGTCTGCAGCAGTGAGAGAAGCTTTGCCCTGCAAAACATCATTGTATCTAAGGAGAATATAATGTCTCAGAACTTAAACAAATTTGTAGGCATTATAAACACAGACCAGTCAGCTTTTTAAAGGTAATGACAGACTTTTCAGTTTGAACTCTACTTTTATAAGCCAGAACTTATAAAACTTATGAACCAAAAAAAAAATATTATATAACTTTAAAAAGTATATAGCATTATTTTTCTGATGGTTAAATAGATTTTTCTGCTAAGCTTGACTGGTTCGCAACTGTGTGAACAGGGAGATTGCGTTGAATGATTACTGCTGGTACTAAAGTAATGTTTAGAAGCCATGAGATCAGCTTAGTTGCCCTTTATGCTTAGGCCATGTACAACCACTTAGCAAAAGACAATCTCTACCCAATATAGTATAAATTAGTGACAAAGGGCACGGATATTTAAAGATTCACAGAGACTAAGTGACTTGCCTAGAATCATACCAGAGATTTGTGATAGAGCCAGAAATTAATCTATATGTCTTGTGATCCAGTGTAGTACCTTAATCACAAGACCATGCCTTTTCCAACTACAGTTATTAAATATGTTTAACTTTTTGCCCTTAGCCCGCCTCTTTTTGACTTACAGTTTTCAGCAGCATATCACCCACATGGCTAAGTTACTGCTTTGAGTGTTAATTTTTCTTAAATTAAAAATGAAGTCATAAAAAAAACTAAATCAAAGGCTCTTGGATTCTCTCACTTTCTTATTTAAGAGGCAACAATTACTAAAAATGATCTAAGTCTGTGTGTAGCACAAAACAAAGAATTATGGAAAACATCACCTTTTTAGGGTGGTAATGTTTGATAAGTGATTTTTCTTAAGTTCTCAACCTTGATGGCACCAATATTAATTTTAAACTTTACTTAAAAAGCTAAAACTTGAACCTCCAACTCTTTCTAATTTAGGTTTCTTTGCAGCAAAAGGCAAGCTGTGCATGAAGTGCTAATGAAAGTTTTAGCCATAGCTAGGCTGGAAAGAAAGAGGCTATGTAATCCATCCAAAGAAAACTTTCTTACCTTTGGGATGTAATTTTAGTTTTAGGGATTCAGGGACAAATTTTTGGATGTGATCTCAGTTTTTGATAAGAACTTAGTAAGTGGCTTCAGTTTGAGTTGCAGGTGTTTAGCACCTCAAGTCAGGTACCAGGGCCAACATTTACAAAAGTCTGGGTCTTAACTTAAAATACACATGTTGGCCATCTAAATTTAAGCTACTGAATGAACAAGACAATCAAAATCAGAAGATATTAATTGGTGATTTCTTTAAAAGATAACTCATAGGATCTTCCTAGGGTTTTATTTGTTTGATTGTTTTTGTAGGGTGGGGATGAGAAGTGATGGGGGTAGTAATGTGGAAGATCACAGAGAGTTTTTCAGAGAGGAAGGCAAGGCAGCTCTGTGGTCTGAAGTGACCATTCTTACCCTGTTGGAAACCCTCACTTATCTCTGGCCCACATCTCACTCTTTTCAGCCTAATGTGGGATGCCAGAGTTAGGGGAAAACTATTATGAGTGTCTATAGGACTGTAAGAGAGGTAGGCGAGGGGCAAATGCACTAAAGTGAGTAAAAGTTATGCAACAAGTAAGGAGGGGGAGCTGTATGTCTAACATGATCATATGTCCCAGATTGGCTAGGACAGTCCTGGATTTCAGAGTCTATCTAAGCATTCTGGTCATTAGAGAAAATTGAAGCAAAAGTCTTGGATAGGTGGGAACTCACTCGCATGTGCGGTTCCTGACTCAGTAGCCAGGCACGTGTAGGCAGGTTCATGCTAATCCAGGACATTTGCTTCAGTTTTCTCCAGGGAGCCCAGTCAGTGGGGTGTTCCCTGGTCTGGACTCTGCTGGACTCTGTGCAGAGTTGCTTGCCCAGTAGAGTCAAGGGAGGGAGCAGGGTGTACTTGGCGATCTGCAGGGTCAGGGCTATGTGTGCAAGTGGGTCAGGGCTGTGTGTGCACATGTGTATGTGTGTCCCATGCTGTCCTGCCTGGCTCCACTCGTGGTAGCCACAGGGTCATGTGTGTGTGTGCGTGTGTGTATGCGTGTGTGTCCCACCTGGCCCCACTCCTGGGAGCTGTGGAGTCAGGCTGTGTGCGCGCGCACATACTCTGGCATCCCCTGGAAGCCTCTGCTGTCCCATATTCCCCTCAAATGATTATGATCACTCTCTGTATGTCTGATTTCTGTGCTCTTTGCAGTGAATAGGTTGTTTACAAAAGAGTATGAGTGAGGATTTGTTTTACTGTGAGGAGGAAGAAAATGGGGAGGAATTTGAGCATTTTATTAGGGCAGTAATAACTGAAGCCTTGAATACAAGTTGATTATAAGAAGCTCTTTTTGGCCAGAATGGCTGACCTGCTTGACAGGGCTTTAAGTTAAGATTGCTGAGGGACAGGCAGACAATCACTAGTGCAAGTCCTGGAAGCAATAACCACAGAATCAGCAGCCAGGTAATACAAAGGAACTCACTCCTACCCCAGCCCTAGGACAGGATTCTTCTGAGAGGACAGGGAAGTTCAGGGCTTCCAAAGGAAGGCTTAGCTGCCTGTACACAAATGCCAGGAGTATGGGGAACAAACAGGAGAAACTGGCCCTTCTGCTAAGCAAAAATGAATACGATCTCATAGGGATAATGAAGACCTGGTGGGACTCCACCTATGACTGAACCACAGTTATTGATGACTGTACCTTGTACAGAAGGGATTGTGTTGCAAGGAAGGGCAGGAGTGTAGCTGTCTATGTGAAGGAGCAGTACACTTCCCTACAAGCAGAGATTGGCACCCAAGGAGGGTGACTTGAGACCCTCTGGGTTAGAATACGGGGTGAATGTGGTGAAGGGGATATAACTGTAGGAGTCTATTACAGACCTCCTAACCAGGAGGAAGAGCTTGACCCTGAATTCACTAGGAAACTTGCAGATGCCACACTCTCTCGGTGCATGGTCACCATGGGCATCTTCAACCTCCCTGACATCTCATGGGAAGAGCATTCAGCCTAATCTGATCAGCTGCAAAGCTTCCTCACTTGCAGTGATGAGCTCTATTTGACTCAAGATGTCTATAGGCTGACAAGAGGTAAGGTACTGCTGGATCTGGTACTGGCCAAAGGGGATGATCTAATCAGCGACCTTGTGGCAGAAAGCCACCTTGGTTTCTCCCCAAAAATCTCTGCCCTGTGACATTGTGATTTAAATCTCTGTGCTGTGACCACACCCTCAGCCTGTCTCTTTAGGTAACTTGAGCTGGCTGCATTCCTGAGGGAGGGGGGAAACCTGCTCCCTCTGCCTAC
>NW_017729032.1:57805819-57808351 GCF_001723915.1 Gavialis gangeticus | reverse complement strand
TACTCGAGATCTGATAGATATCTAGCTGGCAGTAACTCAGATGCGTGATCAAAAGGCTACCACAGCCAGACTGTTTGCTCTTTAAGATTTCTAAGATATTGCTCAATCTTGTACCCTGTTTTCACTCTACCCCTGTACTCAATAAAGTCCCCTTTTGTGACTGGTGTGGGAGACTTATTGAGGAGTGGGTCTAAATTATGCCTAAGAGACCCCTTAGGTCTGCGGACTAAGGGAGACTATACCTATTTGCCCCCGGACTTGGGGAAGTACCCCAAGTGCCTGTATTGGGTCAAGTACCCATAGGGCTTTAGGCCTGTGTTACCCCAAGGACACAGGGCCGTGAGACAGTCCATTCTTGGGGTGGTGGCAGCACATTACCCCCAGGCTAGCGAGTGTGCTCCAGGGAGGGGGTCGGCCGAACATAAGGCACCCCTAGGGAGGCATTCGGAGCCCGGAAGGTGGTCGGGTGCAGGGAGGTGGGTGGCTCAATGCAGGAGCGCCCCCTACTGGCCCGCCACACGTGGTGGCAGTGGTGGGATATGAATACCCTGCTGTTTTACTGAGGTGGGATCCCTGCACCCACCACAGACCTGAAGATCGAAGGGAAGCTTGGTGACAGTGATCATGTGTTGATTACTTTCTCTATCCTTCGCAAAGCTGGCAAAGCAGTCAGCAATGCAGAAATCCTCGACTTTAGGAAAGCTGACTTTCACAAGCTCAGGAGGTTGGTTGTTGAGACCCTGTGAGACCATGATCTGATAGGAAGGGGAGTCCATGATGAGAAGTCGCTTTTTAAAGACATGATCCTAAAAGCACAAGGGAAATCTATTCCATCCCATGGGAAAGGTAACAAAAGAGCTGGGAGACCCCCTTGATTTAATAGGGAACTCATGGACATCCTGAATCTGAAAAGAGAAGCCTATAGGGGATTAAAGTCAGGAAGTACCACTAAGGAGGATTACTCATTACTGGCTCGCATCCATAAGGAGTGGACCAGAAAAGCCAAGGCTGAAGCTGAACTCAGGCTGGCTATGGGAATCAAGGGCAATAAAAAGTCCATCTTCAAATATGTGGGAAGTTGGAAAAAAAACAAGGGCAACATCAGAACCTTGTTGAACCAAATGGGGCAACTGACAACTGAGACCCAGGAAAAAGCTAATCTCCTCAATAATTACTTTACATTGGTTTTCCACCAACCCAAGGGGATCACCCTGCCTGACAGGACACAGGACTACCAGGGTACAGGCAATCATACACCTATAATTGGCAAAGATCTTGTGAGGGGACATCTTGAGAGGCTGGACATCCACAAGTCAGCTGGCCCAAATGGAATGCACACAAGAGTGCTAAAAGCGTTGGCTAACATCATAGCACAGCCAATGGCAAGGATATTTGAGAACTCATGGTGCTTGGCAGAGGTTCCTAAAGATTGGAAGAGGGCCAATGTGGTGCCTATCTTCAAGAAAGGAAAGAGGGAAGATCCAGAAACCTACAGGCCAATCAGTTTGACCTTAATCCCTGGAAAGATCTTGGAAAAAATCATCAAAGAGAAACCATCAACAACAGCCTAACATAAGGCAATGTTCTGAGAGATAGCCAACATGGCTTCATTGTGGGTAGGTCTTGCCTGACCAACCTAATTTCCTTCTATGACCAAGTGACACATCACCTGGACAAAGAAGAAGAGGTTAATGTCATATATTTAGATTTCAAAAAAGCCTTTGACTTCATCTCCCATGAAGTCCTTATGGTAAAATTGGGAAACTGCAGCCTCAACATCCTTACAGTCCAATGGCTGGGGAACTGGCTCTGAGGTTGGACTCAGAGAGTGGTAGTTCATAGAATCAAGTCAACGTAGCACATAGTGACCAGTGGTGTCCCCCAGGGCTCAGTATTCGGACCAGTACTCTTTAATATATTCATAAATGAGCTGGATTCAGGTGTCAGAAGTGGACTGGCTAAGTTCATGGATGACACCAAATTATGGGGAAGTACAGTCACTCTAGAGGATAGGCTGGCAATTCAGGCTAACCTGGACAGGTTCTATGGTGGGCAACACACAGAAATACAAGGTGCTCCACCTCAGAAGAAAAACCCCACATCATACTTATACACTTGGCAGTGATACACTCACTAGCACCATGACCAAAAGAGACTTGGGGGTCATGACTGACCACAAGATAAACATAAGCTACCACTGTGATGCTGCAGCTGGCAAAACAAATAAAACTCTGCTTGCACCTACCGATGCATTTCAAGCAAAACCCAAGAAGTCATTCTCCTGCTTTCTTCAGCCTTGGTGAGGCCACAGGTGGAGTATTGCTTCCAATTCTGGGCTCCACACTTTAGAAAGGATGTGAAGAAGCTTGAGAGAGTCCAGAGGAGAGGGAGATCCATGATTAGAGGTCAAGAGAAGTGACGGCTCAGGGGTGACTTGGTGGCAGCCTATAAGTACATAAGGGGTGTGCATCAGGAACTGGGAAAATGTTTGCTCACCAGGGCATCCCAAGGGAAGGCAAGGTCTAACGGTCG
>NW_017729032.1:57798215-57800819 GCF_001723915.1 Gavialis gangeticus | reverse complement strand
AAATGTTTGCTCACCAGGGCATCCCAAGGGAAGGCAAGGTCTAACGGTCGCAAACAGCTGGAAGACCATTTTAGACTGGACATAAGGAAAAATTTCTTTACCATCCAAACCTCCAGCTACTCTGGATACATTTAAGAAATGCCTGGATTCTTATCTTGCTGGGGTGATCTGACCCTAGCTGACTTGCTACCCCTTGGACCCAGTGATCTCACAAGGTCCCTTCCAGCCCTAAAGTCTATGAAATGTATGAAATCTATGTGTCTATGTGTATGCATGCACACACACACAAACATATTCTTCAGATTTCTAGTACTATTAATAAAGTACTATTGTAGCTGTAGGAGAAATATTCTGGGAATATTTACATGGACAAATATGTTAGAACAGTCAGCCAAAGTCCCACATTTCTGTGTTGTGTGCTAAAACCTCATCTTGTGCTGCTTGAAATATTGCTATTGACTTCAGCTGGTGCAAGATCAGACCAGCCTGATTCCCATGATCTTGTACTTCAACAGCAGGAGCTGAAATGGGGACAAAATTCAGCTGCTGTGTTTATTTTGCATTTTACTGTAATATAAAGTCAGAGAAGTGATCCATGGTGGTGTGTTTTCTGCAAAGTGGGAGGCAGATTTATTTATTTATTTATTAGGTTCACCATCTTTACCCAGAGTTAAATGCACCTGTTATATCTTTATGTGATTCTTAGTTCATTACCTGCAAGTCAGATTTGTCACTTGTGGACTTACATGTTCTTGGGATTTCCTCTCAACAGGAATGAGATATCCCCATCTTGTGGTCCAATTTGAAACAGTGCAAAACTAAAAGCTGCTTTATTGTAGGGTGTGGGAGGGCACCATCCCTTCAGCTGTAAATATTGTATTTTGAGCATATTCGACTAAATGCTAAGCATTTCCCCCACTCTTGAGGTAACTGAGTTACGAGTGGTATTGCAACACATATTTAGCATGCACAACATACTGACATAAGACACAGACATCTTATCTGGGAGAGCAACAGCGAATCTAAAGCAAAGCTGCTCACTTAGGAAGCCATTGCCTACAGTGTTTACTTAGACAAGCTAAACGCATGCAATTCCCCCACCAAGCCCTACATCCTAGTGTCTCATCATGATTGCAGTAAGTTAAAAGAGACAAATCCAAGAACAGATTGGAAACTACTACCATAGAAAAATTACCAGTCATAAATAAATTACAAATTAGTCCATCAGTACAAGCACCGAAGACAGTATATGAATGTGCCTAATTTATTATAGAATTATGTTGTATTTTATCTGGTTGTGTGCTTAGTTTTTGTGTTAAGGCAACGCAACATTGCAGGTTTATTTTCCAAAAAGTTAGGCACTTTTCAGGTGGCAAACATAGGAGTTAAAATCAAAAGAGATCTCCCCAACTAACTAGGCACACCCAAAGAGAAAGAAAAAACAAAGACTCAAATTGTTATTAAGGGCATAATTATTTTATCAGCTGAACAAGAAATACATTATTTTTACTATGCATCCTGAAACCCATTAGGTATTGCAGTACAAACAGTGCTAGATTTAACTCATTTCATCCTACCAACATTTTTTTTTTGCTTGTTAAATATAAAGTCATTGTCCTGGTTATATAGATACGCTTTTAGGTATTGTGTCTGACCTATGGCTCATCAATTCAGAGCTCAACCTTACTGTTGCTCTTAGAAACTGCATTCTCACACAGTGTGCAATAGACTCTTGGAGTTTCTTTCATGGCATGAGGAAGCAAGAATGAAGTAGGGTGGTAGAATACACTTTTTAAACTATAGGGAATCCATGGGGGCCATATGTAACTACTTTCCAAGCTTTGAATAGTAATTTTGGTCCCTTTACTTTCTCCCTTTATGCAGAGTTTATTTTTAGTTAAAGGAAAAATCTTATGATTTGTGTCAATGATATGGCCACTATATACATACCCATGATAGCGATTTAGGGGAACTGAAGACATATGCCTGCCCCCTGCTCCCAATATGCTTGAACTGGTGCTGAAAAAGAGCTTCTTTTGTCAGAACATAGAAAATATAGCTGTGCTTTTAATGTTAACAGCCCTCACTCTTGTTCAACTCCTGTCTAGGATGGGCCTTTCACCAGCTCTGGGAACTTATCTGAAGAGCCTGAACCAGGCTTCCCAATCACCTGATTAGTAGTAATCCAATGCAGAGCACTACAGGCTACCATCTGTAAATGGTTTACTACCATTAATACCATTCATTGTCTCAAACATTTTTCTTTTCAGAGGCGTGCAGCTGATAATTTGAGAAGACATCATCAATATCAGGTAAAAACCCATATTTTAATTTCTGGTCATTTTAAAAGCTGATTAGAATGTGATTTTTCACATAAGTGTTTACAAAAGCGAAAAAAATTAATAAATCCAAACATTTAATAGAAAATGCTAACCTTATCTTATTTATCACAAAAATATTTTTCTTTACAACAAAACCATTTGAAGTATTTGTGATTTTTTGCATAATTATGGATTTTTTTTCCCAAAAGAATATTTTAGGAAAAAAAAAATCAATTCCAGTTCTGGGCACCGCACTTTAAAAAGGATGCGGCCAGCCTGGAGA
>NW_017729032.1:57797051-57798204 GCF_001723915.1 Gavialis gangeticus | reverse complement strand
TGCAAAATTTTGTCCAGCTCTAGGAATTCATAAAAAGGAAGGAAGGAAGGCCACCAACTCCAAATTGGTTTAATGAATGTAGGTCCAATTAGATTTACCAACTAGATTAACATGATCTTTTTAATCTTTTAGGAAGTTATGAGAAATTTGGTTAAGAGATATGTTGCAGCAATGATAAGAGATGCCAAAACTGAAGAAGGCCTCACAGAGGAAAATTTTAAGGTGATTATTTTTTATGATTATAACTATAAGCAAATAGCAAATGACAACTAAGCATAAATTCAGATGAGTACCATAATTTCCTGAGAACACAACTTGTGTGGCCTATTTGATTACACATATACTTCATGCAGAATTTCATGTGTATTCAATTACATTAATCTTTTACAGTCCTTTTATGTATATATAACCCTGCATGGTGAAGGGGCTAGAAAAGGTGCCCTAAAGCTAGGCTATTTTACCTGATCATGGCTGGGTAACCACATGCAGTGGGATCACTCTCTCTGAGGTTGAAAACATCATAAGAAGACAAAGATTTTCACAACATGGAACATTTGCACCTTGATTAAGAACTAAGACAATGAATGACCAGAAAGTATTATCATAATCTCTAGGGAACTAGTAAGATACAACATCAACATTTGCAGATGAGTGAGACAAGATGACTGATTGAATGCCAGGTGAGGGAAGAGAGTGGAGGCTACACTTTCTTCTGAGTTGGAAAACCAGCCCAGGACAGATGCATTCAGTGTCAGCTTTGCCATCAAGAATCTGCTCATCAGTAAACTTATGGAACTGCCTGAGGGTATTAATGAATGTCTTATGACCCTCTGTCTTGAGGTCAGTAACAAACAATACACCATTGTCATCAGTGCATATGCCCCAATGCTTGATGCTAATGATAATGTCATAGAACAGTTCCACTCCAACCTTGACCACATTCTGACTAATACAATGAAGATAAGATCATTATCCTTAGTCAGAATCAGACATGACCCGGAACTCTGGAGTGGCACTATTGGGAAGGGAGGCAAAGGGAAAGGCAAGTCCAGTGACTTCCTTCTCTTGAACAAATGTGTAGGACACGGTCTTGTCATCATGAACACCATCTTCATACAGAGTGACAAATACAAGACCACCTAGAGATACTTTC
>NW_017729032.1:57777859-57792051 GCF_001723915.1 Gavialis gangeticus | reverse complement strand
TGGCACTATTGGGAAGGGAGGCAAAGGGAAAGGCAAGTCCAGTGACTTCCTTCTCTTGAACAAATGTGTAGGACACGGTCTTGTCATCATGAACACCATCTTCATACAGAGTGACAAATACAAGACCACCTAGAGATACTTTCACTCTAAGCACTGGCACCTCCTCAACTATGTTATTGTTAGAACCTGTGATCGAATGGATGTTTATATCACATGACCATCTTGTCAGATCCATTATGAACATCCTACTTGCTCTGAAACACCAAACACACTCTCCTTCCCCCACAAAGTACCATCAAGTAACCTGGAAGTAGTTGGTTACTTCCCCTATCTCAGTAGCTACCTTTCTTAGAGAGAGAACTCTGATGAGGATATGCAGCACAGGATCTGGTGTGTACAAGTGCCTCCTTTGGGAAATTGGTTCAACAAGTATTTATTCATCATGATTTCTGGAAAGACACCAAGATCCAAGTTTACAGTGCAGTCATCATCCCCACTCTCCCCTACAGCTGCAAAATGTGGGTGACCTACTATTGTCATCTCAAGAGCATGGAGAGGTATCACCAATGATGCCTCCAGAAAATCCTCCATGTCAAATGGGAAGATGGCCATGCAAATACAGTGATCCATGCACCAACCTCACTGGACCGGACATTGTGTGCAGATGTCTGACTCCTGGCTCCCAAAACAAGTGCTTTAATTCTATCTTAGTTATGGCTTGAGATCTCACCATGCCCAAAAGAAATCATCCAAGGACATATTGGAAGCCTACCTCAAAAAAACAGATGCCAACATCAAGAGTTGTGGGAGCTGACTGCCAACAAACCCCCAATACTGCTGCAACTTCAACCAAGTAGCAGCTTGTTTTGTGTTAAGGTGTATTCCCCTCAAAGCAGAAAAGAGAGAGTGGAGGAAGGAAAATGTAAAGAATCCCAGCCTGCAGTCTACTTTCCCCTGTGGAAAGAACTGCAACTTCTGTGAACAGACCTGTGGCTCAAAGATTGGACTCTTCAGTAATTTCATAGATTTCATAGACATTTGGGCTGGAAGTGACCCTGGAGGATCATCGAGTCCAGCCCTCTGCCCCAGGGGCAGGAAGTCAGCAGGGATCATAGGATCCCAGCAAGATAAGCAAATGTGTCTTGAAGACATTCAAAGTGGGTGCTTGAACTGCCTCCGGTGGAAGTCTATTCCAAACCTTGGGGTCTCAGACAGTGAAGAATTTCTTTCTTATGTCCAGCCTGAATCAGTGGCAGTGGAGTTTGTGACCATTCAATCTTGTCATCCCTTGAGGCACTCTGGTGAACAGACGTTCCCCCAGATACTGGTGGTCATCCCTGATAAACTTATAGGTGGCCACCAGATCACCCCTGAGCCTGCACTTTTCCAGACTGAAGAGCCCCATGGCTCTCAGCCTCTCATCATAAGGTCTGTTTTCCTGACCTCTAATCATGCACATGGCCATCCTCTGCACCCTGTCAAGCTTCTCCACATCCTTTTTGAACTGTGGGGCCCAACACTGGATGCAGTACTCCAGC
This sequence comes from Gavialis gangeticus, assembly GCF_001723915.1. Classification (NCBI taxonomy): domain Eukaryota; kingdom Metazoa; phylum Chordata; order Crocodylia; family Gavialidae; genus Gavialis; species Gavialis gangeticus. Next base: position 57,790,513 of record NW_017729032.1, on the reverse strand, counting down.
TGCAGCCTCACCAAGGCCGAGTACAATGGGAGAATGATGTCCCAGGATTTGCTTGAGAAGCATCTATGGATGCAAGGCAGCGTTTTGCTCGCTTTACTAGCCGCAGCATCACACTGAAGGCATATGTTCATCTTGTGGTCACTCATGACCCCCAAGTCCCTTTCATCTGTAGCGCTAACCAACGTAGAACTACCAAGTGTATAAGGATGCTGCAGGCTTTTCCTCCTAAGGTGGAGAACCTTGCATTTTTCAGTGTTGAACACCATCAGGTTCTCATCCACCCATTTCATGAGTCTGTCCAGATCTGCCTGGATCACCCTCCTGTCCTCAGGTGTGGATGCTTTACCCCAGAGTTTGGTGTCATCGGCAACTTGGCTAGTCCGCTTCTGACACCAATGTCCACATCATTGATGAAGATGTTAAATAGTATAGGCCCTAGGACAGAGCCTTGAGGGACCCAAGATCCATCAAGATCCATCAACGACCCATGGGAGAGATCATCTTTGAATCAAGAGTTTGCCAGTGATGATGATGACCAGGTCTTTTCCTCCAAGTCAGCTTAAACAACTAGCTAAGAGTTTTTTTCTGTGTGGAGGAGTGCCAAACTGGTGTTGGAGTGTGGAAGAGTGTTTGGATTTCCAGTGCCACATGGGCATATTTGTACACCTGAATAATTTTAACTTCATTACAAAATACATATATGGTTTGAAGATTTTGTTGATGAAACTTGTATGTGAGGTCAGTGGTCACAGCCACCACAACTACTAGGTCGCCATTGTGCTATTCACCCTTAGGCACTCCCACACCCCAATCCCTCCACTACTAATATTTTCTTACTCACTTACTAAAATCCTTAACACAGCAAGTTCCTATGTGACTTTCTACTTTGAAAGTAGCTTGTATTCTAAAATTCTGAAACTGAAATGCTGAAAATGCTGTATCTATACTGGGGTAACACAGTCTAATGAACTGGCCACAGTTAAATGCAGAGTTCTCACCCTATCGCAACTAGGGATTTGTGTGAATGATTTGGGGTAATTTACATCACCTGTCAGTGATGTCACGTTCTCCTTTCATGTTTCACTTTTCTTTCTCCCACTGTTTGCAAAGGCACTGAAGTATCCATCTTTCAAAGTTTATCTATAACAGTTTAGTTAAAAATCAGGATTGTTTATTACCAATCTGTAGAAGCCAAAAGGTTCCAAAGCAATAATTATTTCCTGTTACTTCCAAATTTTTAGGAATTAAAACAAGATATTTCCAGCTTTCGTTTTGAAGTCCTGGGTCTGTTAAAAGGAAACAAGATATCTAATCTACAAACTTCAAAAGGCAACAAAGAAGCTGCCTCCTTGTCAGAGACTGAGGAGAAAAATGAGAGCGAAGGAAAACAGAAAGTGAAGAAGAAGAATTTCAGTCTCTTTGACATAACTACAATGATTCATCCGCGTTCAGCCAGCATTGCCTCTCAGGCACATAATGTGAGCAATGGCTCTGCGATGATACTGCCTGAGTCCACCAAGGAGAAACAAAAGAGGGTGAACTTTGTAACAGATATCAAGAACTTTGGGTTATTTCATAGACGATCAAAAACAAACTCTACAGAGCAGAGTACAAATAAAATATACACCGTTTCTGAAGACGTTTCACGTCAACAAGTAGAAGAACAATGTGAGAAAGCCACTGAACTGGAAGAAGAAAAACTGCCCTTGAGTTATGAATCAAGTGTCCAAAGTCTCAATGAAAAGTGCACGTTAACAGAAAATAAGGAAAATAATAGTGAGACTTTGAATTCACAGAGTGAAGAGAATGCTTGTTCTTCAGAAAATGAGAAGACAGAGGTACAGGACTCAGGCACATCCCCACAAAAAGACTGTCTTGACAAAGAATGGGATGTTAGTAGTGACTCAGATATGAAGCATGAGGCAGTTGAGCAGGGTGATTATATAACAAGGTTGTGATATGGGAGGGAGCATTTACAAATATATATATTTTGCATAGTGCTTTTTCTTGGGAATGTTTTAAAAGTTATTAGCAAAAGCAGAATTACACTTTATAGTATTCAACTGTGGCACATGAACTTGTAACATAATTAAGTGAGGGAAAGACAATAGAGGAACCTTCTGTTTTGTAGCGTGCTTTAGCTTTCACAATTTGTTTTACATTTTTTTAATAAATGGAAGCATCTTGTATTCTTGTACTGTTGCAATAACCCACAGAAACTTTTTAGCTATCTTTTTCAATTAAAACAAATGCAATTTCTCTCGTATGATAGTTAACTCCTCTGATAAATATTTTTCTATGCAAATAAAAAGTAACTTAACAAACGTGTAAGCCTTCACTCAACTTTCTAGGTTCCTTAAAGGTAATGGTCAGCATAATAATCATGAGTAACTCCTGTCAAAACAATTATTTAAATTGTTAGAACACTATTATTTAAATTGCTGGATACTTGATTTGCTTCAAGAGTCATGCAAATAAATTGAAGCATAAGTTATTTATTTATTGAAAAATATGAATTACTGTACACTATAAAACATTGCCCTATTTGTTTGTTTAATTATTACTTCCCAGCATATAGCTATTACCATTAATGGCAATATTTAAGTTTTAAGTTTATTTTTTAAGTTGTACAAAACATGTTATTTCTTACAAGAAAACACAATGTTATAGCTTCTTAGATTTTGATGACCATTTAGTCCAAAATAATCCATAATCAGAAGAAGTAGTGCTTTTCTAAACATTTGCTTTCCCAAATGTGGACAATCTATGCACTTTAATGTTCAACTGCTTCTGCCTTCAATACAGTTGTATTTGCTAAGAGCAAGAACACTTCAGAAAGGAAAAAATAATCCCTAAATACTCAGAAAATGAGAATCTGGTAAGAATATTTTAAAGGTGAATCTAAGAGAGATTCTCTGATCATTTCAGAGTTTGGGGGGCCCAAGTGATGATTTTATACAAATACATAGACATTCAATTGTATGATACAAACTTGATAGTATTTTCATAAATGAAAAAGTGATTTATTGTCTTAGTCAAAATAAGTATTTTTAAAATTAAACAGTATGTTTCTTTTTAATTGGTGACTGGTGTCCTATATTATTAAAATATAAATAAAAACATTCACTAGGAACTGAAGAAGAGTCACTCATCACCCCGCAACAGAGACTATGGTGTATCCCTATGTGTGGTAGCCATTTCACTGGTTGTGATAGGTTTTATTATTCATTTTGTCTTATGCTAAGGGGTCCCCAGAACACACAGTAGAAGTTTATATCCTGAACCCATAGAAAGTACAAGAAAAAAAGGGAACAAACAGGTAGAAGAAATCATTAGTGATGGCTTCTGCCTGTTTTGTAGTAATGTCATACAATTAGAGTCAAATTTATTAAAAGTCATATATGCCTCTTCTAAACATGTTTGCACTGTGGCATGTCTAGGGTGGGGTGACTGGAGCAGCCACACCAGGAACCAACTTAGGGGGAGCATGAAAAAACAAGTGCCATTAGAGCCACACAGTTGCTTTGGCAGTGCAGTAGCAACTAGAAGTAGCTGCTGCCCCGTGTGTGTAATGGCTTCACTCATCTGCATCATTATACCCCTGGTTTTGCAAACAAAAGATGAGTTTCTATAAGCTCAAGTGCTGAATGCAAATGTGGGTTTTAAACATGCATCTGGTGTCCATTCAAATTTTGCAAGCATATCTAAAATATTTTCGCTTAAAACTGTCCTAAAGAATGGATTCTGTCATGCACCTAGCATATTTTGATTTTTAGGCTAGTTACCTAAACTATTTACAGATTTATGTTATTTTGACATGATATAGGAGTCATAGCATTTTTACCAGGTATTGCCTCTCCAAATTGTATTTGTCTTCTATTATCTTCACTCTACAAACTCTGTACTGAAATCGAAATAACCAAGTAAGCTCACTTTCGTAGGACTCTGATTAGTGCAAAATATATGGAGAGAAATTGGTATCCAGTTCACAAAACATTAACTTTTTTGGCATAGTTGTGGTTTGTTTGGCTCATTCAAAGTTATCATTGTTCCAATAGATAAAGGTGTTTCAAGTGCAGAACCATGATAACCTAGTTTTCATTAAGGGTCAAGGAAAAAAAGAAGAAAATTACTAGAATCCTAACTTCCCTGGTACTGAATTTGCTTTAGCAAAACCAAAATGGTCTCCATCCATCTTGCCAATCTCCTATGTAGTGGGTTACAAGTTTCTGTACTCTGCTTTATGCATACAAAGCCCTTTCTAAGATGGCATCAATAGATCTTGCCAGTAAATCTCCTTTTTCCATGACAGCAGTAGAAAAATAGTTGAAAGATGATGGCAAATGTAAGAGATTACTCAGAAAAGTTTATAAAGCTTTAAAAAGTTGTTCATGTGATATTTTATTACTAAGTTCACATATATATGACGCAATATATGGAATAATTTATCACAGATTTTGCTCCACAGTGGGCATGTCTACACATGCATTTTCTATGACACCAGTTTAGTCATGAGTAAATTACTCATGGGTAAATGGTGCCGGGCAAGTGTCTACACATGCAGAAAAGTGGGAGCCAATCTGCTGCCAATCTGTTCCAGCTCTCTTGCAATGGGCCCCTGCCACCACCTGGGGGAGCTCCAGGTTCTGGCTGTAGCTGCCAGCAACTGGCAGCCATCCTCAAAAGCCAGCCCCACTTGCTGTTCTTTGGCCAGCAGCAGTGTAATCAGTGCAGGGACAGCACGTGGCAGTGCTTTCCTTGCTGCCGCTGCCTCTCTGGGCTATGGCTGCTCCAGCCCCTGCCCTGGCAGTGACAACCAGCACCCTGGGCTCCTACAGGCCACTGATCTGGCCCTGCTGGCCCACAGCACCAACCGCTGCCTGGCCTATGACCATCTGGTCCTGCCCACCTCCCTCATGTGCAACATACACTTGCCAGGCTACTGTGTGCACGTGCTGCCTCAACCCCATCTGCCTGGCCAGACCCTAGCAGGGACGCTGCCAGCAGGCTTTGTGATACCATTACTGAGACTGCCATCACCTTCCTTGACCTCCAGCCCCATTACCTCTGGGCCTGCCAAGCCAGTGAGGGTTGGTGGTGGCATTGTCCAGCACACCTGGAAGAATAAGCAGTGGCTGGAGTCCTTCAGGATGCTCCAGGCTACCTTCTGGGGATGTTCTGGAACAGCTCTGGCCATACCTGGAGAAGCAGAACACTGTCATGCTGCCACCACCCACCATAGACACCTGGCTGGCCCTCAGCCTGTTCAAGATAGTCAAGCCCACCAGCCTGCAGCACATCAGCCATCTGTCTGGCATGGGCAAGGCCTCCCTTGGGGAGGCCATCCTGGAGGTGTGTGGTGCCCTCTAGGACATGCTGGGGGACACTGTGCTCCACGTACATGACACCTGGTGGTGGTGGCAGTGTTCTGTGCCTTGGGATTTCCTCAGTACATCAGGGCCCTGGACAGGACCCACATCCTCATCACCTGCCTGTCCCACAGCAACCAGCCCTACTACAGCTGGAGGGGCCTTTACTCCATAGGGCTCCAGGCTGTGGTGGACTACTGTGGGGCTTTCACACATGTGAGCACCAGCTAGGTGGGCAGCACCCATGATGCCTGCATGTTCAGGAGCTCCAGCCTGCTGGGTCTGGTGGAGAGTGGACGCTTTGCACTGGGGATGCTGGACCTGCACCTGGGTGCCGTGATCATCCTGCCCCTCCTCATCAGGGACCCCACCTACCCTTTCCTACCCTGACTCATGCAGCCCTACACCAGGACAGGATGGGAACTCTGGTAAGCCACCCATGCTATGATACACAGCACCGCTGCAGCTTGAGTCCTGGGATACAAAGTTATACATCAGTTGCTGCATTAAGGTCATGGACTTACAGGCACTCCCTAACTGATGGTTGTGGTCACTGATGGCCACCCACTGTGCCTGCAAGGCTTTGATCTTTATGCAGCACTGTTGCATCAACCAGCTTTGTTCACCCTCCCACATCCAGCCTGACAGCCCTACATAGACATGGGTGTTGGGGTGCCTGCCTTGCTTGAACTGGTGTTGCACCTCTGCCTTGCCCTATGGTACCTCGAGATCACCAGTCTCCTCCATGGACCAGCTGGGGCCCCAGGTGGTGGTCACAAGCATGGGCATGGGCATTGGCAATAATGAGGCCATTGTGCCAGTTCTGAGAGCCTCTGCATGGCTGTCCCTCTGCTGCTGGGCCTTGGAAGCTGCCTGCAGTGCCCAGTGCATGGGCCCAGTGTGGGACTGACAGCTGCACAGCTGAGGCAATGCCTTGCAGCAGCTGCGGGCTCAGGGCAGGCTGCTAGGGGTGGGCTGTGGGCAGGTGGAACTGGCTCTGGCAATCTAAAGCTGCCTGCAGCTGGGTCTGGGTGCTGGCAGGCTTGGCTGGAACCTGCATCAGCTTGCAACAGCCTGGAACAGCCTGCAGACCTGGACAGCATGGGCCTGGCAGGTGCGTGGTACTGTGATGCCAGGCAGCAGTGTTGGGGTGCGCATAGACTGGTGAGGCTAGCCTGAAGCCTACCCAGGGAGACACAGGGCCTGGAGTCACCTCAGGCTGCCTGCTGATGTGCCTCAGGGCTCAAAATGCTGCATTCTATTAAAGGCCTGAGGCAGGGCTGGTCATAGAGGCAGCCCATTCCTGGGGCAGGAGCCCTGGGGCTATCCTCAGGCTAGCCCCCTCCTGGTAGGGCTGACCTGGCAGCAAAATTGCTCTCAGGTCATATCTACATGTGTGTTACGGTGCAGTAACTAATAATGAGTAAATTTGATGCCTGCATCTGCAGGCATCAAATTTACTTATGATTACGGGGTTTTATTGCACAGTGAGCATAAGCATGTGTTGACCCACATGCTTATTGCACAGTAAACTATGCTACTGTGCAATTAAGTGTTTTGTGTAGATGCACCTAGTAAGGAATAAATTAGTGCCCAATGTAGATGCTATTACACCAGCTAACTAACAGCTGACAGAGGACCCAGTTTGTTGCTGTGGTTTGCCCTTCACATTCAAAGACAAGCATGACATCACTGGTTGGTTTCCTTTCTGTGAGCATGTGAGAGGCTGATCAGGCCATTTTGTGCTTTGAACTCTCTGTGGCACACTGAGGAAGAGATGCTGCTTTGGATTGCTTAATTAACAGTGGATGTGCTGCTGTTGAGAGATTTATGCTGTTTGCACTTCTCTGCTTCAGCAGTTCTCCTACGCTCATAGCCTGCAGCTCCAGTATGAATGAGGCTTTGTCAGGTGTAAGGATCATGAGCAAGATCTTACCAAGACTTTGGGTCAATATTGAAATGTTTCAAGGATGACTTGAGGGAGTCCTTGAAACGTTGCTTCTAGCCTCCCTGAGAGCACTTTCCCTCTTTTAGTACTCCGTAGATTTTGGCAGTTGCTCATCTGGCATCCTGGTGACATGACCTGCCCATCTCATCTGCAAATTTATCAGCAGAGTGTGGATGCTTGAAATGCCTGTCTGTGTGAGAATCTCAGTGTCTGGGACCTTGTCTTGCCATCTTAACCTCATAAGTTTCCTCAGACAGCCTATGTGAAAGTAATTCAGCTTCATAGCATGGCATCTGTACACCATCCAGGTTTTGCATGTATACATCAGAACTGGCAGAACAATAGCTTTTTAGACCATCAGTTTTGTTTGTTGACTGATGCCTCTGTGCTCCTAGTCTGCCGAAAGCCACTCTTGCTTTGGCAATTCTGGCATTGGTTTCATCATTGATGGGAACTGCTCATGACAGTGTACTGCTGACATAGGTGAACGTGTCCTCTACCTGGAGGGTTTGGCCATTCACTGTGAAGGTAGGCTTTAAGAAAGACTTCCCTGGTGCATGCTGGTGCATCATTTCTGTCTTCTTGGTGTTGATTGTGAGACCAAAGTTGTCACATGATGAAGAGAAATGGTCCATACTCCACTGGATGTCAGATTCAGATTTGGCATTCAGGGAACAGTGATCAGCAAACAGAAAATCATGAGCAGTCATTTCCTGTAATTTTGTCTTTCCCTGTAGTCTCCTCAAATTGAAGAACTTGCCATTATTTTGGTATCTGATGTCACTCCCAATGTCACAGTCAAGAAAGGCATCTTTAAGAATGGCAGAGAACATCATACTAAAGAGGGTTGGAGTGAACACATAGCCCTGCTTGACTGCATTGGTGACTGGGAATGGTTCAAATCATGGTGAGTCATCCAAACCATTCCCAGAGCCAGTTTATACTAAATGTCAACACCTATTCCAGGAGGAACACTAGTAGAAGAGTGAGATAAAGTATGAAATCTGATATAACTAACACTGGCATATAGCAGCTCCTCACTATGGCATAAATTACTTAACCCCGGAGCATGGTGCCTTAATCTGACGTAAGGCTGTATAGTTCATAGGGCTGTGCGAAACGGCTGTGTTTTGATTCAGTTTCAGATTCAGCCATTTCAGAGGACAGTGATTTGTTTCAGATCACTGTCCTTTTTCGTTTTGGCTGAATCTGTTTGGGAGATTCAGCTCCACCGAATCTCCTCCGAATCTGTTTTGAACGGGTTGCAAGGGAAGCTTTGCACAGCCCTACCCACCTGGGTGGGGCTTGGGGTTGGGGGCTTGGGGCCCCAGCAGGGAACAAGAGAGGGCTGTAGGTGGCTTGTCTTGGGGAGGGCCACTGCCCAACCTGCAGGTGAGGAGATCCCCACACAGATCTCTGATTCCTGTCATGCCAGGTCGTGGATCAGGGAAGCAGCGCAGAGCAGCAAGCAAGCCTGCTGGTCCCTGCCATGCAACTCAGCTCCACAGGGAGCAGAGCTCCGTGTTGGAGGTCTCCTCACCACCACTGCCTTCCCACACTGCCCCGATGACATGGAGCTATGGAGGGTGGGCAGAGGTGGCGAGGAGATCCCAGAGCGGATCTCTGCTCCCTGTGGAGCCAGAAGGTGCGGCAGGGACCAGCACTAATCTGCTGTGCGACCTGGCTCCACAGGGAGCAGAGATCTGTGCTGGGGTCTCCTCCCTGCCACTGCCTGCCCTGTGCAGATTCCCGGTGTGGATCTCTGCTCCCTGCGGAGCCAAGTCACACGGCAGGGCAGCAGCGTACAGCTGTTGCCCGGCTCCGAAACTCTGAAATTTTCTAAAAAATTCCGAAACATTTTGGGTGCTTCTTTTCCTTTCAGAGATGGTTCTGAGCCTTTCATTTCACTTTGGATTCAGTGTTTCAGGCACCGAAATGGCCTCAAACTCCTCCAAAATGAAATGGCTGTCAAAATTTCACACTGCCCTAGCAATTCGCTCCACTTTAAAACTGAAAAAAGTTAATTTATTCATAGGACATATTGTGAGCACATCCAGATGAGTGCGGCCCTGCAGTATGTGGTGCTGCAAACACATGTCACACAATCCAGAGTTCTCCACGTGGCAAGGGCACGCTGTCTGAGCGTGCACTGCTCTAGGTTTTTTTTCCACAGTTTTTTTTGTCCCTAGGGAACAAGCATCTACACACATCTGGATGTGCCCTGTGTCTCCACACTGTAAAACATGATCAATTTCACTTTGACTGTTTGGCTTCTAAATGAAACCCTTTCTTTTGCTTCTACCTCTTCATAGATTTCATAGATTTTTAGGGTCAGAAGGGACCTATTAGATCACTGAGTCTGACCCCATGCTCTGGGCAGGAAAGAGCATTGGGGTCAAGTAACCCCAGCCAGGTGCTTGTCTAATCTCCTTTTGAACATCTCCAAGATAGGGGAAGCACCACCTCCCCTGGAAGCCCATTCCATATTTTGGCAACCCTCACCATTAAGGATTTATTCCTGATGTCCAATCTAAATCTACTCTCCTTCAGTTTATGGCCACTGTTTCTAGTAACCCTGAGGGGTGCCCTGGTAAACAGAGCATCCCCTACTCCCTGCTGACCCCCCAGCGATGAGTTTGTAGGCAGTCACAAGGTCACCTCTCAGCCTTCTCTTGTGGAGGCTAAAAAGATTCAGTTCCCTCAATCTGTCTTCATAGGATCTTACCTGCAAGCCCTTAACCATACAAGTAGCCTTCCTCTGAACCCTTTCCAGGTTATCCACATCCCTCTTGAAGTGCGGTGCCCAAAACTGGACGCAGTACTCCAGTTGCAGCCTCACCGATGCCGTATAGAGAGGAAGTATCACCTCCCTAGACCTGCTTATGATACACCTACTAATGCAGGGAAGAGTGTGGTTACCCTTATTTATTACCCTGTCACATTGGTGACTCATGTTTATTTTTGTGTCGCCTATGACTCCGAAATCCCTTTCCCCTGCTGTGCTACTTAGAATGGTACTTCCCAGTCTATAGGTGCATTGGTGATTCTCTCTCCCCAGATGCAGCACTTTTCACTTATCTTTGTTAAACTGCATCCTATTCTGATCCGCCCACTTCCCCAATACATCCAAATCCACCTGAATTTGCTCCCTACCCTCTAGTGTGTTTACTATACTCCATAGTTTGGAGTCATCTGCAAATTTGGACAGAGTGCTTTCTACATCCTCATCCAAATCACTGATGAAGATATTGAACAGTACTGGCCCAAGGACAGAGCCTTGGGGGACACCACTGCTCATACCTCTCCAGGTAGAAACCAACCCATCCACCACCACTCTCTAGGTGCATCCCATAAGCCAGTTTTCCACCCACCTGGCTGTGAAAAAATCCACATCACAGCTACTTAGTTTACTTGTAAGAATTGGGTGTGACACTGTGTCAAAAGCCTTTTTAAAATCCCAGTAAATAACACGTTCCTCTTCTCCTTTGTCCATCTTCAGACTGTCCATCTTGCCACACACTGTCCATCCAGACTGCCACTTTGTCCATCTTCAGACTCTGAGCTTACTAGGGTAGGGACTGTCCTAGCTGAGAAAGCACCTGACACATTATGTGCACCACATAACAGGAGAGTCCAGTAAAGTTGACTAAGGCCATCAGTCCATTGCATCAACATTTATTCAAAAAATAACACATTATCAACACACCACCATTTTGTCATGAAGTCTTCATTTATTGCCTTCCACTTAGGTGGCCACATGCTTCACTGATTCTGCTGGCATTCACATTGCATTTTTATTAAGGCTTCTATTGCAACTGGGACAACAAGGTTAGCTAACATGAATATGCACAGACTTTTTAGTAGAATAGTTCAATGGTCCCAGCTACTCAAAACTTCACTGTATTTCTTTTATTTTGCCATGTTGACATGCTTCCAGTTTTTAATCAGTTGCCTTAATCTGTTGCTTGCTTGGATCTCTTGTAGACCAGATTCAGGCACAGATGTGGATTGCCTTGAAATGCTATGTGTATTACCAAGTTAAATTATTTTCACAGCACAAACCTACTGCACAAGTGTTATAGTGTCTATTGTACTTTTTTTTAATGGAAAAAATCCTAATCTTGGTAGTTTATGGTGATTATGCAAAATCTTTATCAGTTCACTCTTCCGTATTCATAGGCAACCACACTGATCCAAAGACAGTTCACAATAAGGTCCACTCCAGCTCCTTCACAATGTTGCTGTCACAGAAAAAAAAGTAGGATCTTTAGTGCAACTCCCATCCGCTTCAATGTGCGACAGCAAGGGAGACAAGGTTGCCATTAACGTCCATTTAAAAAAATAGTAGACTGTCCATTAAGGGATTTGTCCTGATGAAGATTTAAAGGTACACAATTAGAATGTGTTAACTGAATGTTTTTGAATAACATGTTGAATTCCACTATAGAGAAAGCAGCATAGACATGAAACATCTGCATACTCATCAAATAGAAGCCTTACCTGATCCCCAAGTGTTCCCCTCTATAGCAAATTGCCTTTGTAACAAAGCAATTTGCCTTTGTAAACAGGGGATCTGTGTCACAGTCCACCAGCATGGGTAGAGCTGGGAGTAGGATTGGGGATTGCAGGAATGATCATCAGAATCCACAAATCAGGAACCAAATATCAAGCCAGGGTCAGCATCTCAGAATCAGAACTCAAAATTCAAGGGACAATCCAGGTGTCCAAGTGGCATGGACAGTATCTGTGTGTGGCATGCAGCAAATCAGAGAGAGAGCAGGGAGCACAGTGGCAGAATGGGCAGGGGACAGAAAGCAAAGCAACAGATTGGAAGGGGATTAGAGTGGCACTCAGGGAGGTTGCAAGGCTAAGGTTCCCCTCCTACTAGTTTAATATATGCTCAGAGGATTTTAAGGACTGCATTTCATGCTATCATGCAAGATACTTAGACTTTGCTGTATCCCTGAGTTACTAGGATAGCCTGAAACTTGTCACTACCAAAGGGCTTGATCCTGTACTGTTGAAAGTCATTGAACCTTCCACATAATTCAGTGGCACTAGGAGAGGACCCAAATCTATTTGGAGCTGAAATTACACATTTCAAAGATCATGTCAAATACTACAAAAAAATATGCATGTATTGAACACTTCCCAAAGTATGGGCATGCTGAGAAATAGCACAAGATACATGGGGCAATGTTTTCATCACTGCAGGAATGACATTATGAAGTCTAGTAGAAGTAGGGAAAAGGCCAGAGTGCATTGTCCTTCAGAGAAATACTGTGGTACAAAGCTGCCTTTAGTCCATGTGTGCCACTCTCATTAGCATTAATGCAG
>NW_017729032.1:57771798-57772859 GCF_001723915.1 Gavialis gangeticus | reverse complement strand
CAGAGAGATTGCGGTAAACATTTATTTTGCCTTGTTTGGAGGAGACTTCATTTTTTTATTGCCCCCAAAATGAGCTCAGGGCTCTCCATGTTTGTGGGAAGGCAGTTCTTGCAGTAGAGTAGAAAAATAACCCAGTATTGAAAACATTTGCCTGTAACACAGCTTGATATGCTGTGACATTTCAAATAATTGGAAAGTTGCACAAAATTAGAAGCGCTGTAATCCCAATACTATATGGCCTTTGGGCATTCTTAAAATACATAATTTCTGTTGTGCATCAGGTAAAATAGAGATATTGAATTTGCAACCATGGGGCCAAATTTTGCACTTGCTCTTACAGACATGGTGACATGATACAGAAAGACTCTTTCATCTTTGCAGCCTGGACACAGACTCCAGCTCCAGAGGAGCATGGCCATGAGGTATGTGGTGCCACAGACATGTCTGTGGCACCACATACCACATGTTCAGTTGTTCTCAGCACTGCAGGGGAGCAGCGTGGAGAGTTTTTTTGACCCCTGGATATCTCCTGGATGTTCTCAGCACACGTGGCAACAACATGCACAGCCCAAAGCCGGAGCCTGGCCAGCCAGAGCCACACTATTCTGTCGGCCAGGCTCTGTGTGGCAGGATTGCCACTGCTGCAGCCCCAGGAGGACCCCAGCTAAGGCTTCTAGGGACAGTCCAGTGCTGTCCCCAGCCTTCCCTATCCCACCTGGTGTAAGTTGCTGTGTGCCACGGGGACAAATAGTGGAGGCACATGGTGCACCGGCACTAGTTCCCAGGGAACCAAATGTCCATGGGCATCTGCATGCAGCCAGAGAGACTGAAACATTAGGGCCTCAGACCAAAGCCCTCTGAAGTGATCAGTGAAAGAGGGACTTCAGTAGGTTTTGTATAGCTGAGTTAAAAGAATATGGTCTCTGTCCTATATGCTATCTTGGAGCCAGACAGACCCTGTAGGCTCGTAATATGCTTTCAAATGTTCTCAAATGGAAGCTGTAAGACGTTTGGTTGTATTTGTCTCTGGAAGACAAGTCATTCCCCTTCCCCCAAACACT
>NW_017729032.1:57759192-57766798 GCF_001723915.1 Gavialis gangeticus | reverse complement strand
TTCAAACCCCAGCCGCTTTTTTCCCTCCGCCCCTTTCCCCCAAACACTGCTTTTGCTCTGGGAGGTCCTTCTCCCCCATGACTAACATAGCCTGGGCTTTGGAAGCCTGTGGGAAAGATGCATACCTACCACTGTTTGTGTTTGCTCAGATACCACCACGAAGGCGGACTGGTATGTTGCACTGAGCTGGAGCCAATTTTATTCTTGCTTTTCTGGCCGACAAAGCAAAGATTTAAAGTGAGGACTGTCAGGCACCAAATGTCTTGCCCACACTTGTTGGTATATTATTCAATGCATTGTACTAAAGTTTGAAATTCTTTTTTGTGTATGTAGGTCAGCATTAAACAAGAAATCTCCCCAAATGCTCTTCTAATCAGTTGTAAGATAAACTCTGCTAATGATCAGTGAGTAATTCCAAGGGAATGAATACCTTTAAATACCTCTAACCATAGACAGAAGTAGCAAGAGTGAAAGCTCAGCTAGTAGAGGATTTCTGAGCAGTGTAAGACATCCTCTTTGGAAATACCTTTTGACCAAGGGCGTGGAAAGACTGTATCCTTCCCTCACAGAAATGTGATACAGGTGACAGACAGTAAAGAGTCACTATACCTCTCCTTCAAATTCTACCATATTTGAGCAGCAGGGTGAAAAACCCATTTCCTCTCTGTGTCCCAGCTGAATATATAATCAAGTTCAGGAAGGAGGATGTGTGGAGGACAGTAGTTTGGGAGTGTTGCAGAGGTAAGAATTGAGTCATAGTTAATATGAATTGAAGGTGATATGTTTGTCTGGTCCAGATCTAGGCCTTTGTGCATTACCATCATTTCCCCTCTGATTTAGTGCAGTAGTTAGAGAGACAGATTATTTAATTTTAATTAAAGAAAAACTAGATAGATATGCTCTAATCCAGCTCTTTTCCAGTTTTTCCAGGGCTCTATCTTGTTCATTAGGCTGGAGAGAGGGATCCAGCATGAACATGGCTCTCTAGTCTAGTGGCTAGGGAACTGACCAGCAGTGGGCAAGTTCTGGCCTCCAGCCCCTGATCTATGGGCCGTTTGTGCATTTTTCATTAACCATTAGATAATAGATTTGAATACAGGATTTCTGCTTCCCAGATGACATCCCTAACCACAAGGCTAGAAAAATCATAGTCATTCCTGCTCGCTTCCTCCCTCTGGCCCAAAGGATCTTTAATTCTTTTATTGCATAGCTGACCAGCTCTCTCAGAAGGACTTCCAAGTGCCTCTGCCTAGGAGTAGCCTAATGACTGACAGTTAGAGCACTTCTGTGGAAGATGTGGCTCTTAGTAGAGTGTTTAAACACCCTGGCAAGTACTCTATCCACTCTCACATACTATATAAAAGAGGCTTGGCTCCTTCACCTGGCCAGGTTTTGAAGCAGAAGGATGTTGTTACTCATTTCCTGAGCAGAGACACCTACCTTCAGGGCTGACTGGGTCACCCACCAAGTTATACTCTATAAACTCTTCCATAAATTAATCAAGCCCCATCTTAAAACTAATCCGTTTTTTCTTGTCTTGTCTTGTCTTACCTCCTGCTAGTCTAGCAGAAGGCTGTTTCTAGAAGCTCCCTGTTCTAGCACTTACTCATCATCTTCTGATTTCCAGCCTAACTATTGTTTATGGCCAGTTTTTACCTATTCATTCTTTTACTGACATTGCCTGTTAGCTTAAATAGTCCCCCAGCCCAACCCTTCCTAGTGCTTACTTTTGTAAGGAGAATTATGATCTCTCTCAGCCTTTCATTTTACTAAGCTAAGCTTTTTTTCCTTTTCCTCTGGATGACAGGGTCCTGATTTATTCTGAATTTGTGTTGCTTGAATATGGATGACCAGAATGTATACAGTATTCCAAAACAGGGTTCTGGGTTGTTACCAAGTTGGCACCTGGGACTGCTGCTGCAGTTACCTTGGCTTAGTTATGCTATTGTTTAAGTGGAAGAATACCCCTATCAGTAAAGCTGAGTCAAGTGTTCATTCACCAGAGGTAGGACTGGGACTTAATATCTGCATCTAGCTGAAACATTTCCCTGTTGGCTACCTCAGGAAGCTCCCCGTTCAGCATGGAGGCTTTTGTGAATCCTATTTTGACTTGACTGTCCCTCATTGTCCCTCTTATAAGAAGTCTAGGTGCCTAACTCAGGGTTCTGGGTAATGCTACTAGGGGAACATGCCTACATGTTAGTGATTGCTGCATCCAGCAAAGCAATGACAAAGACTTTGTCAGTACCTGAACTTTAGTCCCCTTGTGGATTTAGTCCCAAATGTCTATTTCTTAGCACATTTTTTCTTATATCTAGCTTGTTAATTTTTAATACTATCCCTTTAAAGAAATATATTCAATACTGCATTTAAGGAGTAACACAGTTGTATTTGGGACAGGAACAGATGGAGTGTTCAAGATGTAACAGCTCTGTACATTTCAGACACCAGGAAGAGTTCAGCCCTTAAAGAGGTTATAATTACTAATGTAGTCTGTTCAGGAAATTAGTAATATCATCTTACATAGACAAACCTCATAAAGTACTATCCCATAGCATGAATGCACTGTGGTCATTTCAGAAGGGCTGGTGTACATGTTCTTATTTGTTTTTTTAATTTAATTAAAAACTGCAAGAGCACTTATCAATATTTGCCTTCCCTTGTGGTCAATTAAAAAAAAAAATCACATACCCAAAGTGCATATTTACATGTGCAATTAATGTGGCTGAATAGACACTGGCGCAGTTCATGCTAGATTTTATTGCTCCTGGGCACTGTGTTTGCATGTAGACCCAGGACCGCAGCACACTGAGCCTGGTCGGCAAGGGCATCAGCCTACCAGCCTGGGGCTGCTCCAGCCTGGCTCAATCTGCTGCAGAGTAGCTGGCAAGGGTGCTCCAGTATAGGGCTAGCCAGCAGGCAGCCCCACACAGAAGCACCCTCATGGCCCAGCCAGCCCTGTCAGCATCTGCATGTGCATGCAGCAAAGTAAAAAAAACTCTGCTGTAGGTTAGTACTTGTGTCTGGCAATACTATCCAGTAGCAGAGTTAATTAGTTTATTCCAGCCTAATAGCTCTGCACATGCAGACAGTGTCCCCTTACTGCACAGCTAATTAGTCAGCTCCGCAGTAAACATCTCCTGTAGACACGCCCGAAACAAATCATTTCATGCATTTTCAAACAGGCAACAAAAGGCCATGCCTAGCAAGCTTCCTGAAAATTCAGAACTAAAATTTAGCAGCTAAGTCAAGAGATGACATTTTCCCACCCTTTACTTGCTAACCCCTAGTACAAAAGCCTTAAAGTTTTAAATAAAATATTCCCATAATGAACCTATATTTTTAAAGAATATGTTTTCCAAATAATAGGATTTTCCCCAAGTGTAATGATGCCTTCATCATATTTAAAACCACTCATCTAACTTTACTTGACCTTAATGGATGGTCAATTAGCTTCTGAAACAAAATCCAATGACAATAGTGCATTTAATACACAGAACAAGCCAGTCTGGTTAAAAAAAAGGGGATGTATATTCCACCATTTTGTAAAGCAGTGGTAAGCTATCATGAACGTAAACTGGATTCTAGCCTGCAGATAGGATTGGGAGCACTTTGGGGGGCTCAGTGTCAGCAGGCTTTACTGTAAATAATGCTTGTAAATAGTTGTCTATACAGGTTTCCCTTGCTTTATGCTGTACATGCATTCCTGGAAAACAGTGCATGAATTACATTTACATAAAGGGAACCCACTTTACAGTGTAAGAAATAGGGATATGTTCGAAGACCTCGACTGTACTGACTTCCAGGCCCATTTCTACAATTTTAAAAAGACAATTTTGGTACTCACCAACAGCAGACAGTACACACAAGCACAGGGCACTATCATAATGGGGATGGCAACTACAGAAACACATGAGGAGCACAGATCCATACTGGAGACTATATTTTGGTGTGTGTCACTCCCACAACGCACCACACAAATCAGCTGGCTGCAGACTTCCACCACACGAATTGCGTAAGAGTGAATTTACCTCGCATATAACCAGGAATTTTTGGTATAAAAAGGGTCATCACATAAGACTGAATTTGTACATAAGAACCTGAATAAAGCGAGGGAAACCTATATAGGACATGTATGTGCCCTGTTTAGTGCAGGGGCAGATGGCAGGCTGGGCCTGGCAGCAGGGCTCAGACAGTGCTCCCTGATCAGTTCCCCATGATTTAATGTTTCATTGCATTGGGTAACTGTTGTCCCTAGGTTAATACTATAGTTGGTCCTAGGGTGGTCAGAGAGAAGTTTAAGTGAAGACAGAGGGAACTGAAATGGCACAGGTAAGACCGGTTGTTTTGATGCAGTGTGTCAGCAATGCTGTTTGGGACATCAGCGCTCTGATAACCCTCTTCTTTTAAAAAAAGAAAACACCCTCCCTCCTTCCAAGGAGCTGACCAAAAAGAAAGAGCTCCCAGAGATGGGGATGCTATGGATTACCAGATAAGCTAAGGGCTGAGAAGAGCCAAGGTCTGAAAGCCAGAGGTTTGTCCCTTGTGAAGCCATGCTAGGGCTGGTTGCAGGGGGTTCTCTCAGCAGATAGAGACCTAATAAGCCTTTTCCTTTGGGGAGTCCCAAGAAAGAGCATGCCCCTTCCCCTCAAAAAGGAGCGGATTTTTCCTTTTCTGTGACATTGGCAAATGGATGATCTGCATCTATGAGTGTGTGTATGTAATGTGTATGTACAATTATACAAATCAAGGCCTGCCTTTAATCCTAAGTAGGCACATTTTCTGTTCTGAATAGAGCCTGGGCAGATCCAGGATCACAGTGAGGGGCATGCAGCCATTTCCCCTTTGGCTGTGATCCATGTGCAATGAAGAGGGAAATGTGGCATTGCCCACCTTGCTGTGATCCTCTCTGAGCTCAACGGCATGTCAGTATTTCTTCTGCCAGAGCTCCACATGTGCTGTGAACTCTGAGCCCACCAGGTGGTCAGTGCAGGGTCTGGCTTTTGCATGGTTTCTGCTGTTCAACCTCCACCTTCTTTCCCAACCTGCCTGAGCTCAGCTGCCCTGAATTTAGCAACAGGGGAAAAGAGGGGTTGGTGCTCAGCCATGCTTTGGTGCAGGTCTGGAGCCCAGGGATTGAATAATGTCACCACTAGTTCCCTCTTTACCTCTAATGCTGAATTAAGGGTTGTGGAAGAGGAAGGGGATAGGTGAACAGGAGTAATACTTACCCCCTCAGCTCTGCACCTGTCTGGAAGCAGGGGCACCACCCAGACCCTGTGCCGACCAGCTGGTGAGCTCAGATCTCATGCCACAGGTGGAGATCCTAGCAGAAGTTGCACTGACATGCCAGTGAGCTCAGAAAGCTCATTGTGCATGCAGTATATATCCAAAGGCATGTGCCTGTACCCCCACATCCCGGTGGGGGATGTTCTCTGCATTTTTAGGATGATGTGAAGGTGGAGGGGGTCCAGCTGTTCTCTCTTGCCACAGAGAATAGGACACAAACAAGCACTTTGTTTTGTGAAACTGCAGCAAAGCACATCTAAATTAGATCTCAGGAGAAATTTCCTTACTGTTAGCATAGTAAGGCAGTGGATTAGACTGCCCAGGAAAACTGTTTCCTTCCCTGGAAATTTTCAAGAGAAGTTTGGATAAGTGTTTGATAATAATAGTTTAGGACAGGGCTGCCCATCTTCTGAGTAGACTGAATGCCCCGAGCCCACATGCCACATAGACTGTGTGCTGTGCATAGGCTTCTTGTCCCACATGGCAGATGCCCCCCTGCTGCACCATGCCAGCACCCCTGCGATATGTGTCTCTCCTCTCCTAGCCATCTCATGCAGCCCTTCTGCCTGTCACACCACATGGCCCCTCACTGCACCATGATGATGCTACCATGCTGTACAATAAAAGCTCCACCCTCCTACACTGTGCAGTGGGCACCACCCTGCTGCACTGTTCTGGCAGCTTGGGTCTCTCTCAATGCCTCTGGCTACAGGATCCCTTATCACTGCAGGCAGGCAGCTGAAGCTGGAGGAGGGAAGGGGATCCTGGAGACTCCAGCAGCAGAAGCAGGTGAGTGGTGGGGGAGCAGTGCCTGGACCAGGAGCCTGGGGCTTCAGTTTAAGTCCTCAGGGGCCATTTGCAGTTTATGGGCTGTGAGCTGGACAGCCCTGGTTTAGAACAGCATTTGTGCATTCATTCAACGGGTTGGACCAGATGGCCTTTAAGGCTTCTTCCAGCACTATAATTCTATTGACTTCTGAAGTATGTAGAGAAGAGTGAGCTCTTCTCCTCCTTGTGGGAGATATATAGAAGTCACAGTACTCACTGGACCCTCTCTACTGTGGGCCAATCTAAACCCTAATCCACTTAAGTTTCACAACTCAGTCAAAACAGGCTCCAGACTTCGGAAAATTCAGATGAAAAACGTTAGTCATGCAGTTTGGTGTGATTTCCCACAAACAGACATTGCTCAGGGATTTTTACTAAGTAACATTATTTTGGGAAAAGGTTTCATTTTTATCTTTTGGGAAGGGTTCTTTCATTTATTATTTTTTTCTTTCCTTCCAGTACACAAATAGCTTATGAAAACAGAAGTATTCCCACATGCTTTCACCATGAAGCTGATGAAGAGAGAACCATATGTATGCAGATTGAGCCAAGTGTTATCCGGTACAGTCAAGAGATATAAGCAATGAAAGAAAGTCTGTTGCAGAAATAGTATTAACCTGAAAACTCTGATATAAGAGAAGGAAAGCTGTTTATGCAAAATGCAGACAAGTGTATTACAGTCCATAGTCTTTCTCAGAAATTAATGTAACACTTACACACACACTTGGGTTGTGTATGGTAAAGTGTATGCTTTTGGTTGTGTGTGTGTGTTTTATGTGGGCAAGATGGCTCCTGTTGTTCTGGCTATGTGCTGGGGCCTGTATCTGGATAAAATATGTAAAACCTTGTGGTCTCAGTGGCCAGAGGAAGCAGAAGATGCTCCAGGCAGATTGAGTAACAGAGAGAATGGAGCATGGCACTCCCTAATTGGACAAAGCTTTGGTGATGTCACACCAGGTATATAAGAACAACTCAACTAAGGTTTTTCTCTCTTTTTCTACTGAGAGCTGCACGGCTGAATTAGGAGCCAGAAAACATGCTCCCTATGGTGGGAATCTCCCCAACTTTTCTCTGGGGAAGCAAGCAAAAGCTATATTACGGGAAAACCTCAGCTACAGGGAAAGAAAGTTAGTTTTGGAGTTTGAGACCCCTATTTCCTCCCTCTTTCCCCATTTATTTCTTGAGTGGGGGTGTTGATCCCTGGAGCAACTCGATCAGGAATGGAGCGCTGGCAGTTTTAGCCACACAGGCCTTGAGTGGGATAATACCACGGGGGTGTTAATCTCTAGAGCAGACTGACCAGGAATGGGTCCTGGCTGTTACTGGCCACATGGTCCTGGCCCTCTCTGTTTTGTAATTGTAGTGTCTCAGAGTAATGGTATAGCTGAGACTGGATGTCCAGGCTGCAGCCATAGGCCTGGGCCCTTTTTTAGGGTTACCATATTTCCAGGTCCAAAAAAGAGGACACCTGTCATGGGGTGGGGGGGAG
>NW_017729032.1:57758107-57758908 GCF_001723915.1 Gavialis gangeticus | reverse complement strand
CACACCCCAGCCCTGCTGCTGTCCCTCACTCTGGATCCACTGACCCCAGCTCTGCCAGTGCCCCTCACTCCGAAACAGCAGTACCCTGCCCCCCACCCCTTGCTGGTGGCTCAGTCCTGACCCACAGCCCTCTGGCACTGCCGGTACCCTGCACACCCAACCCACAGTCACCCACCCCATCCCCTGTGCACCTGTAGAAATTAATTAGCAAGACCATAGATAATAGTGTAGAAGTTAACTACAAAGCAGACTCAGCACTTCAAGGACACAGCCTGATAAGACTCTGGAATAACCAAATCCTAGTCTCCTTGAAGTCTGAAGTAATCAAGGATGTAGCCCGCTCCCTATTAGTTAGCATTTTAAAACAAGCATGTAGCCAAAAACCAGTTTGAACTAATTAAGGGTTTCTCACACTGACCTGATATCTTGTTTTCTTTTACAGTGGAAAATTCCCACCTGCACGCCCATCTTGTCTGTAAACTATAAATTGCCTCTAACAGTTTTATTCAGGGTCTCTGAGCTTGCTCAGAGTGCCCAGCATGCTGAATAAAATTTAAGACTGACAGCGACTCTGTGTCTTTGAGAACAGCTCTGCAAGGGGTCACAAACTCCTCAACAATTTGGCGACCCAGATGGGACCCCTTGTGTGCTGACCTGGCTGCTCGTCGTTTGGACCAACCTTCCCAGCAGGCATAGGTGAGTTTATCACCATTTGGAGGGCTTGGTCCGGGCATCAAGTAAGTGGGGTCTGCTGTGAGGGGTAGCCGTTCCCAGGAATTTATAGACCAGAGTGCTTAAGTC
>NW_017729032.1:57755411-57758096 GCF_001723915.1 Gavialis gangeticus | reverse complement strand
AAAAGCCCCGAGACGACCTCACTGATGTGCCCCTGAACAACCCTGACTTAGTTTTCTATGTGGATGAGTCCTCCTATATAGAAGCTGGAGTTTGTCGGACCGGGTATGCGGTTGTCACTGACTTCAACATTGTTGAAGCAAAGCCCTTTTCTCCCCGGCTAAGTGCACAAGCAGCTGAACTGATTGCTTTAACTCGTGCATGTGAACTGGCAACTGGGATGACTTTAAATGTATACACTGACAGTCGGTATGCATTTGGGATTTGCCACTCCACCGGGCAATTATGGAAACAGCGAGGCTTCATTACTTCTTCCGGAGCAAAGATTGCTAACTCCACTCAGGTTTCTGAGCTCCTAGAAGCCATCCAGAAACCCAGACAGATAGGCCGTAATGCATGTTGCCGCACACACCGGCAGGAGCACGCCTGAGGCTAAAGTAAATGAGCGGGCAGATGCTGCTGCCAAAGCCGCCACTCAGCAACCCATAAGTCTCAACACCCTTGCTCCTGTGTGGGGGAAACCCAGAGCCTTACAAGGATATGAGCAAACGTGCAAAGGAGAAGAAGAAGACTGGAAAGTCTCGATGGGGCTTATTCAAAAGATGGACTGTGGTACTCTAGTGATAACCACCCCATCTTGCCTAAAACACTGCAGCGGCCCCTGTGCCAAATAGTCCATGGGCAAGGTCATCATGGGGCAACTGCCATAGCTGAAACCATTCTCCGAGTTTGGTTCGCCTCTGGGATCCATGCAGTGGCTAAACAAGTCTGCCCCACTTGACCAGCATTCAACTCTGGCCCAGAAAGAAAAGCCCCACCTGGGGGCCGACCTTGGGCATATCAACCATTTGAGAGACTGCAAATAGACTTCATCGAACTTCCCCAGTGCTGAGAATACAGATATGCCTTAGTAGTGCGAGATCAGCTCACCCATTGGGTGGAGGTGTTTCCTGCCACCCATGCCTCTCATCAGCAAGTCGCTCATGCACTTCTAAAGGACATTATTCCGTGGTTTGGCATACCTGAAGTCATTGACTCAGATCAAGAAAGTCACTTCACCTCCCAGGTCTTACAAACAATTTACACACGACTGGGAATCACTAGGCAGCTTCACACCCCTTATCACCCTCAAACATCTGGAGGGGTGGAAAGGACAAATCGAACACTAAAAACCCTTCTAGGTAAAGTGTGTTTGGAAACTCAGCTTAAGTAGCCCGAGGCATTGCCCCTTGCACTGTTTGCTATGCAAAAAGCGCCTAGAGCTAATATTAAGATATCTCCCTATGAGCTTTTGTTTTGTCATCCACGCCCCATTACCCATGGTGTCCTTCTGCCAGCTACAGGATTGCTAGCGGGGGATGAGAATTTAACCCGTTATGTGATTTCTTTGCAGAAGCAGCTCACTACTTTACAGCGTCGTGCTGCCGTTCAGCAACCTGTACTCTTTGATTGCGAGATACACCCCTTCAGTCCCAGTGACTACATGTGGATCTGTGTTCCGCGACGGAAAAGTTGCCTAGAGCCAACGTGGGAAGGACCATACCAAGTCCTACTAACCACCCACTCCACAATCAAGATCACTGAAAGGAATTCATGGTTCCATCACACACACGTGAAACCTGCAGTGTTTAGCCCAATGGAACCTCATCATGTACCTCCCCTTCGGCTGTGGAGATCCAACAGTCAATGGACAATATGTGCCTTGCAAGTACTGTCATAAGTATATTTGTGTTAGTAGTCTGTCTGCCCACATTAATCGGGTGCCCCTGCAGTCTCACCTGGGTCGCAGGAGTCTATCCTGGCACCCAACTAGGGTATACTAACACCAAACAAGTTCGAGACAAAGTTAGTCAAGTCCCACCTGAAGGGGTTTCCGCTGTCATATACAAATCCAATGCTCCCCCAGGTGCTGTATGGGTATTACACTAATAGCCATGAAATTTAGTGTGCAGACCCCACCACAAATGCAAGTCAAGCTTACATCCAAAGTAAAACTACTAACCCTAAGGAACAATCATTCTATTTCAAAAGTGGAATCGGGACCTCGGTTTAGCGAGTGTTGTCCCCTAAATTACTAGCTATCAATCCTCACCAAAATGTAGAATGGCCTCATAACGCTCTTGTGAAAATGACCAATTCCTACATGAGTAACCTAAACTTCTCAAACTACTCGGTGTGTACTCGACGACCCAAGCATCCCAGCGTAAGTATTCCTCTCATCAGTCTTGGCCTTGGTTCATTTAATTACTCTTCTATTAGCAAGAGCACCCATAATGACAGTAAATGGTACTATGAATACTAGTTCCTTAACGAAGTAATCCACCCTGAAGATTCTGTGTGCTATTGCAAGCCATGTCTTAGTAGTTTTGCTGTGTTTGTAGAGAATGCCACAGCAGGTGCTTGTAATATAACAATAACCTTAGACCCATCCTCTCTTGGATGGCAAAGTAATGGACCTGTACATGTAGAGCATTATTAGCTTTGTGGGAAAGTTGCATTTAAGCATTTGCCACCCACCTGGTAGGGCACGTGCACCCTGGGCGTAGTGATCCCAGGCATGACACTTCACCTGAACATGTCACTTCAAGGGTAGCACCGAAACCGCCCACATCGGTTCCGATGAGGGGTAGGCCTCAACCCTCTTGTCGAGCGACCTACCTTGTCCCATTCCTTCGCCCGATGGTTAA
>NW_017729032.1:57744035-57750411 GCF_001723915.1 Gavialis gangeticus | reverse complement strand
GCTCTTGTAAACCTTTCAGCCTCACTGGAAGTATTAGCTAACAACACTGCAGATGCCTTAACCCGACTGCAAACTGAAGTAACTCAAATTTCTCATATTACTTTGCAAAATTGCCCAGCGTTAGACCTACTTCTTGCTAATCAAGGAGGAGTATGTACTTTAGTCAATGATACTTACTGCACCTATGAAGATAAATCAAGAAAAGTATTAGAGGATATTCATAAAATCCAGAACATGGCTAGTCAATTCCATGCCATAACCACAGGTAACACCTCTTGGGGTGTACAAGATACATGGGCTCTCCTGACATCCTGGTTCCCCGGATTACGATGGGCTCACAAGCTCGTTGTTATTATTGTTGTTCTTGGATGTCTTTTAATTTTAAACTGTTGTTGTATTCAATGTATTGGAACCCTACCTTCTGTATTACCCACATGTTGTAGATGTACTATGCATAACATAAAACAATGTGTTGAAATGTCTAAAGCTGAAGTACTGGAGTGCCAGAAATGTTTAAATGCTAAGTATAGTAGAAAGTGATCCCGGCCTATAAAGGCCAGAATCAAAGGAGGGATTGTAGAAATTAATTAGCAAGACCATAGATAATAGTGTAGAAATTAACTACAAAGCAGACTCAGCACTTCAAGGACACAGCCTGATAAGACTCCGGAATAACCAAATCCTAGTCGCCTTGAAGTCTGAAGCAATCAAGGATGTAGCCCCCTCCCTATTAGTTAGCATTTTAAAACAAGCATGTAGCCGAAAACCAGTTTGAACTAATTAAGGGTTTCTCACACTGACCTGATGTCTTGTTTTCTTTTACAGTAGAAAATTCCCACCTGTGCGCGCATCTTGTCTGTAAGCTATAAATTGCCTCTAACAGTTTTTTTCGGGGCCTCTGAGCTTGCTCAGAGTGCCCAGCATGCTGAATAAAATTTAAGACTGACAGCGACTCTGTGTCTTTGAGAACAGCTCCGCAAGGGGTCACAAACTCCTCAACACACCTCACTACTGATCTGCAGCCCCCCTGCCAGTGGCCCTCATTCCCGACCCCCAGCCCCTGCCCCCACAACACAGCCAGTATCCCACACTCTGGACCCACAGCCTCTGCCCCCCAGCCCTGCTGGAAAAGGTGAATTAAGGTGTACTGGGGCCCTGGGCAAGCACAAAATTGGAGGCCCTTTCCACCAATGGGACCTGGGCTGCAGGGGGGAAGTGCTGGTGGGGGAGGCTTGGTGGACCCTGTTGGGATGGGGGGCAGGTCCTGATCCCACCCACCTATACCCACTTCTCCCTGCTCCCCGCCCCTGCTACAGCCGAATGTACACACTCACATGCACACCCAATAGTATGCACAGATACAGGCACATGCACTCTACTCTTACTCTCTTCACATGAACACAGGCTCACACACAGACCCACACAGACAACCCCCCGCACACAGACACACCCACAGACGGGGAGACACACCTACAGACCCACATACACATAGACTGACCCACACAGACACACACACGTGGACACTTTCCCCTCACAAGACCTCCCACCTCCCCCACGCTCAATCACACGGAGGCAGCCTCCTCTCCTCCCCCCACCCCACACCGCAAGTCACCTGCAGCTCAGATCCTGTTAGACTGACCTGCAGGGAGTTGCTGGGGGCCACAGCAGCATGAGGAAGGGTGGCTGTGGGGGTGCTAAGATGAATTTTGGGGGACTATAGCCCCACAAGGCCCACAAAATGCTGCCACCCACAATGGTACTCCTGGCCCGGCCAGCCCAGCCCAACCACCCCTCAACCCCCTGCCAGGTGAGGCATGTCTCTCCCAGCCTGGCTCAGCCCCCTCCCTTTCAGACGCCATGCCACTTGGCCCACTCCCCTCCCCCAGGTGCAACATGGCTCTCCTGGCCCAACCCCAGCCCTCTCCCCCTTGTCCCAGCCCCATTGGTGGAGGAGGGGCCCTTCTTCCAGCTCTCAGGGAAGCAAATGTGAAAGCCACAATTTTAAACTTGGTGGCAAAGATGGGCATGGAGTTTAAAACTGCGGCTTTCACTTCCCTACTGATGAGGATCCTGGGACCAGGGCCCCAAATTGGTAAGGGTCCCTGGGCTTGTGGCCAGCTGGCTCATGCATTAATCTACCTATGCCTGCTGGTGCCCATCACTCCCAACCCACAGACCCCTGCTCCCTCCACCCTGCTTCTTACTTTCTCTCTCTTTCTCTCTCTCTCTGTTGCTGGCTTGCCTGAGCCCTTGCAGGGAGCACGTGATCCCTGACAACCAAATCCCTGCCCGCTTCTTTTTGTTGATCCAGGCCTCAGTGCAGTATAAGCCTGGCTAGCTTTTGCTGTCAAGTTCAGGCCCAGTGAGATAGGCCTGGGCCTCCTTTTGTCTCTTTTGTAGTTTATGTCCCTACCAAGTGGTGTGGTTGGGCACTAGGTGTCATGCAGGCCCAAGCCAAGACAGGCCTGACCTTTCCTTCGAGTTCTTTTGCAATTTTCTCCCCAAAAGAGCTGGGATTGGGACTAGGACTCTTGGGGTGTAGTATGCTGATGAAAGCTGCAATTAACCCCTCAAAGCCATTATGTGGAGGTGCAGGTCAGTGCTCTCCCACTTCTTTGAAAGCAACAGAGCCCCTTGCAATGATGAAGGACTCACACTTTCAAGCAGCTCCCCATGGTGCAGCGAACACAAGGAGCATCTCATAACTCTCCAGTGTGGGCTCCTCTCTCCAGCCCATTGCTGGAGAGCAGCTATAGGAGTACAGGGCCCTGAAACTACCCAGTGGGAAGCCCCAAGTCCCAGACTGCCTGTGTGTGGGTAAAGCCCCCCCAAGAGGGTGCCACCTTTAGACTTTGTTTTATAGTTAATAGTGTTTAAAATTATATTTAGTGTTTTCTTTTATTTTATTCTTGATAATAACTTCGGGTGTTTGTGTTTACACTGCTTGTGAGGAGGGGAGTTTTTTGTTTATACAGGATGCCCCAGCAAATTTAGTGTTCCCTGATTTCTGGGTGGGGCTTGAAATGTACAGCTCAGAAATGTACCACTGGTATCATTTATGAGGTACCTCAAAATGTGAACCTGGCCCTTTTTGCTGCTGATTGGTACCCAGAAGAAGGGTTACATTAATTTTCTACAGAAAGGAAGTAGCAAAATCTAATTTGGTACTTTCTCATTACTACCAATTTGTAATCTCACCTTTGTTTTGTTTTTTTGATCTACCTTCTCTGGAGAGAATGGAAATGATTCTCCATACCATGACCTGACACTTTCCATGCTTATTTTGTTCCCTTTCCATTGTGTAAGAGAGTGGGGGATTTTGATAGTTTTATAAACAGAAGACATTAAATAAATTTAAGATACTACAGCTACCTCTGCAGGACCAGATTGCTGAACAGAAGTGATGAGTGATCAAGGCTATCAAGTTAAGTGGTCCAAATTGTTAGCTAGAGCTGTGCTGGGGACCCCATGACATCATTTTATTGAAGGCCCCTGGTAGTTACCTTAGTCACCAAATATATAGCTATAGATCATACATGTATATACATTTGAGACTTCCTGTGTTTTTTTTTAATCTTCTCTTGTACTCATTTTTTTTCTGTTGTAGATCTCTTACTAATAATTAGCTCCTTTCTAGGTAGAGCTCATCCCTTCCTTTCTCCTTAGTTTTTCAGTCTCTTATTCCCACACAGGGCATGCCACCTTAAGGATTTTTGGAGGCCCTAGGCACCATGTTGATGTGGAGACTATTTATTTAGTAGCGTGGCAGTTAATATGTGATTGTGTTTGAGCACACATGTGGACACATTCAGCATTTTATGTAATATGCTATTTGAATTTTGGCATGCATGTGTGCTCATGGCTCTGGTTCTCGCTTCATTTTGTGTCCCTGAACATTTGTACTCTATATGGCAGCCCATGTTGTATATGACTTGCTTTGGTCCCCTTTGTCAATTCTAGGGCTCTTTCAAATTAGTGTTCTAGGGTCTTAAGGGAAACTGTCCATTCTGCCACCTTTTACCTTTCTTTCACCTCATTATTTTCTTAGTCCTTCACATTTCACCTTCTCTCTTCGCTTCCACAAAGTCCAGTCATTTTTCACACATCCCTTTTGAAACAGTTCTCAGCCCACTGACTCCTAACCTATTCAAAATTCCAGTCAGCCAGGACCTGCATTTTTTCATATTCATCTCATATTCATTGTCAGTAGCAGCTAGTTAGAGGGAATCTCACTTGCACAGATGGCTCTGTACAATGTGAACAATGGACTTTGACTGCTATTTATGGAAACAAAAAAAGTCCATACACCACCCTCTGCTAACCTCAACATAGCCTGTTCATGTACAGGTCGTTATAGGGCTAAGTTTCTTTATCAAGTGAAATCTGAACACAGAGGGAGCCCTATATGCATGCTTGGAGGTGAAGGGGGGCATTTTAATTAGAACAGTTCTTGGAGAGCTGCACTTATTAAAAAGCCTCACTTTCATGGGGATTAAGCATCTTGCATTTCAAAGTGGCTATGGGCATGCTTTAACTAAAGCTTATTTGAAAAGTTTTAGTTAAAGTCCTCCTGCAGCCATTTTGAAACATAGGGCACTTAATACATGTGATGGTGAGGCATGCTCGAGCATTCTAATTAGAACTCATTGCTCCCAGTGAGCAGATTAATCAAGTCTATTCTGATGCATTCCAGTTCAAATGCATTGGAGCATGTTTGTAGGCACCCAAAGGGTGACATTCTGTTTTCTGATGGTTTATCTAAGCAGCAATTTTTTAGTCTTTTTAGTGCATTTTTGGCACTTGCACTTGGGTAGCTATTCTGTTTTCCAGCAGCATAGATGTGTACCCAGGTATGTGCACTATACAAATAGAATTAACGTGCATTAGTCTATGCACTGGCCACATACATATCTAGCTATGTTCATGCCCCCTCTGTGGTGACATACCATGATCTAAGGCCCAAAGATGTAGGAGGTCCCAAACCCATGACTACCAGAGTAGAGGTGGGCAAGATGGCTCCTGTTGTTCTGGAAAGTCAAAGGATGCAGTTTGAAATCCCCTATGAAAAGGGGAGCTGTGTCTTCAGCTTTTCAGGTGAGTACCCTAATCAATCAGCTATTGGGGCTAAAATGTGAGGTTCTTTCATTTTGTTTCCAGGAGTTGTGTCCTGATATGTACTTATATCTACACAGGAGGTGTAGATATACATCCAGGAATAGAATACTTACCTTCATTCAGATGCCAAAAATAACATGCAGATGACTCAAAAAATCGATTATAAAATTACTCGTTAGACAACCACAGGGAAGCAGAAGGCCACCCATTATGTTAAAATGCCTTAAAAGCCCTTGACAATTTAAAACTGGAAGCGAACAACAATATATCCAACTGAAAGTATAGAGGGAATTTAGGCAGGCAGAGTATCATTTACCTCAAAATGTAGTTGGCTATGACACTGGGCCTGGCACTCCTACAGGTAGAGAAAGTGCCATCTGTTTTTTAACAATGACAGGATTTGAGAGTCATTTCTCACCACTTTCATGGGTAATCTGGGTCCTATTTTATTTTTTACCTCTTCCACTGTATTTCACATTCATTCATGTTCTTCCAACGCCATTTCAAACAAAACAGTCTATGAGGGAAGGTAAAAAGAAATTATACTTTGCTCACAAGAACTGTAAGATTTTGGGCCATTATACTTTGCTAACAAGAACTGCA
Source organism: Gavialis gangeticus (assembly GCF_001723915.1). Classification (NCBI taxonomy): domain Eukaryota; kingdom Metazoa; phylum Chordata; order Crocodylia; family Gavialidae; genus Gavialis; species Gavialis gangeticus. The sequence goes on along the minus strand of NW_017729032.1, from coordinate 57,744,693 downwards.
AGATTTTTCCCAGATGCTTGGACATATGCTACCAGTTCCTACTTGTTTTGTTAACCCTTTCAAGTGCAAATTATTTTTATCATTATTTTAATTCCAAGACTGAAGGGTTTTTTTTAATGAGTACTGGCTTTGAAATGTTTTCAGCTGTTTTGCAGAGATGATTTAGCCCTTTACACTTCTTGGGAACAGAGAATATATGTGAGAACACATGCATCTTTTATTTTATTAGTGTACTCTTTGCTCTTGCTCAGATTTTGTTCAGCAGTTATGATCTTATGATCTTTGTGTCATTTCCAGTAAGCTACATTTGTTTGCTTAGGACATCCAGTTGAATATCTTTCTAAATAAAAAACTGAAGTATATTTTTGGCATCCAAATAATTTATTACATCATTCCAAGATTTCATATGAAAAAGGGTGCAGCAGAGGAGAAATGAATATATTCTTTATTATATTGTACCATGTTATAGTTGTGTTAGTTGAATAAATTATGGAAATTGAAATGCCTTGGTGGCAGATAAAAGGTATATAGATAGTCCTCAAAATTACAACACAATTGGTTCCTGAAAACCATGTCTTAAGTCATGGTTTAAAATTATTCTGGCACACATCCAGGAGGGGCCAGCAGGGGACTGCATGCTTAGGGGCAACAAACACAG
>NW_017729032.1:57731249-57739035 GCF_001723915.1 Gavialis gangeticus | reverse complement strand
GGAAAAGGATCTTGGAGTCATCATTGACTCCAAGATGAACATGGGTCAGCAGTGTGGGGAGGCAGTTAGGAAGGCCAACCGTACCTTGTCATGCATCCACAGATGCATTTCAAGCAGGTCAAAAGAGGTGATCCTCCCCCTCTATGCGGCTTTGGTCAGGCCGCAGTTGAAGTACTGCATCCAGTTCTGGGCACCGCACTTTAAGAGGGATGTGGACAGCATGGAGAGGGTCCAGAGGAGGGCCACTCGCATGATCAGGGGCCAGCAGGGCAGGCCCTATGAGGAGAGGCTACGGGACCTGAACCCGTTCAGTCTCCAAAAGAGAAGGCTGAGGGGGGATCTTGTGGCCTGTTATAAACTAGTCAGGGGGGATCAGCAGGCATTGGGGGAGTTACTTTTCCCCCAAGCACCGCCAGGAGTGACCAGGAATAACAGTCACAAGCTGGCAGAGGGTAGGTTTAGGTTAGACATCAGGAGGCGCTATTTCACGGTCAAGGCGGCTAGGGTCTGGAACCAACTTCCAAGAGAGGTGGTGCAGGCTCCTACCCTGGGGGGTTTTAAGAGGAGGTTAGATGAACACCTTGCTGGGGTTGTTTGACCCCAGTACTCTTTCCTGCCATGGCAGGGGGTCGGACTAGATGATCTTCTCAGGTCCCTTCCGACTCTAGAAACTATGAAACTAAGTTGAAACGTTATAACCCGGAACCAATTTTCTCATAAGAAACAAAGTTATAAATGGGGGATTGGTTCCTGAACCAAGGCCCAATACCCTATTTTCAGCGCCAATACTCTATTTTCAGTGCCACATAGACGGGGAGTATCACCTCCTTGGACCTGCTTGAGATGCATCTGTGGATGCATGACAAGGTACGGTTGGCCTTCCTGACTGCATCCCCACACTGCCAGCCCATGTTCATCTTGGAGTCAATGATGACTCCAAGATCCTTTTCTGCCTCTGTACTGACAAGAATGGAGTTTCCCAACCAGTAGGTATGGGCCAGCACTTGCCTCGCCAGTTCTGGGCACACAGCCCCACCCAGAAGGACAAGCTCCAGCTCCTACCCGGGAGGGGGGCGGGGAGGAGTCTGCCTGGACAGTCAGGCACCATGCTCCTTGTCCACAGGACACCAGTGGGAGCCAGACATCATTGCCACCAGCAGGGACAGACTCAGGTCCCTGGGCATGCTGCCATACCTAACTGGTCAGCCCCACACTGACAGGAGGGCCATCGCCTCCCCATCTTGACCCTCCACCTGGCCCTGTTCCATCCCCTGCCCCTGTACCCTCTCCTCACCTGGCCAAGCTCCCCCATGTCCCCCAGAGTTCCCCTCCCCATCCCCCTGGGACACAGAGAGGCAGAAGGCAGGAGACAGCACAAAATTTTATTGAGCAACCACTGCCTCCTCAGCTAGGCAGGCACAGACCTCTCACATGAAGAGAAATGCATTGATGCCATCGGTGATGTCATCCTTGGCTGTGAGGGGCAGGAACACATAGCATAGGCACAGGTATCCCTCCAGGCAGTGGTGAAAATTGCAGGGAAGCACGGGCTTGTCCGCCACACCATCAAAATTCAGGGTCCTGCTCCAGGTTCTCAGGTGCACCTAGGGCACCATGGTGATCATCAGCAGCAGCATATACTATGTTAGGCATCTCTTGGTCTGCGCAAACATTGTGGCGCACCTGGGGTATATTTGGGGCACAGGGGTTTACTCTCAACAGGGGTATATTTGGGGCACAGGGCATGCGTGCGGGGGTCTGCTCCAGGGCACCTCTCTGGAGAGGCCTCTCTCTCCTGGCTCTGCAGGTCCAGCAACTGTACATGGGGGAGAGGCACCACCTGCACATGGGGATGTGCCTTCAGGGTCACAACCAGTTTTGGCAGGGGCCCTCTATATGAACTGGCTCCACCAGTGGCAGACCGAGGACAGGACCCTGCTGCTGGACTGGCTGGTCACCATGGCAGAGGAGTAGATGGTGGACACATGGGCCTAGTGCACAGAGGACATCATGCACAGACAAGAGAGGGTTGTGCATGAGCTAGAGGGGGACCAGGTAGACTGAGCTTTCTGGAAGAGGGTCCTGGCCCTCAAGGAGAGGCACGTCACCCTCCTCAAGAGGATAGCGGAGGCCCAAGAGCAGCAGGCTGTCATGGTGGCCAGGGCAGTGGAGGCCATGGAGAAGGATCACTATATGCTGCATGCCATCCTGGCCCTGGCAGTCACATTCATCCTGCCCACTAGTCTGCCCTGGTCCTAGCCCCACCTGCCCCCTGACAGCTGCCCATTTTCCAGTTGGTGGTGGGTAGGGTTGTTGTTGCTGGGGCTCTGTGGGTCAAGAGGGAAGGGGAAGAGATTCTGTTATTTGGAAGGGAGGGGGGAATGGGGTCTGTTTCTTGGAAGGAGGGGAGCAGGGGGTCTTTTGTTCTGGAGGGAGGTGGGAAGGTGGTTTGATATTTGGGAAGGGGGAGAGATGGGGTCTGTGTTTGTGGAGGGGCATAAAGCCCTTTCTAGAAAACTTTCTGCAGTGCGTGTTATGCTGGGGGTGCACGGTGGGGCTGAGGTGCATGGCTGACCAGCCAAATGGCCTACAGCGGGGAGTGCAGGAGCACCTGGTGCTCTGGCCCCCACTGCTGGGGTCTCAGTGGTGGGGGGTCTGTCTGTCACTGCTGCCACAGCTGGTGCATCCAGTGCTGGGCATCCTCCGCCTGCTGTGCCTCCTCTACCCAAGCCTCATAGAACAACTCCCCCCGAGCCTCATAAGTGTTATGCAGCACACAGGTTGCAACACTGACTCAGGGGATGTTGGCCTCCATGACCTTGAGCTGTCAGCAAGGGTGCATCAGTGTTTCTTCAGGCAGCTGAAGGTGCACTCCACTAGTGGGTGGGTCTGGCCGAGGCATCAATTGAAATGTGCTTGGTAGGGGTCTAGCTGGCTGCTGAAAGGCCACATGAGCCAGGGTGGGGTACCTGATGAAGAGGGGCAGGACTGCCACTTAGTCCAGCTGGAGGTATGGAACCCCTGGTGCAAAGTGACCATTCTCCACCAGGGCTGGCAGGGCAGAGTTTGTGAAAACATGGGCATCGTGGGCACTGCCGCCCCAGCCAGCGCTCACCTTGGTGATGGGGCTGTGATGGTCAATGATGGCCTGCAGCACAACTGAATGAAAGACATCCAGGCTGTAGTTGGGGGTTTCACCACAGGATGAGCAGGTGACAGGGACCCAAATGTACTGAGGGAAGGCCAGGGCATGAAACCAGTTATAGGGGCTCATAGCCCCGGAGCATGGTGTGTCCCAGCATATCCAGGAAGTTGCCTTCCCAGAAGTTGCATTGCCCATGCTGAAGTGGTGGCCAATTTTTCAAGTCAGAATCTTTGAAGAAGTTAGCCTGACTCTGAAATCAAAATTACGTATTGAAATCAATGGCACAACTTCTATACAATTAAGTGCACGTGTAAGCAATTTCTTGTTATGAAGTCCCCATCCCTATTTTGTTTTGAGGGTAGGGAGCTAAAGGTAATAGGAGTCACTGGGTGTGTCTACACAAGATGCTTCAAGCACAGCATCCTAATTCTACTGCGCGTTAGCATGGCAGGGAAAACCTGTGCTAATGTGCTGATGTGCTAAAGCGCAGTAGATTTAGACTAATTCACAGCAGCATCACAAAAAACTGTTCATCTGCAGTAATGGGCAGTAGCGTTGTTTAGGTACTAACTTAATGCACCGTAAATATAGTCCATTCGTGAATGTGTAGACACACCGGGTCTGGGTCTGACAGTAGAAATGGCTATATGTTTACATTAGGGTTCTATTAGTTTTCCCATCACACAGCTCATTTGCCTGAGTTAGAGCAATTAAAATATTGGTGTGCGTGAAAAGAGGACTGGAAAGTTTTACTAATTTTCCCTTCTGAAAGATCTGCCAAAGGTATTCTTTTAGTTTCACATCCTCAGTTTGATTATATTTTTCATTCCCTAAACCTCTTGGCTTTATCAAAAACTAAAGATCTTGTTTGCCATCAGAGCTAAGCCAAAGTTTTGTTAGACAGGAAGCAACTTTCTGTTAGAAAATGCTAGACTTAAACAGTTCAAACATACATCTTCTGAAACAGGCTGTACAAAATGTCAAGGATCTTATGATTATATTTTCTAATTAAAGGTTCTGTTTTCATCATAATGATTAACACTTTGTTTTCCAAGACAATGCAGGCAACAGACATTGAAACAATGCTTCCTTAAGTAGCACAAACTACTCATGGAACACTTGGAGTAAGGCCATAATTATGAAATATAATCTCTACTTGAATTTCCAGAAATTCTAGATGACTCTCTCTACACCTCTGAGATGCACTAAATAGAGACTACTTTTTAATTAGACCTTTATGTTTAAATCCTGGAGATTTTGATATAATTTTTACCAATAGGGCAAGTTAGTTAGAAAATATAGGAATTAGTAAAAGTAAAAATAAGCTGCTATCTTTTTATTAACCATTTTTATGATTCTAGTAGTTCCTCCTATGGAACAGGGCCATTTAAGGTAACCATTTAAACAGAAACACGGCTTGCACTGTGTTAGCTAGAACCATTGGCAGGCCCCACTGTAACTCCACTATGCATATCTGAACATTATTGACATCACAGATGTTTTGCACTGTTTCATCCTTCATAAAGACCCATTAATTAGAGTTGCCACAGCCAGTTTTTGATACAAGTGAGATTCCTTTCCCAGTCTGGTTTCTGTTCCTGTTTCTTTTTTTCTTCCCACCTCATGGAGAATTCTGATATAGCAAGATGCACTGCAGCATTGAAGGGTGTGGATTTGGCGTCATCCTCAATGTGAGTATCAACATGCAACTACAGGCAGATGGACAAATGGGTTGCTGGAATCCTTCACATGACTGGCATGCCAATTAAAATGTAGTGATAATCTCATTGTGTCAAGCATGGTTTAGAAAAGTTCTGTTCGACATAGGGCATCCTAGAAATTGAAAGCAGAGACAGTGTAGTTAAAGGCTGTTTGTAATACAAATAACAAAGTGAAGCCAATTCTGGAAAAAGACACCTTAGATAAACAAAATGATTTCCCAAAAATAAATGCTGATTTTGGATAAAGCTTTCGCTAATTTCCATGCAATCTTAAATGTGGGTTTGGGTACTTCATACTGAATAATTTAGTTATTCCTCTTCCCTACCTTTGTTCACAATTTTCCTGTAACTAGACTGTATTAATTCATTATTCAAAATTATTTCTGTGAATCTTTCATGGTCTATAGTGTCCAATAAAAACTAATCAAGAAAAGACTGCTCTGATTTGAATACTGAATAGTCAGGATCATGCTCACTCAGAGATTGGATGATAAGTTACTAATTCTTGAGAAGCTGAAGAGAATTTGCTGCACTTTTTCCAGGGCAAATACAGTAAAAGGTGTGTTAACCGGCATTTAAGTAACACTCTATTAAATGGAATTTCCGAATGTCCTGAATTTCCCAGCTCACACATGGTGGGGAAAGGCCGCCACTGCCACCCACCACCCTGCACTACTGCGCTCCGCATGCCCCTGCTACCTCCCTCTGCGTCCAGCCAAAAACCCTCTGTCCTCAGGTAACCAGAATTTTTATGTAACCAGCACCCCCTCTTACCCCACTTATGCCAGATAACAAAGCTTTTACTGTATACATGTTTATATACATTCCAAGTATCCTTTCTTTAACAGTGTATCTATATCTGCCAGTAAATATACACTTTAGATTAGTTTCCAGAAAAAACAAATCCTTTAAGATGTGAAGAGTTTAAACATCCAGATGATAAGCTGGTTTTGGAGCATTTTTCCCAACTATGCTAATTTTAGCTTTAGACTCATGCTTGCAGTTCATTCCAAAAATAATTCACTTTAATATTTTATGAAGTGACAATGAGAGATTGTTTGAAATACCATTGATGCACTACTTACAGTATAAAATTCTGCTGAATTACATTCAGATTTGTTGTAAATTAGCTAAGGTTTGGGGTCAGGCTAGTCCAAGGGAGTCTCCTGTGAGAGTGAACCACTCTAGAAAAAGAGAGGAGAATGTAGTACTAGCATCTACAGTAAGAACACTTGTTGAAGTGGGCTCTAGGTAGAAAGCAGGAAAAGGTGCTCAGCTCGGAGGCAGCACCCAGCGAGATCCAATTCTTCCCTAAGCCTGGGGTTTCTAGCGCCCCAAGCACTGTCCCTGCTACCTTCCCACAATGTGGGACCGCCCGGGAATGGAATGGCTTGCCCCTGGGGCAGCACGGGGAGGTGGCAGGAGGGTGACTGGGTGTGCTGGTGGCTGGAGAAGGTGGCAGAGGTGGTGCAGAAGGCACTGGCTCCAGCTCTAACAAAAAAAATAAAAAGGATCAGGTCCCCCACCATAATGTGATAGAAAAATTGAAATGGTTTAGTCCTCAGTGTTTTATTCTATGCCTCACTGTTTCAATTTAGGAGGCACAGAATAAACCACTGAGGAATAAACCCCCATGACTTGTGCCCATAGTTTTCTATTTGTTTTTTGTATCTCTGTACTGAGCATACAGTTACTGATTCTTATGATTTTTCTTGTTTTACAATAAACACTTTTACTATTCCTTATAACTTATTGTTGGTAGTCAGTATGTTTCCAGAGCGTTTGACTGCACAGGTGGGCTCCTTCTGCAGAAGATGGGATTTGTAATATTTCTAGAATAGCCCAAGACAAGGGTATAATTCTTAAGCTGACAAAATATTCTCCACTAAGAGCTGCTGAGGCCTGAGTAAGAGATTTGGAGCTGAGGTATCTTAGGCCAAGGTGTTGGCCCCTGGCACACCTCAGCTTGTTTTCAGTGGTTAAAGAGTAGGCAGCAGAGAGAGTTTTGGAGCTAAAGTGCACTCCTAAAGGTGTGAGTAGACCCCAGAGTATGTCACTGCCTCTATTGCCTTTCTGCTTGCTTCTGTGGCTCTATGCAAGGGCTTTATCACAATGACTTGTACTAAGAGGTAATTTCTAAAAGACAATTAGGAACAGCATGATGAAGCCATAGGTGACTTACAGCTTAGACAATGTTAAACCAATTTAAGTTTGTTTGGGGTCATATACCAGTAGGTAAATTACATCAGTGTCCTGAAAGGAGATGAGCAACTCTCCCAAGGTATCTACTGCAGTAGGGGTGAATACAGTACCTTGCCACTAGGTGGCACAGGAGTCTGTAGTATTATGCTATCAAGAGGCAGACACATGACATCTTACCCACTATAGCTTACACTGATATACTTTTAGCCCAGTTTTCATGTAGGAGATTCTTGGAAGGCTACATAGAGCATGCCCTGTCAGATTTGTCAGAAATTGCATGGGTATTGTAAGCAGAAATAGGTTCCTCCTCTTGGCAGATACAATAGGCTGGTTATTCAGATGTTTCATAGATTTCATAGATTTCGTAGACATTAGGGCTGGAAGGGACCTCAGAAGATCATCGAGTCCAGCCCCCACCCAAAGGGCAGGAAGTCAGCTGGGGTCATAGGATCCCAGTAAGATAAGCATCCAATTTGCTCTTGAAGGTGTTCAGTGTAGGTGCTTGAACCACCTCCGATGGCAGGCTGTTCCAGAACTTTGGGGCTCGGACAGTAAAGAAATTCTTCCTTATGTCCAGCCTAAAACGGTCTTGTAGTAGTTTATGACCGTTCGACCTCATCATCCCTTGCGGCGCTCTGGTGAACAAACATTCCCCCAGATCCTGGTGGTCACCCCTGATAAACTTATAGGTGGCCATCAGATCACCCCTGAGCCTGTG
>NW_017729032.1:57726977-57731199 GCF_001723915.1 Gavialis gangeticus | reverse complement strand
GAGCCTATAAGGATGCTGCAGGTTTTTCTTCCCAAGGTGGAGAACCTTGCATTTTTCAGTTTAAACACCATCAGGTTCTCATCCACCCATTTGTTGAGCCTGTCCAGGTCAGCCTGGATCGCCCTCCTGTCTTCTGGTGTGGATGCTTTGCCCCAAAGTTTGGTGTCATCGGTGAACTTGGCCAGTCCGCTTCATGATGAGCCAATTTCCCAGACAGCGGATCGTGGTGCACCCAAGGCCACAATTGGCCATTTTCGCCAAGAGGTGACATGGGATACCAGATTGAAGGCTTTTTTGAAGTCAAGATATATGACATCAATCTCTTCTCCCTTGTCCAGGTGATAGGTCACCTGGTCATAGAAGGAAATGAGATTGGTCAAGCCAGACCTACCCGCAACAAACCCGTGCTGGCTATCCCTTAGCATGTTGGTGTCAGCCAGTCCATTAAGGATGTCCTCTTTAATAAACTTTTCTAAGATCTTCCCTGGGATGGAAGTCAGGCTGATGGGCCTATAGTTAGCCCATATTCTCAGGGCTAAAGACTAAGTAAGACATTAAACCTTTTGATTGCTGGTATCCTGAATGCAAATAGCTCTCCAGTTACTTTTGAATCCATATGCCTGACAGCCAGAACCTCTAGAAAGAAAGGGCTCTAGTCCCTTTCATGAGAGAATTGACATTAGTGATAGTTTCATTTGAGTAGGCCACCTACCCACAATTGCACTAGTAACACATGGAAAGACACTATAAAGGAACTTGGAAGGGGAAGAAGAGAGGGCTTTTAGAAAAACTCAAGGGTGGAAAAAGAAAATTACCTTTCAGAGGAAGAGGTAGTTTCCAAGTAACCTAGGACTATGCTGAAAGGTCCTATGTGTTGTTGGTTCTTCTCTTCCTCCTCCCAACAGGGGTCTTGTGGCAAGAAATGATTCAGATAGAATACTTTCTAATAAGACACAATGCACAAGCATTCTAGATACCTTTATAATCCTGAATCTCTGAACTGGTTTCGGTGGTAGTGCTTCCAGGTAAGCCCCGAAGAGATACTCAGGCTACTGCTCTCTGTTGATGAAAAACATAAGTGGGATTTGGTGGGAGCGGTAGGACTTAGCTGGACAGGGATGAGGTGAGAGATTCATTCCAGCAAGTGGAAAGGACTTCAGTGAATTACTCCCAGCCTTAGTGAAACAGAGAATATTTTGTTCTTGATTTGCACATCTAATCTACAGTTGTATTTTTCTGTTATTCCTGTTTTCTTCCCCATGAAAGTTTTCCTTGCTTTACTCACACAGTCTCAGGATAGAGAATTTCTCTCTAATATGAATACCATAAAAGGCCCATCAGAGTCCACAGCATTACCCTACAGCCTGATCCTTTATGGCAGTCCTACTTGTCTTCCATCAGTCTACATGATAGAGAGGCTTACTTTAGGGGCAAGAAAGTTCAATGTCAGACCCCAAGCATTGAGGAACAGTGCCCAGCTTTGGGTCTCAGCCCAGTCCAGGAATCCCTAGTCCTTGGACCCTTTATAACAGAGCCACAGCTTTCTTTTCTACAGGGGAAGTAGAAAAATCTAGGCCCGTGTGGTGGACTCACCAACAGAGCTCAGCTCGTTGGGCTCAAGAAATCTCTAATGTGATTGGTGGAGCATTTCCACCAATCAGGAAGGGACGGAGAGGAGCCTGCCCAAGAATACAGACCTGATTGTGAACTGTGCTTCTCAGGTCCGACAGGCTTTCAGGGTGGAGCCCCCCAGAGAGAATAAAAGGAGCAGCACACGAGAAACACATCGAGGGGTGGAGGCCAGAGCAGGGCTAAGAAGAGCTGGGGAAGAGCTGCCCAGCAGGCGCATGCTGCTGCCCTGAAGAGCCCCTGTGGACACCTCTCGCTGGACAGAAGCAGCGGATGGCTTCAGCCCCAGTCACTGTGCAGTGTGATGCATGGGGCCAAACCCTGGGAGCAAAAGGCTTGGAGTGCAGCCAGGGCTCCCAGTGCACAGAGTCAGCAAGACTCCAGGAGCCATCCACAGTGGTTCGGGATTCCATCTCCCAGCATGTGGTGGGAAACCCGGCAGAGGAGATGCTGCACAGAGGGTCCAAGAATGGACCCAGCCCCAGAGTTGTGCAAGGCAGTCTGGGCTTCCAACACTGAGGAGAAGCTCCGCAAGAACACGTGACAGTGCTTGAGGCTTTGAATGGGGAGCGGCCCAGGAGGAGCCAGAGGCTCTGGAGGCTTCTTCAAACAAGAAGCCACTCACCTGAGGGGATGAGGACCTCCTGCCTGGGCATTGGATTCATGAGTTGCTGAGGAATAGGGTTCCCACAGGGGAGGTGAAGTCCTTCTTGGCTAAAAAGGGGCTCCTGGAAAGAGGGACCAGGGAGGGTCCCTTCTGAGTTTGTGAGCTTCCTAGGGGGTTTGGAGTGAGGCCCAAGGGGCAATAGGGTCTTCCCTCATGGGTCACTAGGGTGTAATCTATGCCCCAGGAATGTGGTGGGGCCTAGGGGACTCTTTTTATAGTCTAAGGTTACTTCTATGCTTATATGCCTTATAATTTGTGATATTCCGCCTTATATTTTGTGATATTGTGCCCTGTGAATTGTGAGCTCCTGTATCAGTAAGACAACTAACATTAGAATGTAAGATCATATTGAGGTCCTGCTAGGACCCCTCCCCATTACTTACCTGTTACTTGCAATTTACCTGAACCCTGGTCATGGTCATCCATTGTAGAGAAACAAGGTTATTAGTCCTGTATTATATATAAATATGTGTATCAGTTTTATATTAACAGTTATCTTTTAAGATTCCCTGTAAATATGAATAAATGTGTATATAGTTTAATATTGTCCTGACCTGGCTCTATAGAGAATGGGGAGACTGTGCTCAGCTTGCAATTCTCTCCCACAGCACCCCTGCCTGCTGCCAATCACTTTCAATCAGAAAGGGGAGTACATACCCTGGGACACTGCATGCAGTAACAGACCCCTCCACCATAATTCTCCCCACTACCTAATTTGATGATATTCCTCCTTCCACAGCTTCACTGAGCCCTCTACAAGACAGCCTGCTATCTTTACCTTGCTACCAGATACTTTTATAGCAGTTATTTCTAATTCACTGCTTGGTCATGACTCAGGGAGGTAACTAGCCACTTCATTAGCCCTTTCTGGGCTACTGCTGTGTGTGATCTCAGTTTCATTTTTCCAGGTTTCTGGGTGGAATCTCAAGCTTTTTTAAAGTGATATGTCAAAATGGGGCCTAGATATATTGGACCTAGTCCATCTTGTTGTAGTTAACCAGCTGGTGGAAGGGTCACGTTTATATCTAAGTGGCAGAAAATGGTCTTTCAGTTAGTTTTTGATCAAATTGTTCAACAATGTGTCTTTGTTCTGTGATGCACATGGTCTCACCAATCCTGTTTGAGATCAGGATATGCAGTGATAAAAGAACTGACAGAGACTCGTAGTTAGTATCAAGCAAGTTTTTTATTTTATGACGGTACCCAATGGGGTGAAGGTTCCATTGTATGGAGGCCATACAAACACAGGAAGCAAAAATGTCTACATTCAAAATGTTAGTTTCCCTAAGATAAAAACACTATAAACAACAACAAATAGCAAGATGGAAGTTGAGGGTTAGAAGACTTTGTGGTTACACAAGCTTTTTCTCTGTGCAACTTGATGGTACAAATCATTTAAATGTGTTTATCTTTGCCATGGGAAAAATCTTATGTGATAAGATGGAAATGATAGGAATAAGTATTTTTGCATTAAAATAGCTATGTGTGTGGGATATAGCTAGCTAGCTAGCTAGCTAGATAGAAAACCTGTGTGAAAGCTGTGTGAAGCGGCTAGTATTCACTTTGGATTCAGATTCAGCCGATTCGGGGGACAGTGACTTGATTCGGTGATTTGAATCACTGTCCTGAATCGATTTGGGTGAATCTCCAAATCACATAGGCCCATCCCCTACCCAGCCCCGGGAATGGCTGCCCAGCCTGCCTCAGCTCCCGGCACTTTGAAAAAAAAAGCTCTGAACTCACTGGGTGCTGCTGGGCAGGGGGGCAATCCCTGCTGCCGCCCACTGCTCCACGCCATGTGGGAGGCTCTTCTGTGATCCCCTCGAAGCCCTGAGGCCACTGCAGGAAAGGTCAGTCTGGGCTTTGTTTCACTTTTTTTTTCTTAAAGGATCAGAGCTGGGGTGGGTGGGACAGCCATGGGGGTGG